>NW_006159610.1:2772595-2843498 GCF_000334495.1 Tupaia belangeri chinensis
GGAAAGAGAAATCACCATCCAGGGAGAATTGCCATGCAGCAATCCCTTTTCCTCCAGTCTACACCTGGGATTTGGGGCATGCACTCATACACATCTGGCATGATTTTCAAGCCACCAGGTCTAGGACTTGAATCGTGGTCCATCGTGTGAGCACCTGAACCACCACACAATCTGCTGGCCCCAAAATCCATTCTTGAACATTCTCTTTTGGTTCAGCCAGTTTAATCCATCAGGTGACTATTTTGTGTATATAATATCAACTGATTTGGAAGAATTATGTTTATGTTTCTGCCTTAACTGAATAAAAAGAGGATTTGGGGGTCTTTACATGAGTGGATAAAATGTAGGGAGAATAGGCACTTTGAATTGTGCAGTGATACAATCAATATCTTCAGCCATACACTGGAGAAGACATTCCCAATGGTTCCAATGCTATTTGCATTTTGTTGACAATCCTATGGCTTCAGCAGGTGAAACTCTATGCATCAGAAGGTAAAACAATGAATTGGGAAATTCTCCAGTGGGATCTGTTTTCTTCTTAGCTTTATAAATAGTCGCCATGTCTTTGTTTTGTAAGAGTGGCTCTTAGAGTAGAGACAAACTTCGCTGAACTGAATTATTTGCTGTAAAGTGCTAGTGCTGTATCCAGCACAATGAAATGTCATTCACATTTGCTAGAGAATTGTTATTCCTTAAAATTTACTTTTATTTATTTATTTTTAATCTCTAGGGGTCTCCTAGAGGGTCAAAATAATCAAGAATAGGGGGCTAGACAGTAGTACAGGGGTAAAAGGTGGTGCTCTATGAATCTGACCCACCTGGGAAGGTTCAAGGTTCATATCTGGAGACCTCCCTGAGTATACTGTCACACATGAGCCTGTGATTTGGGGCTAGGTGAATTTGGGAGTGGACGGTGGCATTGAGATCCTTTTCACGGTGCTGTCTCTCTCTTTCTCTGTCTGTCCCTCTCATGAAATATATAAATAAATGAACTTTAAGTATTTCTCAACAGTGTCTCTTTCTTCAGGAATGCAAGGTAAACAGGCTTATTAGAAGGTTTCTATGAGACTATGTTAAAGGAAGTATTCAAGTTATGAATCTTATCATATGGACTTGTGCCTTCTTGAGATGGTTGGAAAGGACTTTTTTCGTTTGCTCTTTTTAACCACTGACATATAATTGTCTTCATTCTTTAACTTGTTATTTTGAAATTATTACATATTATAGGAAGTTACCAAAACAGTACAGAAAAGTTCCAAGTACCCTTCACCTAGTCTTCCCCAGTGGTAACTCCTTATATAACTGAAAAACAGTATCATAACCCTGGAATTTGACATTGGTGCAATCTGCATTCTTATTTAGATAGAAGAAAAATTTTCTTTCCTTTTTTTAAGTTTTTTGCCATAGGGTGCATACACTTGCCAGAGACAGAGAAGGACAATGAGAGAGAAAGTGAGAAATCCCCAATGGGGGATGGCCACACCATAATCCCTTCTTCACTCTTTTGGGATTTGGGGAACCCATGCACGTGCACTTAGCATGATTTTCAAGTCACCAGGTCAGTAACCTGAACCATGGTTGGCCATGTGGGAATCCAGCACTTTAACCGCTGTGCTACCATGCCCCAGGAAATACTTTTTAAAACAAGAAATAATTCAGAACAACCATGACTTTCTCTAGAATATGCTTAATTAACAGGGAAACACCTGTTGTTAGTTGTTTACTGAACATTTCTCCACAATTTACAGAGGGACACAATATTATCTTCATAAATCCTGATGTGTTGAGGACAAAGTCATTGTTCTATTTTATGCAGTATAAAAATAAACATAATGGTTAAACCATACGTAAAGGAAGAAATCTGTTGGCACAAAATATTTAGAAAGCTAAGTGAAGCAAGAATTCTGTTACTTATTCCATTATTTAAATGGAACCTTTCTAGATATTAATAGGAGATACTGTTTTTTTATTTCGCCATACAGGATGTGCCTGAAAAGTCACAGGTATATGTCAACTAGATCAAAATTTTCAAACAATAGTTCCTATCACACTAACTTTCAACTCATTAAGTATAACCTCATCTGGAATGACTTCCAAACTGTTTACCTTATTTCTCTTCTTCTTGATCAACTATTTTGATTTGTACCTAGAGCACATTTCTTGAAGAAAAAGGCAAGATACACACACACACACACACACACACACACACAGAATTGAGTTGTTCTTAAAATGTACTGACAGTGTTCTAAGTATAAAGATCAAAATATTCTGAGAGGAGTGTAATATTTTCCTTTTCAAGGTTTATATTTAATTAGCATTGAATTTAGTTTTGAGAAATAAGATGAAACACCATAAATGTGGAAGCACTCTTTACAGTCAATATTAAATTTGATAGAAGCCAGCATGGATTGAAGACTGCTCTAAAGTTTTAACTAGTTTTATTCAGTATAATTTCTGCTTCTTAGGTCTTAATGCTGGTTGACCAAAGGAAAAGTAAATGCATTCTGATAATGAATTATTGCAGAAGGCTTTCTACTTAAAGCATATAGGCATTTTATTCATGTACTTCTCTGTTTTTGAAGGATTCAGTGTTTACTTGGGGGAGGTTTATGTCAATTATCTAATCAGAAGCAGGCCTCAGACTCTGCTAGTGATATTTTGGAATGTATAGTATACTTCAAAGGAAGGTTCCATGTCTCTTAACCCAGATGAAGCCTATTTTTCATAGTGAAGAGCAAGGTAATTAGATTTTCTTTTTCAGAGCAAAAATTATTTTTAGCCTGAATTTAATGGGTCATATTTCTCTGTTCACTAAATCTCGTAATTATCACTCCACTCTGGAAAATGTAACTCAATGACCCACCATTGTGCCAGAGCTCCTGTGGGTCACCACAGAAACAGGTCAGATGCCAGCCATGCTCCAAGGGCCAGCTGGATACAATGTGAAGTTGGTGTCTATGTTGCTTTCCAAGATGGAAACCAAGCAGTTGACTGATGGCAGTGGTTCACATGCCAACATTTTTGTTTATTTGTAATGGAAAACTTTAAAAAGAAAAAAAATAGAAGATTGGATGCCAGGGCTATGTGGTAGATTCAATCATGTTTAGTCACCAAACAAAATCCAAACTGGCCACTCTAAAGAAGGTTTTTCTTTGAAAGGAAAGATAGTCCAAATCCAGGTCCAAAATCCAAGACAAGTTTCTCCTCCACTCTCCTCTATGAACTGTTCTGATTTTATACAAGGCAAGAGGCACTGAGGACGAGGAGGCTGACCAGACAGAGTGGTCACCCCAGGAAAGACCCAAGAGAAAGAGCAAAAGGCTTAGAGTTGGAGCACACTCTGGAGTTTCATCCTGTGTACTTCTGCTTCTTAGATCTCAGAGACATGAATGACCGTAGCTGGGAGATTCAAAAGCATCTTTCACTTCATTCTATCATCTTTCACTTATCTAATTTCCATTATTCATTCAACTATCAGCCTAGATATCAGTTCTCAGTAAAGTTTAACATACTCGGGTTTGACCTATTACTTTCCTATGAACTCCAACAATGTCTGCTACTTCCTCCAGAGCAGGGTTATCATGCTGTGTTGCAGTATTTAATTTTTACATTGCTGTGTTGCAATATTTAATTTTTACTTGTCTACTACACTGAAAGTGTCATAAGACTCTCTCATGTTTTTAATTGTAACCTCTTTGCTTAGCACTGTGTCTAGCACATAGTCAGTACTTAATTACGTGCATGATTTTGAGTTGATGTCATGAAGCCAAAATGATATCCAAGTAAACTTCACAACTTCAACCTGGTGCAATAATACTGAAATCATCTCCACCAAACTTTGGAAAATTTCAGACATTAGAAGCCATTGTAAAGAGCATTATAGTTCCCTATGATAACTACACATAAAACCATTGGTTTCAAAGACAAAATGAAGCTAGTCATGAAAATCCATACTGGCTTATAAGCTTACAGAGAACAAGAACTGAATTAATGGACCCAAAGAAAATCAGCCATGGTCTTGAAATTTTATTAAGGTGCTCGTTTTTTTCTCTCCACTCTTCTACTTACTTCAGTTTGATTTTTATGAGAATTCAGATCTAAGAGGGAATTTTGAGTTCATGTCTAGGCAGATGGTAAATGGTAACTTTTAAGACGTATCTAGGTATAAAATTCAGTCCCTGCTGATGAAGGTGGTCTGTCTTCAATAAGATTAAATTGACTGGTCTAATGATCTTACCACTGCGTAGATGTACAATGACCTGTGTACAAAGCTATGATTAGAACTACCTTGGTGGGGACCAGACCGTGGCATGGTGGATCCCGCATGGCCAACTGCATAGTTTGAGTACCAGACCTGGCGGCTTGAGAGACACATTTGGACATATATGTGTGCCCAAGATCCTGAAAAGAGGGAGAGAGAAAGGAGAAGGGACTGTAGTATTACAATGCTCTATGAAGGTGCTTTCTCAAATTGCCTTTCTGTCTGTCTCTCATTGGTGGCAAATTAATAAAGGAAGAAAGGAAGAAAGGAAGAAAGGAAGGAAGGAAGGAAGGAAGGAAGGAAGGAAGAAATGCTTTTGGGGGCCTTTTTACTCCTTAAATATTTATACTTACGTATTTAGTCATTCGGATAATATCTAAAGATGACACCGATGTTTAAAACAACAATAATAACCTTCGTTTTTTAACTTTTAATAATTTTAAGTTTTATATTATTAAAAAAGGGAGTAATAGAATATGGGAGAAAACTGGCATAGGGGAAAGTGAGAGGAGTCTCTTTAATCTTCTAGATAAAATGCTCCTGGCCAAGCGCTGCTGAAAGGGATTTGAAAATCTAGCTGCTGAGTGATCTTGTCCAGATACCACTATGAGATATACAAAATGTCTGAAGAAAAGTTATGATATAAGAAGAAAAATAACTTTGTAGCTACTTAAAAAGTCTTTTTTAATTTTTTTTATAAAATTGTTTTATTTAGCTTTATTTATTTTGTTTTAAATTTTGACCAGAGAAGGACAGAGTGAGAGAGAGAGAAAGAGAAAGTGAGCAAGCAAGCTGCCACGTCTGGGACTCAAACTGCAGTCAACCATGTGGAAGTCCAGCACCCTTAACCACCAAGCCACCTGCTGACCCCTTTTGTACTTTTTTTTTTTTTTAATTCCCAGAAGGCATGTACATTTGTCTGAGAGGGAGAGAGAGAGAGCATTTCCCCATGGCATATGGTCATTGTCCTTTTTCCTCCATTCCTCCTTCCCATCAGGATTTTGGGTATGTTTGGTGTGGTTTCTAAGCTGCCAGGGCCAGGATTAGAACTGTACTTGGCCATATGGGCTCTGGCTCCCTTAACTTCTGTGCTATAGGGTCAGAGGTCAACCTTGGAAAAGTCTTTTTGACAACATTTTACCCACTTTGAAAGTTTAGATGCTCTGAAGTACTTACTCCTACCTTAACTGTATCATTTAAGATAAGATTTATGTAAACACTAGATATCTACAGTCCCCTAATTTAAAAAAAAATGTGTATTTCTCTACAATATGAGCCAAATATTTTTGTCTAGGGGGTGAGGTAGGGAGTTGCAAGAAGAAGTAAAGAAATAGAGGAAGTTTTGACTTCAAAATATTTATTAGCCTTACTGTTATTTTTAAAAATTTAAAAGAAGACTATTATCATCTGAACGATGGGATACGTTCCTTAGAAAATTTTAAATGGTTGGGAACCAGCAGTTAGCATAATGGCTATGTTGCTGGACTCCCACGTAGTCGACCGCAGTTCACATCCCAGACCTGGTGGCTTAAAACTCACGCCGGGCACATGTGCATGTGTACCCAAGATCCTGAGAGGAGAATGGAGGAGAAGGGATTGCAGCGTGACCATCCCCCCTGGGGGGTGATTTCTCGCTTTCTGTCTCTATGTCTCTCTCTGTCTGTCTGGCAAGCGCACATACCCTATAGCAAAAACCTCTCCAAAGGAAAAAAAAAAAAGAAAAGAAAATTTTAAATGGTGACATGAAACCACAAGAACCAGTGAAAGGAAGAGAAAGGAAAGAAGACATACAAACTATTTACTTCTTTTAGTAACTACAATGCAGTTATTTTCTATTAAACTTAGACTACATTTATAATTAACTGATTTAAATATGAAAGTAAGACTAAGCAACCACTGCAATTGTGGTAAAAAATGTAAATGTTATATATTTTGACAATGCAAAATAACAATATGACTTTAAAAATAGAGAATGGGAACTATAAGGAAAAGTGTAAGTATGCATATTTCTTTATGCTTTATATATTTAGTCATTCAGATAATCTCTAAAGATGATATCTATGTTTAAAACAACAATAATAACCTTCATTTTTTAACTTTTAATAATTTTAAGTTTTAAAACTAATGTCTCTTTTTTTTGCTTTTTTAAAAGATCATTAATTTTATTTATTCATTCATTTATTTTAATTTGTTAGCTATAGATACAGAGAGGAAGAGAGAGAGGGAAAGTGAGAAAGCAAGCCACCAGGTCCAGGACTTGAACCATGGTTAGCCATGTGGGAATGTCTAGCACCTTAACCACCATGCCACCAGCTGGCCCCTAATAGCTCTTATTGTAAATAAACATCTATCTTAAGTTTATCAATTAAAGTTGAACCTGTTTCTCTGTATGAAATAATTATAAGTAATATTTTCAAATATTCTATGTTTAAAAATTATTTCTATCTTTCCATTTATTTATTCTTCTATACATTTATAGAGAAATTCAGAAATATGTTCATCAAATATTTAAAAAGATTATTTCTGAGCTCCAGATCAAATCATTTTAAAAATAAAAGTCTTTGTACTTTATGTTTAATTTTTTTTAAGAGCAACCATGTCATTTTTAGAAAGGAGACATATATTTATATAGAGAAATAGTTGAACTTCTTTCCCCCCTTTCTTTGTCTTTCTCATTTCCTTTTTCCTTTCAAAGATCTAGCAATTCATTCTTAGAAAACTGGATAAATTGTGGCACACTTTCCTGTTGTCCAGACACTTACATTATAGGAGAAAGTCTTAGCTATCAATAAAATTATTATGACTAAAATCACAAAACAGCTAACAACTCTGTGACACTCCACCAAATTCTTAGGGAGGGTACCAGTACTTTGGAAACTCTATATTATTTGGGGCACACAACTGCTTGCTAAGTTAAATCTGACATTGAAAGGAAGTAAAAAGATTCATTTTTACAGTTTTCTGTTTGATGAAATACCAGTAATTATCTTTCATTATGCCCAGTGCCTAGGCCCAAAATAAGGTCTACCAAATATTTGGGAAAGCGTTTTCTCTCTTTGCTTTATACTGGCAACCAATTCGTTTAGTAAGCAAGGTCAGATAAATGAGAGAAAGGGGAACTTTTTAAAGAATTTCTAAAATCATGTCTGAACAAGCCACACATTTGATTGGTTCTCTTGTCATACTTACTGTCCAGCATAAAATAAGCAAGATATTTTGTAGACTGACCCAGGTTTTATTCTTCACTTGAATTTCATAATAGCCATTTTCATAAGACACTTGATGAAATTTGGTAAGTTATGTATTTGTTAAAGAAAGATACTAGTTTGCCTAAAATACTCCTGGAATGTCACACATGTTCAATATTTGTTGTACCAGTCAATGCTAACACTCACTGCAAATAGCTTAACATGCTGCTACTTCCTTCTACAAAGTATTTCAAATTTCTAAATATGTCATGTTATCATCTCCTTTTCCAACTTCGTCCCCAAGTCGTAAAATGCTTCATCGTACTTTATTTGAAGAGAAATAGGTAGCTTTTCACTGCATTTTCTCATACTCCACTCTCTGTTTTGTAATACAGTTATGTCCAGTTTTCTGACTAGAGTGTATGTTCTTTGAAGGCAGAAATCAAAATCCCAGGAGAAGAGAGGAGATAGGATTGCCATGTGGCCGTCTTCCTGGGACATGTGGGGGGAGTGTGATTTCTTACTTTTCTTCTCTCTGTTTCTTCTCTCTCTCTCTTTCTCTGGTGAGCGCACTCGGCCTAAGGCAAAAACCTTTTAAAAAATAGTTAAGGCAGAAATTATGCCTTATTTTATCTTTTCTACCTTGTCTTCCCACTGTGACTTGTGTAGCAGTTTATACTTGCAAACCCTGTTCTGAAGTTGAGTTACCTTTTTTTTTTTTTTTGAGAGGTTTTCACTATAGGGCGCGTGCGCTCACCAGACAGACAGAGAGAGACATAGAGACAGAAAGCAAGAAATCACCCCCCGGGGGGGTGGTCACACCGCAATCCCTTCTCCTCCATTCTCCTCTCGGGATCTTGGGCACGCATGCACACGCGCCCGGCATGAATTCTAAGCCACCGGGTCTGGGACGCGAACCGCGGTTGACTACGTGGGAATCCAGCGACATAGCCATTACGCTAACTGCTGGTTCCCAAGTTGAGTTACCTTGAGATGACATTGATGGGTCATGTATCAAAAAATGACTCCTCTATTAGTTTTACTGCCTGTCTCATTTACTAACCTTCCTTAAAATACCAAAGGTACTGAAAACTTGGGGAGGATTTCTTTTTAGCATTCTCCTCCTAGATACTCATAGACAACATTCCAAAAGGAAAATTTATGTAACTTTTATCTAAAAGTGTCATGAGAACAAAGACAAGCAGGTACAAGGACTTTCTAAAGTTCATGGAGGAAAAAAAACTAATGTAGCAAATTCGTTTGGGTGAAAAAATAAAGATTTTGAAATCTATGCACAGTGTTTTCCTAATACACATTTTCTATAAAGTGTTTAAAGACCCTTTGTACCTGGGGCTCTATGTGCTCAATATAATGAATGAGCTACCTAGATATTTATATGCTTGGTTGGTTCATTTTGACCATAATCACAAGGCAGCAAACATTTGCATGAAAAGTGAAAAATTCAGCTGGTTAGATGACTCATTCTAAAGAGGCAAACATTGGGTCTCCTATCATCCACACATCTGGATGACTGAATATGAATTTCCCCCTTTTTATCCAGATGGTTTCAGCAATAGGTAAGCCTGGAGACGTTTCCACATTTTACATGGTTCTTGGTATTATAAAATTCAGCTTTTGTGCTGTTCTTTTTCTCCCTTTTTGCTATTGCCTGGATCTCATTAGAAACCATTAGTGATGTAATACTAAACCTATGGAATCTTAAACATGCTTTTAAAATCCTGTGGAATAAAGATGTCTCCCACCAAACCAAAAATGCAGTGGGAATAGACACAGTTACATTTTTTTAAGAAAAAAAAAATGACTCATTCCATAGTTTCCAAACTGTTTTGACTGAAGTTTCTTAAAATAAACTTTTTTTCAATATGCAGCCTTTGATGTCTGACATTGAAAAAAAAGAATCATTTCTCAAAGATACAATTCAATCCTTTTTGGGTGTTCATGTATTTTTGCAGATTAACTACTTTTATTTCAACCAGTGAATGACACAATATTAAATAGCCATCTGACTAAGAAAGAAAAGTATGTTTGAAGTGGTCTTAACTCCTACATAAACCAAATATGAAAAACATGCCATATGATTTTTTTTAATTACCACAAAAGTAGAATTTCCAGAACATTACCAAAAGAGGGATTTGGTTCATTAAGAATAACAAAACAGTTTAGATGTCATGAAAGTAGAAGATTAGGAGTAGTTAAGCTTAGTAACGATATTTTTGATTCATATGCTATTTCCTAAGCAAGGCAACATTTTTAATTTTTCACAGTCTTGAACTTTAATCCTTAAAGGGTAATTTGAATTTCAGAACTTACATACTGCAATGTGTTTGGGGTGGCAACTTGCCATTGACCTGCCTCTGGGTTTTCATGTATCCTTCCACCTGGAGGACTCGAAGTTGGTTTATTAAATCCAGCTCTACACATGACCACTAGAACAACTGATTTTCAATCATATCTTTAAAAAACCCAACCAGTTTTTGTGCAGTTGATCAGATTGATGGAAGACATAGATTGCTTTTATTCCAACAACAATGAATGAAATAAATAAGTAACTGGACATTTTCTTCCTTCCTTTCTCTTTCTCTTTCTTTTTTAAAAAATTTTATTTATTTATTCATTCATTTATTTTAATTTGACCAGAGAGAGACACAGGCAGAGAGAGAGAGAGAGAGAGACAGAGAGAGAGGGGAAGTGAGAAAGCAAGCCACCAAGTCCAGGTCTTGAACCATGGTCAGCCATGTGGGAGTGCCCAGCACCTTAACCACCGTGCCACCTGCTGGCCCCTCTTCTTTTTTTAAGTAAAAGTCCTTGGAGAAATAGAAGAAAAGGTAAAGCTCTGCATTCTAGTTCCAGTGCGCTCCCCCTTTATCTTATGCTTGACAAGTGTCTTAATCTCTCAGCCTCAATTTTCTCATCCATAAATGGAAAGAAAAAAAGAAGCACTTTATCTTATGGCTTGTTTGGAAAATTAACTAAGAGATACTGTGGCATTTGACAAACACTTGACATACAATAAATGCTTATTTCTTCTCAATTATACTTAGCAATTCTTTTTCCATTTTCTATTGTGATAACTTCTCACCAACACCAAAAAAAGGGAAGAGACTACTTGACACCCATTTCATTAAACTTTTAAACATATTAGAATAGAAGAGACCATTATTAGAATTTGTATGATTTCGAGACTTTTTTAAACCCTACCTTTCTTTAAGAGGTCCTTTTAAATCTATTATCCAATAACATCTTTAAACTCCTCCTAAACCTATGTGAATTTTTTAACCTGGTACCAGCATTTAAAGTAATATATTTCAGGTTTTCACTACCCATCATGCAAAGGGGTCCTCCTATCATATGACCTGAAACTATCACTTCAAAGCAATAAGATTTAGATGAAGTGGGAGGAATGGGACATGAGGAAAGGTACAAGGGAACTAACATTTATAAGATGACAGCCAAATTTAATAGACAATCAATGGGCTCATACATTCAGACAGATCTGAACTCCATTTCCAGCTCCGTCTTATTCTAGGCATAAGTTGTCAAGTTGTAATGGGGACTAGCAGATGGCATAATGGTTACGTCACTGGACTCCCACATGGCCTATTGCAGAGGCTTGAAACTCACACCAGACATGTATGCATATGTGCCTAAGGTCTTGAGACAATAGAGGAGAAGGGATTGTGGCATGGCCATCAACCCCAGGGGTGATTTCTCACTTTCTGTCTCTGTCTTTCTCTGTTTCTCTGGTGAGTACATGTGCCTTATAGCAAAAATCTCTTCTTAAATAAATAAAGATGTTATGTGCGTACATTAAGCAAATTTGCTTTATTAACTTTGTTAATGTCACTAGAAATTTAAATTTGAACTTCCTCTTCCTAATCATTTATTTAGTAAATAAAATAACTGGGGTAGCTTCCAATCTTCAAATTGCTGTAAACTAAGCATTAAAGAGGGATGAGAAATATTCAGATTTTTCTCTCTCTGTGTAAGGATAATTTTATAATCTAACTTTCAGATTTGCATAAGCCTTATGTGTATTCCTTAAGAAAAATGTGAAGATTTCCCTTTTAGTGAAGCCTTTTAGAGTTGATTGTTGGTTCATATAATTTACAAAATTACATTTAATTATGTAATTAATTGAAAGGATTTTAAACATATAACTCAAGGTCATTTTATATTTACAATGTACAATTACCTTGACTATTCCAGTAGATTAATCTCCCAAGTAATTAATTGGGCATTAATAGGTAGATTCTTATATTCAGGGATTAGAGTTCAAGGTATTGCAACTGAGAGGGGAATCCATCTTTCGATGAATCCCAAGAGACAGGGATATGTTGGGGAGAAATAAATGCACATTTCTAAGTTTCCCATATACAATCACCATTTTATTCAGATTTCAAGAAGCTCCAAATTTATCTCCACACCTTTCATTCAATCCCTCTTTGTCCCATCTCATTCTATATACTAATTTTGAATCTTCTCAAATTACCATCTATATGAACAATCTCACTGCCTACTGTTTACTCCAGAGAAGAAAGATTGACTTCCAAGGACCTAATCAATACACCTACCCCCACCCACCTAGCTGGGCTCCTGGATATACTCTGCCCTGAAGATAACTCCGGTATTTTTGTGCAGCTGACTGCTTTGTCTGAAATAGCCTCACTCTTCCTCTCTAGTTATCCAAATCTTAACTCCCTCAGTGCCAATCTTGTTTTGGAAGTTTCATACCCAACAGAGAGACAGAGAGTGAGAAAAGAGGAAGGAACCCCCAGGGGGAATTCCTAGGAGTATGGTCACACTGCAATCTCTTCTTTCCCATCTCTCCTTCCTTTCAGGATTTGGGGCATGTACACACATGCTCCCATGTGTTTCTGAAGCTGCCGGTCCAGGACTCAAGCCATGTGGTTGGCCATATAAGATCAGGCTGCCTTACCCACCAGGCCACAGAGCCTGGAAGCCTTTCCTGAGTGTGCCAGTCCACCTAGTCAACAAACAGTTGACTTTTCCTAGACCAGTCTTCATCCTCTGACAGTTGAGGAAGCTGAGACCTGCTGTGTATGACTTGCCCAAGATCACATAGCTAGTTAGGAGTGTCACCAGGACTTAATATAGAGCTCTTTTAACAGCCAGCTAGTACTTTCCACCACATAGCAACTGTTGCTAGAACTACTTAATGATGACCAAAGACATTTTACTTATAATATTGTTTGGTAGTAGTGTTGGTTAATTGTCGTAAGTATGTAATCTGAATACGCCCAACAACTTCTTGGCTTTTATTTTCCCTTCAGGTACATAAATGATTAAGCTATCCAAATCAATATATCTAAATATCCCTGAGAAAGAAACAAAAAGGTGGGACACCTTATGTTTTCCTGTCACCTCCTGCTCTACGTGTCTGTCACCTTCATATAGACTCAGACCAATAACTACTGTTTTTATCTCTGAGCATGGGAAAGTGCCTTTGTTCTTCATTCCCACAAAGTTGCTACATGTTTGAGGTGATAGAAGGACATCCACAATGCAGCCCAGATTGGATCATTGTTTAAAATGACATAATTTAAAGAAAAATATTGGCTCTTTAACTCTTTACCTAATTCTCTCTCATGTGATTTGGGGGTGGATAGAGTCATTCAACTTTTAGAACCACAGAGCAAGCTCAAGATGTTTATGTAAACAAAACAGTTATCTACCCTGGGCTTATGCCCTTAGTAGCTCTAAGAAGCCACAGAAGTTTTGACATTAGTTTTTCTTGAACTTGGTCCAGGATGAAGTTTTAGGCAAATTTCCCATCCTCACTTCCTGGGAGTCAATGGGTATATTTTTCACTTTCAATTTTTGCATTCATTATTGGGAAAATGAGTCTGGCACTATTATGCAGAATATATTGAGATTAGGAAGAGGATAGAAGCAGAAATGGGAATGTACTGACATTTGTTGAACATTTTCTTCATGTCAGGCACCCTGCTGCTACATGTTACTTCACTTAATTCCTACAACAACCATGCAAGGTAGCTATTTTCTACTTTTTTTCTTTAAGGTTTTTGCCATAGGGCACATGAACTCACCAGAGAGAGAGAGAGATAATGAGAGGGAAAATGAGAAATCATGCTCTCTCCACCCCCCGAAGGGGAAGATGGCCATACTGCAATCCCTTTTTCTCCATTCTCCCCTCAGGATGGGATTTTGAGCATGCACACATGCCCAGCATGATTTTCTTTTCTTTTCTTTTTATTTATTTTATTATTAATCTTACATTAAATCACTATACATCATTTAGATTGTGAAGAGAGTTTACCCAGCATGATTTAAACCTCAGTCCAGCCTAGTTGAGACTATTATACACATTCTCGTCAACAGATGATAAATCTTATCTGTGTCCTACAAGTGTCCTACCTCTCCATTTTCCCCCCAAATTTTCTTTTCTATGCTCTTCCCCTCCCATACTCTCTTTCCACTTTGTCTCTAGTGTCCATTACAATTTTTAATACTTTTATGTTCTCCAGTCTTTCAGTCTCTACCACAGAGTGCAGACAGTTGGTATATGTTAAGTGGAGACATGCAATGGTTCTCTTTCATAGCCTGGCCTGATTTTCAAGCTGCCAGGTCTGGGACTTGAACTGTGTTCGGCCATGTAGGAGTCCAGTGCTTTAATCATCACGTCACCTGCTGGCCTCATATTTTCTACCTTTTAAGAGAGAAATTAAATAATTTTCCGAAGTCACCTGGCAAATGGATGGCAGGTTTGGAATTCAGACCCAGACCTGTCTGACTTTAAAATCCTTTCGGAGCCTGGCCAGATGATAACTGCAATGGTCTAAGCAAAAGAAAGAGCAAGAATTGGGGCTAAATGGTGGCTTTTCTGTAAAACACTAGGTCAGAAAGGCAGAAACCACACGGGATGGTCACCAGTTCAAGTGGAGACCTCCCTGAGGATGTTGGGAATGTGTGTGCCTATCATCCAGGTTGGCTGGGACTGGAGGTGGATTGCGGTATCAGGATCTCTTCAGGGGTACTCTCTGTCTATGTGTGTCTATGTGTGTCTCTCTCTGTCTCTTTTTCTCATAGAATAAGTGAATAAACTTAAAAGCCAAAAGCATAGGGGAGCAAAAAAACAAACAAACAAAAAAATGAGGTAAGTAATCATGAAGATGGCAGTAAAGAAGCTCCAATGTCTGAAATAGCCCAAGTGGCATCCTCAGTTTCAATAATCTGAGTTGTATTTACGGCTGAAAGGTGATATTTCAGACTGTATTGACATTTCCAGTCTGTCAGAGTTCTAGGAGTAAGAAGAAACAGGAATGTAAGTCAGAGGTGCCATTTGGGAAAAACGATGGTGAGTCCATAATGGCTGAGGAGTCAGATGGAGGCAGTGACCTTCCTGTCATCCCTTCTTTTGTTTAAAGGTTTATGATTTGGGGGCCAGCAGGTTGCATGGTGATTAAGGTGCTGGATTCCCACATGGTTGACCACGGTTCGAGTCCTGGGCCTGGCAGCTTTCTCACTTTCCCTTTCTCTCTCTCTCTGGTCAAATTTTAAAAATAAGTAATAATAATAATAAATACAATTAAATAAAGAAATATTTTTACAGCTATATGAGTTTACACAAACTCAGAGGACTGCCTACAAAATCTGAAATGCATATCCCCCAGTCACTTGGTTTTTATAACCCAAGAAGGGCAACACGTCTAATGAACTATCACCAAGAGCCTTTCTGGGCAGCTTTTATTTATTCATCCTGGCTGTGAGTGGGCAAAGGGGGCAGGTATCTGCTTCTTGTTACTGTGAAGAAGTACAATTACGGTTCGTTGATGTGAATGGATAAGCACTGCATCTGGACTGAAATTATACTACGTCTAAACACAGAACTCTGTGGCACTTTTCTTACTAAAAAGTTGTTAAGTTTGGCAACCCTCACTCTGTTCCAGTCAAACATTTTCTTGGCCATATTAGGCTACATGGAAGGAAGCCAATATTGTGGCTGGTGCCTGAGTAGGTCCTCTGCACTGAGGCAGTTTTCCTGAGAGCCTTTTCTCACTGGTTTAAGAGGAATAGAGACAAATGTAGCTCTGAGGATATTTTTAAATATGGCTAGAAAAAAAAATAAAAACTCACCAATCTGAAAGAATTAAGAATAACAGCTAAAACAAAAATCAGACTTTTAAGCTGGAAGACTTGGAGAGACTTGGGTATTTGTTTCTTTCTCTTATTCTTTTTTCTTTTTCTTTTTTTAAGAGGGAGATTTTTGCTATAGGGTACATGTGCTCACCAGAGACATAGAGAGGAAACAGAGAGAGAGAGAGAGAAAATGAGAAATCATTCCCCCCACCCCCCAAGATGATGGTTATGCTGCAATTCCTTCTCCTCCATTCTCTGGGCATGCATGCACATGCGCCTGCCAGGTCTGGGACTCCAGCTGCCGTCAGCCATGTGAGAGTCCAGCACCTTGACCACTATGCCCCCTGCTGGCCCCAGGTGTCTTATGGAAATGCTGTATAATTTATTAGATGCTCAGCAACCTTACCTCAGATACAGAGAAGGGAATCAGCACAAAATCATATCAGCTAATCCATGATTCTCCACTGTTGCTCTTACTGCTTAGTCTCTGGGGCTGGAAAACCAGCATTTGAGTTCTGGATCTATTACATTCTGAGTAATCCTAGACACTGGACTTAATTTCATTGTCAAGTGCAGGTGATACACACGCTCTCTTTCAGAGTCTTTATGAGGCTCCCATGAGATAATGCTTGATTCAGTGTTCACAATGGAAAGTATATTTATGTGCCTTCCACACTTCCCTTTTCAAATTATGACTTCCCTCCAAAAGGTGTAGCAGCAGAGAAAATAAGTTTTAGATCTTTCCTCTGTTACTTTGATACAGTTATCAGCCTTTCATTCAGACTCACGATATTCTGCTTTGACAGCTAATAAATACTCATCCATATATTCATTCATTTACTCATGATATTGAGCATTTCAGCAGTGTCATGCTCTTAATGAATATCCTCTTTGCAAAGGAAAGATACACTTTAAAACCCTCCCCACTGTCTTATCATTAGATGCTTTTTGAAATATTTTAACTATCTGTTAGCCACTCATTCATTTTCTTTTCTTTTAAAGGGGTTTTTGCCTTAGGACATGTGTACTAGCTGGAAAGAGACAGAGACAGAGGCAGTGAGAAGGAAAGTGAGAAATCATTCCCCGGGGGAATGGCCATGCTGCAATTCCTTCTCCACCATTCTCCTCCCGGAATCTTGGGCACACATGCACAAGCATCCACCGTGATTTTCAAGCCACCTGGTACAGGACTCAAACTATGGTTGGCCATATGGAAGTCTAGCAACGTAACCACTATGCCATTTGCAGGCCCCCTTGTTTTCTATATATTTGCTGAGTGACTGCTATTTGGCAGGCAACTTCAGAGTGCTGAGGAACCAGTAGTAAACAAAACAGACATGTCCTTATGGAGCTTTCAGACTGTTGTAAAGGTAAACATTAATAAATAACTACCCAACCCTATCACAATTGTGCATGAAGAATATCAGAGACCTTGGGACCAGCAGTTAGTATAATGGCTATGTTGCTGGACTCCCATGTAGTCGACCGTGGTTTGAGTCCCGGACCCGGTGGCTTAAACTCATGCTAGGGGCGTGTGTGTGTATGTCCAAGATCCCTAGAAGAGAATGGAGGAGAAGGGGTTGTGGCATGGACATCACCTGGAAGGTGATTTCTCTCTTTCTGTCTCTCTGTCTCTCTCTTTCTGTCTGGCGAGCGCACGTGCCCTATAGCAGAAACCTCTTCTTAAAAAAAAAGAATATCAAAGACCTATAAAAAGAGAATCATGTGGAAATAAGCTCTTAAAAATCTGCATGTTTAAGGCAACAATTATAAATTTACCATATCCTGGCAATAAACAGATGGGATATTTGAAATCTTTATCTCTGCCTATGACTGTGCTATAACACAAAAGAACAGTGTTCAAACAGCATTACAATTACTATTCCAACTTTGACTTTGTAGGTTTAAGGAAGGCTAGGAATTATCCCAGTAAGAAGTGTGCTGGTGTTACTGGGTAAGACTAGGGGAATCATTTTAGTCCAAGAACAGGACATCCCAGATTCTGTGGCCTGAAATAGCCGGATCAATGCGAGAAGTTGGAGAAAGCTAAGAAGAAATGGAACTGGATCACCAAAGACAGTGGCCCAGAAGGAGGCCAGAGAAGTTGGCAGAGCCATTTTGCACCTGGCATTGTAGGTCATGGGAAAAACTGGATCTGTATCTTTTTTTTTTTTTTTTTTTTTGGAGAGGTTTTTGCCATAGGGTGCATGCGCTTGAGAGAGAGACAGAGAGACAGAAAGTGAGAAATCACCCCCCCCCCCGGGGGGACGGGCCAACCCAAATGCCCCCAGGGTGGATGGCCACACCACAATCCCTTCTCCTCCATTCTCCTCTCGGGATCTTGGGCACACATGCACACGCACCCGGCGTGAGCTTAAGCCACCGGGTCCAGGACGCAAACCGCAGTCGACTATGTGGGAATCCAGCGACATAGCCATTATGCTAACTGCTGGTCCCTGAACTGGATCTGTATTCTACATCCACCATGAATCTACTGAAATATTGCAAGAAGACCAATGCCATAATCAGATGAATGTTTTTTTTGTTTTTTAGAGAGATTTTTGCTACAGGGCATGTGCGCTCACCAGAGAGATAGAAAATGAGAAAGAACCCCCCGGGGGAATGGCCATACTGCAATCCCTTCTCCTCTAGTCTCCTCTCGGGATCTTGGGCACACACGCACACACACCCAACATGAGTTTCAAGCCACTGGGTCTGGGACTTGAACCACAGTTGATTACATGGAAATCCAGCAACTTAACTATTATGCCATCTACTGGTCCCCAGGTCCATGTTTTAAAAAATATAATTGTTGGCAGACAGCCATAGGGTTAGAACAATTAGGGGGCTCTGGAATGGTCCAGATGAGATGATGGTGGCTTGGATTAGAGTGGGCGCAATGATGGTAAAGATAAATGGACTATTTCAAGCAAATGTCCTGGATTTAGTGACTTGTTATATAAGGAGTGGTGGGGTGAAGAAGAAGTTGTCTAGAGTGATTCCTAGGTCCAGAGCTTGAGCAACCAGGGGAAGGTTGGTGTTGTTTTCTAAGAGGAAACTTGGGAACGTGGACCAAGTTCATTATATTCTGTTTGCTAAAAGAAAACGGTGCAGTGGTGGACTTTTTTAGGCATTGTAGAGAGGAAACAGAAGTGTGAAGCCTAATCCCCATCTTCAGAGTGCTTGCACTCTCACTGTCAGACCCGTTCTGGACATTTCCTTACAGGCTTTCCCAAACCACTGGAGGCTCTACTGTAACACTGAACATATCCTCAGGTCACCTCACTCCGAGGGTATGTTCTCTGCCCTTTCTTCCTCTGTGAATGTCTACATATAATGTGCTTGGTTTTAACCATTGCATTTACTAACCTTTGAATTATCTCACTTACCAAGAGTCAAATCAGTTGATCTTAAAAACTGAGTCTTTAAAAGCAACTTTTGGAGCACATCAGGTGACGTGGTTAAGGGCACTGGACTCCCCCTTGACTGACCCTGCTTTGAGTCCTGGACCTGGTGGCTTGCTTTCTCACTTTCTCTCTCTTTCTCACTCTGTCCCTCTCTGGTCAAATTAAAATAAAAATAAATAAATAAATAAATAAAATCATTCTTTAAATAAATAAAAGCAACTTTTGTCTGGGAGTGGGGAGTGTCTATAATCCTGGTGGTAAATAGATGACACTAGAGGTCTTTAACATTTCGTCTCGTTGAAAATAAATAAATAAATAAATAAAATCATTCTTTAAATAAATAAAAGCAACTTTTTTCTGGGAGTGGGGAGTGTCTATAATCCTGGTGACACTAGAGGTCTTTAACATTTTGTCTCGTTGTTTTTTGCTGTAATTGAACTACAGATATTTAGGTGGCATTGCAGTTACTGTTTCAAATTGTCCAGCTGGTTATTTGGAAACAAGAAGAATCCACAGAAAGAAAATGTGATCAGTTTGACTCTTCCGACAGTCATGGTTAGAACCCTCAGCCCGCTATATTACTTAGCAGGGGAGAAGAAAAATGAACAGACTTAGGGATAAAGACGCATGGACAAGAATGTTCCTCACAGATGACTTACAATAGCGCAAACTTGAAATAGTCTCAATGTCAATGATGGGGAATGATAACACAAACTGCGAAGTTATTCATCAAACTAAAGCAATGGTATATGAAAATACATATGATGATAAGTGAAAAAATGGAATGCATACCATCAGATTACTTTAAAAGCAAATCATGTTTGGGAACCAGCAGTTAGCGTAATGGCTATGTCGCTGGACTCCCACGTAGTCAACCGCAGTTCGTGTCCTGGACCCGGTGGCTTAGAACTCACGCCGGGCGCGTGTGCATGCGTGCCCAAGATCCCGAGAGGAGAATGGAGGAGAAGGGATTGCGGCGTGACCATCCCCCCGGGGGGTGATTTCTCACTTTCTGTCTCTATGTCTCTCTCTGTCTGTCTGGCGAGCACACGCGCCCTACAGTGAAAATCTCTCCAAAAAAAAATAAATAAATAAAAAATTTTAAAAAATGAAAAATTAAAAATGTTAAAAAAAGCAAATCATGTTTGCTGAAAAAAAAGTAGAAGGAAATAGACTGAAACTTTAATCTCAGGACGGGGGAGGTTAAAAGAGAGACTTTAGAATTGTTTTCTACGCAGAAAGTACTTCATCAAGTTCATGGGAAAAGAGAATTCAAGTATAAATTTACTTTGTTGCAAAATATTTTTGAAATTCATGCATAGTTTTTCATAATATACATCTTTCATATATTTCCAATGTTTTCTATAATCAATGCGTGTTTGCCTAAAATGTGTATCTACATAGCAATTAGAGATAGGTAGGAATTTATGAATTCAACGAGTTAGAACCATTTGCAGTAGAGCAAAATCAAAACAAAAGTAGTCTGGAAAACCATGAGTATTTCACTCTGTCAATTAACAATTGTTGAGTACTGCAAGACATAAAAAAGCACCATAAAAATGTGAGTGATTGCTTACTCAAGGAACTTATGATCGATTATGGAGCTCCTGGATTTCCCGCCTCTGGATTCAAACAGCCTAAAAGTATGATAAAGACAGTTTTGATGTTCATCTTAGAGTTTTTTCCTTTTGCCATATCAGGAAATAAAAAAATGCAGACATCCAGTGGGAGGAAAAAGCACTCTCAAACAACCTACGTATCTGTACAGCTTTGATATTATTTAAGCTCTAGCTAAATGCTTTTGGGTTTTTTTTTCTTCCTTCTCATTCTTCTAGAATAAACTAGAAATCATGTATTTGTAGCTCTGCTCTAGATTCTCGGATGGCATTTCTTTGGAAGACTAGTCATTTGAAGTTATTTGCCGTTACTAGATTTTCACGTTTTGGCAGCTGTTTGTCATAAGCACATTTTCGTATTCTAAATACATAAGAATCATTTTGTCAGGCCAGGACGTGGTATGGTGCTTAAGGTACTAGACTCCCACATGCCCGACTGTTGTTCAAGTCCTGGACCTGATGGCTTGCTTTCTCACTTTCCTTCTCTCTCTCTCTCTGGTCAAAATTAAATAATAATAATAAATAAAATGAAATAAATAATTCTTTTTTAAAAAATAGTCATTTCATCTCTTGAAAGTATATTTTGCAGCTTTTCACTACGATGCTGCAAGGCATGTGTTACAGTTAAATGCCAGAGCTGCCTTTTGACAAAGAGCTACCCAGTAATTATTTGGTGGAAGTTGCCAAAAGCTTTTATTGAACTAATTCATCATTTTTGTTAAATGTAACCAACTCAGCTATAAATGTTAAAACCTTATGAGGCTTCTGTTGGTATTTTTGTTGGCATGTAAATAGGGATAATGCTTTTGGTATTTTTGCTGGCATATAAATTGGGGTACTGGGGTATTTGCTGGCATATAAATAAGGGCATTGGTTTGAAAGCATTCTTTCCTTTGGAGATAAACTTAATATGGGATATTCAGTGAGAAATATTGTTTTAATGTGGAAATGGGTTTCACCGACCCATGTATATCTGTACTCCATTGTCCATTTGGCTAAAAGTACACATATTTTTAAGGACTGCAGCCTGGGTTTAAGTTTAAGAGATTGAAGCTTGGCTATTGTCCACATTACTGTCAACCAGCTCATAGAAATGTCAGTACCAGGCTTCAGCGAGATTGCGATTCTCCGCTTTGTATCAGTTTTCCATCTGGTCCTGGAAAGAAGAGCACTGGATACTTACGTTTTCATCAAGATTAGAACATGGAAAAGATGGAGCATCTGGCGACCTCATTTGTTTATTTACTTAACACATATTTATTGAGAAACTAATATGTGCTCAAAGCCATGCTAGGCACTAGGGATGCAGAAATGAGTATGAAATGGCCAGCTGCAGTTGCACAGCGGTAACACAATGCTCCACAGTGCTAAAGCCATATGGGAATATCCCAGGTCCACATGTACACGCTGTGTACATTTGTGTGCCTGTCATCCTGACTGGCTGAGGCTGGGGATGGATCACAGTGTGAAGACCCTGTTGGGGGTGCCTCTCTCTCGCTTTCTGAATGAATGAAAAAAAAAAATGAATACGACGAAAATAATTCAACGTTTATTTTCCCCCAAGAGTATAAGCTTTGGGATTTTGTCTTTGTATTTCCTCAGCAACTTCCACTTAATAACTAGAAATAGAATCCCAAACAGGGCCTGACTTTTGTCTCATGAGACAGAAATAATAGAAGAGCAAAGTTCACACTGGTCCCCTCCCCCCATGATTGATGTACAAAGAAAAGACCCACTTAGAGAAACACGCATAGATAAGCCTTTTTCTTCTACTCAAGAAAGAACCTATAACACAACTGAGTAAAAGTCAAGTCTAAGGGATAACTTTGAATCTTTCCTAATATATTACAAAGTAAAACACTTGCACATTCATACATTCATGTTATTGCAGCATTATTCCCAATTGCTAAGACTCGGAATCAGTCCAAATTCCCAAGAACAGATAACTAGATTGAAAAAATGTGGCATATATACACAATGGAATACTACTCAGCCATAAAAAAAATCAAATACCGATATTTGATACAAAGGGGATGAATACTGAAGATTTAATACTATGTGAAACAAGCCTGACTATGAAAGACAGGCATTGTATGACCCCATTTAATATATAATGAACGTCTGTGTTCTCTGGGAGAAACCAAAAGACAGGAAGGTATAGTAGTAGGGAGGATAGCTGTAGATACCAGAGACAGTATAGAAGCACTGGGTAACAGGGGGTGCAAAGAAGGAGATGAGGGAAAAAAAACATTTAACAGACACATGAATAAAACATTATCTGTTGATGATAATGTATGTGGTAGTATCTTTGACTTGATTTGTGTACACTGCATCTATGCTGGAAAAAAACATTTTGCACAGTGTAAAGGTGCACAGTGATTAAATGTAAATTTAAAAAGTGTAAAAAAAAGAATAAATCCAATTAAATTAATGAAAAAAAATAGCTCACATAGAATTTTGAGTTTGTGATGACATGTTCCACTAGTAACAACACTGTGATTGGAAATCTGCACCAAAAAAAATACCCTCTTTACTGAGCCACCATACCTATTTTGATGTTTAAGTGCCTTGAGGTTAGGACAAGTACTTGGACTATTTATCCCTTGTTACACTCACACTCTTCCTGTTATAGGATTACTGTGACAGTCCACATTGCAAGGGCTATAAAGAATCTGTCCTTGAGATAGTTATTTTGAAAATGCAGTTCAAAATCAGGCAGTGCATTAATCTGATGTCTAAAACCAGATGCAGTGACTGATTTGTCCTAATATAAAAAGTAGCTAGCTTCTGCCAAAAGAACTTGGTTGTTAAGTAATCAAATAGACACAGAACAAGGTTTTACAAAGAAAACAGATTTGGGGACCCAGCTTTTCCCGCACTAGCTGAGAAGCCTTGGGCAAGCTACTTAACCTCTCTAGGCTTTTCTAGGTCCACTTACAAAATGTTGCCAATAATATTTGTCTTACTGACCACCAGGGTTGTCATGAAGATCACTTGAGAAAAGGAATCTGCAAGGTCTGCTTACTATAAAAGTGCTATGTATTTGTATTCTTAACCCATTTGCAATGCTACCGGTCACTTAGAGATCAGTCCACAAATAGCTGATCTCATTGATGATAGAAGCATAATTGCCCTGTGACCAGCCCACTTCATCCCTACCAAGCATTCCAGACATTTCAGTGGAGGAACAAGGTCTATGGGAAAAAGTCAAAAGGAGACTGATCAGAAGAATTTCACTGCCCCTTCCCAGGGCCCTGTGCACAAAATGGTCCCCTGTGCATTGTCATTTTGCTGTGTTTGCCCATGTCCACAGTTTTCTAGACAGTAACAGGCAGAAATTTGGGTTTTGATGAACAGACTGAGTGTGCTGCTATACCAGTATTCTAGTGCAAAGACCTCTGTATTTCATCCATGGAGTTGCAGTTCTCACAGGTTACTCTTTCGGTCGAATGTGCACATAGCTGAAGCACAGCCTGCCTTCCCTTGAAGTACTGAGGAATGACATCTACTACAGAGTTTTTTCAAGGTTACACACACCAATGGTTCTGCCTTTTGTCACATGAGTAAAACAATGTGATGCTTGGGCAGGTCCCATGACCTAATGGCTAAGGGAACCAGATCCCATATGGCCAACCATACAATTCAGATCCCAGCCCTGGTGGCCTGAAAAAAAAAACAAGCCAGGCACATGTGTGTCTAAACTCCAAAAAGGTTGGAGAAGTGGAAGAGGAGGGATTATAGCATGACCATATCCCATGGGGAAGTGCCTTCTCTCTCTCCCTCTTCCTTTCCCTCTCTTTCTGCCTCTCTCTTTCTCTGGTAAAAACATGTACTCTCTGGCAAATAAAATAAGAAAAGTCAAAAGAACAAAGTGATTCTTGATTCTGGGTCCCACTGCTGCTCAGATTCCTCATGTTAGTGTTTTGTTCTTGGCACCAACTGAGCTCAAAGTTGGATTGGCTCTTATCATATAGCTCTGCGGGCAATGTCAGTGATTAAGTGAGTTAGAAGGTGGAGAAGAGGAACAGGATCTTTCCATATTGGGTCCCATTTTGCTTTGTTTTTTTGTTTGTTTTTTGTTTTTAGGTATATAAACTATTAACAGACAAAACCTACAGACTTATTTCTTTTTGGGCACACCCATGGTATGGCCACGACAGCCAGTTGTGTGTGGGCCTCGGACCCAAAGGTCCCAGAAGTGACGCAGTCCTTTATGGGCCCGTATCTTCTTCAGTCTCTTCAGGTCTTCACGCAGCTTGTTGTCCAGACCATTGGCCAGGACCTGGCTGTATTTTCCATCCTTTACATCTTTCTGCCTGTTCGAGAACCAGTGTGGGATCATGTACTGGCGTGGATTCTGCATAATAGTGATCACACGTCCCACCTCCTCCTCAGTGAGCTCTCCTGCCCTCTTGGTGAGGTCTGTGTCTGCTTTCCTCAACACCACATGAGCGTATCTTTGCCCCACACCCTTAATGGCAGTGATGGCAAAGGCTATTTTCCACCGTCCATCGATGTTGGTATTGAGTACTTGCAAAACGTGCTGGAACTTCTCAGGGATCACTAGAGACATGCCGGTGGCACAAGCAGTGGCATGTAGGCCTCCTGTGGAAGAGCCCCATTTTGCTTTGTTTTTGCTTACTTTAAGCAACTGGGTATGAAAGAAATAGAATATACAGCCCTGTACTTAAGTATTTAAATTCCAATCAGTAGTTAAAATTAACACCAGAAAAAGATCTAAGAATGCTTTAAACAGGCAGGAATATATTATATAAAAGGAACATGAAAACTGATTAATTAAATCAATAAACTGTGTCTAAATTATTTACTTAGTTGACTGAATTGAATAAATAATCCAATTATTTTGATAACATGTAGGCTCAGCTAGAAAGTACTAAATTAGGACACTACATCTTTGAAAACATCCAGAATTCCTAAGCACCAACTTCAATGAGAGATTGTCAATAAATCAAGAGTGTAATAGAATTAAAGGGGCTTGATTTAGCTAAACTAGTAATTATTAAACATATCCTGTATGCTTAAGGCTGTGCTATATTCTACAGATAAAAGATAAATGACTTGGTGCTTACACTTTCCTAGATGTTAATCATATTTCCCCAGTTCAGTTTTTCACTCATGAAGGTTCTAATCTTTCTCTCTCAGTAAGTTCTGTTTATGTAGCAAACCATACTCAGGCACATAGAAAAGAGTCAGAAAGATCGTATCTACTAAAAACTTATTTTACATTAAATTTAAGGGAACCATTTTTCCCCTTTTTTTCTAATTACCAGAGGGCACATGTGTTAGCAGAGAGAGACAGAAAGAGAGAGAAAGCACCTCCCCAATAGAACATGGTCACCCCACAATCCCTTCTGTTCCATTTTATCATCCTATGAGGTTTTTGAGCATACACACACATGGTCACCCCACAATCCCTTCTGTTCCATTTCATCATCCTATGAGGTTTTTTGAGCATACACACACATGCCAGAAATTTGCAATCACAAGGTCCAGGACTCAAACTGGTGCTGTCAGCCATGTGGGATTCCATTCACTTAACACCAGGTGTGGAGAGCAGACAATCTGAAAACATGTGATGAAAATACGTGGCCTGTAGACACATGCAGAAACACATTTCCATAAGCTACCCTAGCAGAGCTATTGAGAAGCATCTATATACAAAAGCAGTATCTGCCTACTGTCAATGGTTGTCTTCCTGTTGTTGTTGACACCCAATACCCCATACTGCCCAGTTTTGGACTAAAGAAAGTTACTGGCTAAAGGAAGTTCCCCCAAAAAGATCAGAGAAATTATATGGCGCCAGTCATTTACACATCTTCCTGCAAACCCATTCTTCCTCCCCTATTCTCTTTGCATCCTTTTTCCCCAATCCCTTTGCATCCCATTTGCCCCTTCCCCCATTTTCTGCCCTTTAAAAGAATAAGTCTGAGACTAGTTCTGGTCACAACTTCTCCATCAGAAAAGCTGTGCCCACCCGATCCTCGCTTTTCTATACTTGGGTGTCTTTGTGTGTTTGTGATTGCATCTATTTCTAATCCACAGCCTTCCCCACTCAGAAAAACGTGTTCATGCCGAGCTGGTCCCAGCAACCAGGCTATGGGGCCAACCCAAGGGAATCATTTCTGATCACTCACTGGTGCCCAAGCACTTAGCATCAGCCTTACAACAACACAGCAAAGTCTTGTTGATCAGTGATCGTGGTGGTGATGATGATGATGGCAAGGAAAACAACTACCACTGTGTCTCTACAATTTTTGACCTTTGTAATATCTACTCTGGGTCTTTCTTATGTGTGGTAGTTAGACCAAATTCCAGCTGCAGGTATACCATGGCTCTGAATAGAGAGAGACTCTGTTTTTCAAAGTCTCATATGTTTGTAGCTATGGAAAGCTTATCACACACTGACATCAGTTACTTTCCCGTGAGAAGTCTGGAAATTTCATAATGCCATAAGTGACTTTATCTTTTCTATGTGCTTTAGACAAGTAGAAAACTTTTCATAAAGCTTAAAAATAAACATCTAACTTTCACCCTGTTGTGGACACATTTTTATTATTTCTCTAATGAGAAATTATCTTGCCTGTAAAAATTCACCCTCATTCATCCTTCTATTACTAATTGAAAGATTTGGGCTGATGCAAAGAACATCACGGATTATTCTTTTGTTATTGTTGTTGTTGTTATTTTAGAGACAAAGAGATTTTTGCTATAGGGCGCATGTGCTCACTGGAGAGTCAGAGCGAGAGAAAGAGAGAAATTACCGCCGCCGCCACCCCCTCCAGGGGACAGCCACACCACAATCCCTTTTATTCCATTCTCCTCTCAGGATATTGGACACACATATGCACACACGCTTGGTATGAGTTCCAAGCTGCTGGGTCCAGGACTTGAATTGTGTGTGGTTGGCCATATGGGAGTCCATTGCCTTAACCACTATGCCACTTACTGGTCTCATCATAGATTACTCCTAATTAAATGAATGTCCAAGAAAAAATGTAAAAGCTTACAACAACAACAAAAACAAAACAAACAAAAAAAAACCCACCATTTTAAGTTAGCAATGCTCTTCCTTTGTGCTGTTATGTGATTTCATTCTATTCTAATGCGGAAATTTCTTTCTTATTCATACTTGTACAAAATCATCTCCTTTGGTAACATTCATCTAAGTCTTACCCTTTGTGCTCCATGAAATTTTAAGATAATTCAGCAAAATCTCCCTGGCTAGGTTATTTGTTCTGGCCATCTGATGGTATAGAAACAAGCTAATGGTTATGTCATTCTGGTTTTCAAATGCAGAATAACAAAGAAGGAGAAGAGAAAGGAACTAATATTCATTGGGGATCTATAACATGCGAGGTCAATACCAGGCGCTTTATACAGGAGGACTTCAAAGAGTTCATAGAAAAATGAAACTAAAGAGCCAGCCTATGGCTTAGTGGTTAAGGCCACTAGATTTCACATGACCAACTGTGCAGTTTGAGTCCTGGACTGGTGACTTGAAAAACACACCAGGAATGCATAGATGCAGGCAAAAATCCCAAAAGGACAGAGAGATGGAGGAGGACAGGGCACTGTGGTGACTATGCTCCATGGGGTTCCTTTCTTTCTCTGTGTTCCTTTCTGATGAGTGCACATGTCCTCTAAAATTTAAAAAAAAAAAAGGAAGAAAAGAAAGTTGGAATTACAGCACAAGTTTATTTTGAAGTAAAAATAGAAATCCATACATAGTTTGTTATTGTTTATTTTTTTTTGAAGATCCAATGTATATTACCTCATTCATTCATTCACTTACCCAACAAACTTTCATGAAGCATAGGTTATATGCTAGGGAATGTGCTCAACACTTGGGGTAGAATTTGATAAGACCAACTCCTTGCCACCAAGAAGCTCATATTTATACAATGACTTCCACTGTGGCAATGCCACCCTGGAGGCATTAACAAAATACCATAAGTCAAGGGTAGGATGGTGGTACAACAGTAACACAACGTTCTGCATGACTGACCCAAGTGAGAAGGTTCTGGGTTTGCATCTGGAGACCTTTCTGAACACACTGATCCTGTGCCCAGGACCCAGGCTGGCTGAAGCTGGGGTAGCAGATTGCTGTGTGAAGATTCTGTGGGAAGTGCCTCTCTCCTTCTTGTTCATAAAAGAAATTTTCTTAAAACTTTTTAAAAATAAAACTTGAGGGGCCAGCAGGTGGTGTGGTGGCTAAGGGTGCTGGACTCCCACATGGCCGACCTCAGTTCAAGTCCTGGACAGTGCTGGCCCCCAGGTCTTTCTCTCTCTCTCTCTCTCTCTCTCCCTCTCCCTCTCTGGTCAAATTAAAATACATAAATAAAATAAAGTTAATTTTAAAATAATTATTAAAACAATAAAATAAAATAATAAATAAAATTTTAAAAATACCATGAGGCTCAGAAGAAGAAAAGCTCTTCAAGGTAGTTAAAGTTATCCTCATTTTAAAATGGAAGGAACTGACACCAAATAAAGAACTTCCCTAAGGTCATACTTTTAAGTACAGAGTGCCATGGGACCCTACAGTCTGTGTCCTTCTATTATTCCATACTGCTTTAATGGGAAAAACATATGTCTAATCCAATTAAAGAGTTGAACTCTTTGTCTGTGATTCAGCAAATCTGTTCACTGTAGAATACCACAAGAATTGTAACTTTGATGAAATAACTTACATTTTGCTCATTATAAAACAATTCCTAATTTTCTTAGTTTAATTAGCTTATTTGGTAGCTAAATTCTGAACATATCCTATGGGTCATCAGGAAGGTCATGTATTTTTCTATACAAAAATGTGTAATGACTTTCCAGACAACCCAATATTTCATACATTTTGCCATTCATTTTTTCAAAAGAGGTTTTTGCCAGAGAGAGACAGAGATAGTAAGAGAGAAAGTGAGAAATCACCCCCCGGGGGGATAGCCACCTCACTATCCCTTCTTCTCCATTTTCCTCCCAGGATCTTGGACACACAGGCAAATGTACCCAGTGTAATTTTTCAAGCCTCTGGGTCCGTGACTCAAACACTGCCAGCCATGTGGGAGACCAGCAATATAACTACTACACTACATCTGCTGGACCTACCTTGCCATCCTTATCTCCTCATGCATACAAATATCTATATGTATTTTCACTTCCATAATTCCACAGTAATACAAAACACCTATCTCATGAAAATTTAGATTTACACATAGACATAAAAATTTATACTTCAACACAAACATACAATAGACAAATTTTACTCAAGATACACAGGCAAAAACTTAAATGGAAACATACGATTTTCAAAAGTAAAGAACAAACCACGTTTGAGGACTTGTATTCATGAGCTCCTAGAGGCAGGTTCGGGAAGGTGGGTGGTAAGTGAGAAGAGTAAAAACAGTGCATCGTACGCAAAAGACTGGATTGTGAAGTCTCACAGCATCTTAAGATGACAAGTAGTCCCTGTATTTAAATTGCTTTGGTATGGGCCACTTGCAAAAACATTCAATATTTCTCTTCTAAGATATGGTTAAGCCAAAATATATATATGGAAAGTTCAGTAAGTCAATGGTAAATAATCCAGTGTTGACTTTTAATTTAGAAATAACTGGCCAAATTGATCCCAGCCTTCCTGACTATAATAATCCCCCTACAGAGTACATTGATTTGTATTACCTTATTGTTTTCTCTCATGTTTGTCTTTCTTTTTATTATTTTATTGTCCTACTGGTGTAATATATGACCAGGGATATTGAATCTTCATGACTTTATATAGTTCAAGCTCATAAATTCCCTTTATTTATCATTTTCCAGACTGAATCTTCATCTTTTTCTACTGACATGGTATAAAAATATCTTAATGATGTATTACATACAGAAAAGTGCACAAATTATAGTTGTACAGTGTGATTAAATTTTCACGGAATGAACACAATCATGTATGCAGCATGTAGATCAAGAAACACAATATTGCTAGCTTCTTAGAAGCCCTCTCCCTGTCCCTCCAGACCACTGCCCTGGGATAACCATTATTCTGATTTCTAACATTAAGTATTTGTTTTGCCTGTGTTTGAATTTTATGTTAATATGGCAATGATTTTTGTATTTTATTTAACATATTTCTGGGATTGCCTGCCCAATATTTAGATCATTCTGAATAGTTTTTATGAAACAATGAAAAAATATATCATAAGAAAAGAAATAAATAGGCATTTCACATGAAATTGCTTTCGTCCAGATAGAGATTATTTTATCTTCTGGTAGTTTGATGAATTGGGAAAGTTCGATTTAGGTGACTAGGGATGAGGTGATCTGCAAGTCATCTGCCAATCTGCCATTTTGTGTCACTCCATTGACCTCTATCAGTAGATTGCCCTTTCTCTATGGATGACCCTCTCTAAGAGTCATAACTGAGATTGTATCCCAAGACGCTTTTGTTTTTACCTTGTTTCCATTTTTTTAATCAAAGTATAATGTCACACAGTAAATTTTTATTTTGTGTGTGTGGATCTACAAGTCTTGAAAATGCATGCAGTTGTGTAGTGATCACCACAAAAAAAGCTATAGACCTGCTCTATCAATGCCAGAATGATCTTTCTTGAATGGTAACATTTTTTTCCTACTCCACTCCATGATGCTGCTGAAACCTCTGCTCTACTTCTCAGAAATGTCACTTGGTTTCTCATTCTCTTACATCCTCTTGTTCTTTGTATCTTAAGGTCAGCAAATGCCTTGAGGGGCAAATCACCAAATGTAAGGTCACGTTACAGGCCATCTTTCTCTCTCACACTTGGCCCCTCAATTCCTGCTTACTGCAGCAGCTCTCTGATGCCTTTGAATAGACTTGGGATTTTAGAATTTAATCTAGGCTGTCTAGTTATTCTCAATGACGGCATCAAACAGCTGTATGCTATTCCATTATAGGCAGAAACCTAAGCCAGTCTATCTGCATTCAGCAGACTCATTAAACACTCCTACACTTTTTAAACAGATCTCAAAAAAAGTGAAAGAAAATGTCCATGTTGGCAACGCTGACTACTTCATGTGCTCAGTCCTGGACAGAGTGTTAGAATAAAACAAATCCGGGTTTCAGTTTCGACTCTGTCATTTATTAACCTTGTGACAGTAATCTGAACCTGTTTCCTTTTTTCTAAATGGAGAAAATAAAACAACTAGTCTCATAGTTTTCTTGTGAAAACTAAATGAGATGATACAGATCTTGGACATAAATACCTTGCACATAGTAGGTGTCCAATAAATTATAGTTATTATATAATATAGCATTAGTTTTCTTGGAGCTCTAAACCCCACTCATCTCTTAGAAATGATGAGGAAAGGGTGGGCCCTGAAAAGCAATACTCTTCTCTAAGCACTCTGTTACATGCTAAAAAGAGAATTCAGTTGAACTTATTTTACTCAAAGAACAAGGTTATTCACATATACTAAGACAAACACAATCATATTTTCTTCTTAAAAGATTGTAGAATTATACATAAACCATCTGAGTGGAAGGGATCTTAAAATTAGATTCCAAATGCTTCATGTTACAGGTGAAGGAACCGAGAAGCTGGAAGTGCTCAATGACTTGGTCAAGGTCAATTCACTCACTAATATTTATTTAAATTACCCAAATTCCATAAGATCACACATTTCCTCCCTTCTAACACACTCTTAGCTTCCATACTCAACTATAAATGTAAAACAGAGACAATTATTAATGTTTTATTGTTCCTGGCTCATACTAAAAACCATAGATCTATTTTTAAATATTTTAATTTCCATCCCCACAAATTCTGTGACTTCCTGCCAACTAAGACTGAAATAGCTACTTGCCATTCCTTTCCCATTCCAAGGATTTTGTCTTGTAGCTTTCATTCTTCTATTATTAAGAAATATTCTGCTTTGCCTTCCAACATATCAAGACCAAAAGGATCACATAATTCTGCACAACTCAGCCCTTTTCAGGTTTACCAAGTGAAAATGGGAGTGGGGAACCCCCATCCTTCAGAGCCCTGTATTACAAAGGTGGCCATCGATTTTTCGGCTTTTTGTCCTCTATTAATGGAAATAGGAGCTCCAATCCCACATGAACTGAATACCAAGGAAAGGTTTCATGAGATTAAATCACCCCACAAAAGCTTCTCGCTAGGCTTCTCAAAAGCTTTGTCCAGAGCCCCTCGTCCTCAGATTTTTTACATGAGTGATTTCTTTTTAGAAATGCATTTTCAACCTAGATGTCTCCTCTTTAGAGAGACCATTCCTCACCATCCAATCCCCATTGGTCCTCCAAGGGCCCTCTTCACATCCTGCCATTGTATTTACTGTCAGAAACAGGTGTGCTGTGTGTGCCCCTCCAGAATGTAACTCCAGGAAAGCACATCCTCGCTCATCACTGTGAGTCCTGTCCTGGAGCAGAGTACTTATTCAATGACTTGGTAATGTGCACACATATCCTTCAAAGACCCCCGGCTATGCATGTAAGCTTTACTGCTTGTCAACTGGTGAATTTAGGCAAATGACTGAAATACAAGGAACTTCTCAGTGCCAATCCTAAGATCAGAATATGTATCTCACACAGTTTCTACAGTGATCAAATGAAAGAGATGAGGACCATGTGCTTAGCGCTGGGCCTGGCACTATAAAGTACTTCATAAACGATAGTTGTTATCATTTCCATAATGAAAGCAGCGCATATTATGCCAGAGTCACTGGGGAGTTGTTCTATAGAAATCGTAATGTTGAAATTAACGGACCTTAATTCAAAATAGTATAAGACAAAATCTGAAGTAAAACCTCGTTCTTCTTATTGGCTGTCTAGTTCATTCATTTTTACCCCTAATTGAACTTTGCAGTGACACCTTGTTATAAGTAATCATCTGAGACCTCCTCTCCTATCCCCCACCCTGCCTCTTGATATCTGTTTGGAAAATGGCGTTGTTCCGAAAACACTCATGGCAGGAATTTGAAAGTATAATTTTGGGCATGTGTGTGTGTGTGTGTGTGTGTGTGTGTGTGTGTGTGTGTGTGTGTGTGTGTGTGTGTGTGTGTGTGTGTGTGTGTGTGTGTGTGTGTGTGTGTGTGTGTGTGTGTGTGTGTGTGTGTGTGCATGCATGCATGGGGGTTTGTTTTTTTAGACAGTGTCTCACTATGTCATAATCCTGCTGCTTTGGTGGCCTGAATAGTGAGACTATAGGCACACGCCACTGTACCTAGCTTTTAGGGTGACCAGAAATTGAACGCTAGCCTCTCATGTGGCATCAGCCTGCAGATTAACAGTATCTAACATGTGCCACTGCAGCTGGACCTAAAGTAGGATTTTAATCATGTTTGGCCAATATTTGCTGGCATTTTCCCCCCATTTGTATAATTTAGAAACATGCTGGTTACTATTTCTTGTGCTACTGAATGGCTTTAGCTAGAGGTTTCCTTAGGGCTCGAAGAAAATCACGACCCTTAGAAGACTAGAAATCTGATCTAGAGGAGAGAAATTACTTCTTTCTTTTTATTACACCTTGGTTCTCCCATAGCGAATATTTTCATATAAAACCCATTGCTCCCCTTGCCTGAGGAGATGGGGAAATCAAAGGAGCAATAAATAGCGTCTGGCTGTTTGCCACTGGCTGGAATGGGAACGGAAAGCAAGACAAGCTCTTTTGCCTCACAGGGTCCAGCTCCCTTCCCGCGTTCCTTCATCTTGGGTCTTTTCCTTCCTTCCCACATCCGGTGAGTCTAGACCCAGCTTTTCCTGCAGAAAACTTTGGCAATGGTTTCTGAGCCAGGTTAGTCAGGATCTACTTGTTGGGCATAAAAGCTGTGGTTGAAAGAGACAAATGGAGGAATGGTTTACTTGGCACCTATTTGAGGTGCAAGGTGACTGGTGGTCGAGAAAGACCTTAAAACAGTAAGTCAGAGTTTCATTTACTTTCTGGCCCTTAGTTCCTAATTCTGAAAATGGAAAAGAAAGTTCATCTGCAGAGAAACTCTACTTTTAGACACTCTGCTGTTCACTTTATATCTCCTCTTCCCATCTTTGTCTAACATGTTGTTCACAAACATACATAGACACTATAGATAGAAAAAAAATGTTTTCCACTTATAGCATTTTCTTTCTCCATTTTCTCTTTACTCATTTCCAAATTGTTATATAAAAACACTATTGGCTTTGGGAGCAGAAAATGAGAAACTACACAAATAAACATTGACCCTGCCAAGAGGGTTTATATTAACTATACCACCTTCTCTACTCTGTTAAGTAGAATAATTTGGAGACAGACCAGCACCTGACAAGGTGGCTATGGCACTGAACTCCCACATGGCTGACCATGGTTCAAGTCCCAGACCTGGTGGCTTATTTTCTCACTTTATCTCTCTGTCTCTCTGATGAGTTCAAATGCCCTATAGCAAATTTTAAAATTATAATAATAAATAAAATTAAATAAATAATTCTTAACAAAAATTCTTTGACTGACTTTATAATAATTGTATTTATTTCCTTTCAAATGCAAACAATAGCTATTTCTACCCAAACTTTATTTCTCCCTTAAGGTCCAAACTAACAACAATATTGAGGATGAAATCATATTTTAAAATATACAGTCTACATTAACTAAAATTTATGCAACTTAGTTATGTTTTCATCCTCTTTTTATTCCAGCTATCACTGAAACATTTTAAGAACATCAAATCGAATTCCACACGGACGGGGATTAGCCAGAACGTTCAGACATCTGATTGCCTACCTGTAAGTAGAGTTTATGTTTTTCTTTGGGCTATACTCTTAGCAATTACACTGCTCTTGACCTGGTTTAGAAAGTTCTGGCACCTCGAGATGCACCGTGAGAAAGCAGTCTTTCTATTCTCCTCCCAGTTTTCTTACCTGTCAATTAATCAGAATCTATCAAGTTTTGGTAGAATTGTTTTCCTATTTTACAATCTGATTTTTGGGTTTTATTTTTCCTGCATATGTAATATCTTACACAAAACAGTCTCTGATAAATAATGAAGCCTTCACTTCCTTGGAGAATGCTGATGACTAGAGGCAATAAAGAGATGAGGAATGGTTAGATGAGAAACCAGAAATGGGTATTGGAAGTAACTCTGGAATCAGGATCATTACTTAGGGGAAAATGATTAACTCTGATTAACTGTAGTGAACAATGATTTGCACGTACTTGTATCTTATACCTGTAAATACTGAGACCATGTAGAGCCTTTTGAGACAATTTGATAGTGTTTGCTGATTGTCTCCTTATTACTAGTTAGAGAAATAAACTCTTTTCTACCCCCCCAAAAGAGAGAGAGAGATGGGGTGAATAAGCTCACTTTTGCCTAAATGCTGGTGATTTCAGGAGCAATAAGTAGAACCCCTGGCTTTTCAGCAAATCCCCTCACCTGGGAGAACATCTCTTATCAAAAGGACCACCTTGGAAGAGCCAGGTGTGGCACAGTGGTAACACAACTGAACCTACATGGAAAAGATTCTGGGTTTGCATGCTGGGACCTCCCTGAGCACACAGGGTATATATACTTGGCTGTGATCCAGGATGGATGAAGCTGGAGAAGGATTGCAGCATGAAGATCCTTCTGGAAATGTCTATCTCTCTCTCCTGGAAGAAAAAGGAAATAATCTTAGAAGAAGAAGAAAAAGGACCACCCAGAGAGCAGAGAGAAGGGACTTAACAGGGTAGAGAATGGAGAAAAACAAAGAAAACTTCACTTATTCACAATTTTGCCAAGGGTGGTCCCAGCAGAAAAACAAGTTTTTCAGAAATTTGGTGCAGTTATTGGGCAATTGTGGTTTCTGGGTTCTATCTGTTGTCACCTACTGATCCAGGTGCCTGTAGATGAGTGGCCCCAGCCCCAAAATAATGGATAAATGGAGGAGAAGAGATTGTGGTGTGCTCATGAGGAGTGCTTTCTTTCTCTCCCTCTGCCTGTTTCTCTGTCTCTCTCTGGCAAGCATATGTGTCCACTGGAAAATTGAAAAAAAAAAGGGTATCTCCAAATGCTGATTATAATGCTATTCTCTCCTCACTTGCTACCCAAGCCCCAAAAAGGTGAAAATAAGCCAAGGATGGGGAAATGGGTTGAAAGAAAGGTATGACTGGTTGATTGCAGGAGAGTTACCTTTGTCCTCAAAGAACTAGTAAACAATAAATAGCATGCCCCAGATAAGGTCACTCTTCCATGAGAACTGTTTTGGGAGCTGAGAGGGACTTACTGATTTTGAGAACTTATAGGACATCCAAGGGTATGTATCTAGAAACAAGGAAAATGCAGGTTTGAATCCAGGTGGGGAACTAGACAGTGATTTTCCCGTCATAACCTTGAGATAGGGCATTGCTTCATGTCAATAGGTGAGTCCACTCAAGAAGACTGTGGGGAGAGAGAGAAGCAATGGCTTAAAATACCATTGAAGAGTGTATGTAAGGGACCAGCAGTTAGCGTAATGGCTATGTCACTGGACTCCCACGTAGTCGACCGCGGTTCGAGTCCCGGACCTGGTGCTTAAACTAACACTGGGTGTGTGTGCGTGCATGCCCAAGATCCCGAGAGGAGATTGGAGGAGAAGGGATTGCGGTGTGGCCATCCCCCCGAGGGGTGATTTCTCGCTTTCTGTCTCTGTCTGTCTCTGTCCGTCTGGCGAGCACACGCGCCCTATAGCAAAAACCTCTCAAAAAAAAAAAAAGAAAAAAGAGTGTATGTAAGTTGTCCCAGTAAATAACAGGAGAAGGACCTTCTGGAGAGGCAGAAATCAACATGCTACTTCCGACAAGGGTGTGTGAGAACATGTAGACCAAGTAGCATGTATGTCTATCTATTTTTTTCTTTCCTTATTTATTTGGACCTATTCTGTTTCTTCTATCCTTTCTTCTAAGGGGTATCTATGTCCCAAACCATTGCTATGGGGTTTACCCTGTCCAGCTCTGTTCTCTTCTAGCTAAGATAACCCGTGGACCTGTGTCTGACTCTCTGGCTGCCTCCCCAGGAAGTCTCAGAGAGCAGCACCTTCCTTTGGGGCCATTTCTTCATCAGTCAATCAGAACTGATAAGAATGGTGGTAGAGGGACCGGCAGGTGGTGAGGTGGTTAAAATGCTGGACACTCCCACATAGCTGACCGTGGTTCGAGTCCAGGACATGGTGGCTTGCTTTCTTACTTTCCTCTGTGTGTGTGTGTGTCTCTCTCTCTGGTCAAATTAAAAATAAATGAACAAAGAAATAAAATTGAATGAAATAATTCTTTTTTATAAGAATGGTGGTAGAGGGACCGGCAGGTGGTGAGGTGGTTAAAATGCTGGACACTCCCACATAGCTGACCGTGGTTCGAGTCCAGGACATGGTGGCTTGCTTTCTTACTTTCCTCTGTGTGTGTGTGTGTCTCTCTCTCTGGTCAAATTAAAAATAAATGAACAAAGAAATAAAATTGAATGAAATAATTCTTTTTAAAAAAAAGTAAGAATGGTGATAGAGGAGGCCAGGATTACACTCCTTAATAGCTAGAGAGACCATAGCAGGTCGTCTTCAGGGTCAGGTAACTGTGATTCAACCATCATGGGACATCATCTCATCTAGGCAGCCAGTCAAGTGTGCAATGGGGGAAATGTACGTCTTTTGCACTGAACTCCCCTTCTCCCACTGTACCCTTTACTAGCTGCCTAGACCAAAGTGTAATCCTGGTATCCACTATCCCCTGCTTATCCCCCATTCGTCCTGAACCCTTATCAGGCTTTGGCAGTGTTTTAGGGTTTCACTACCAGGTCAGAATGGAGACTGATAGGAAGCCAAAAGACCAGGCCTTGGGCCATAACAGCACTGACAGGCCTCTTTTCTCCGGGCTGCACCATCAAATATCACTTCTAATAAGACCATATTTACCAAAGGACTGAATTTTCCTAATTTTCCCTACTCAGTGTGATACAAAGAAAAAGAAAAAGGGCTTTTATCTATTTTTCTTTTATCTTCCAAAGTGTTATTTCCTTGAGTTATTTTACTTTTCTAAAGTATTATTCCTTTAATTCTTACCTTGCTTTTTTCCCATTGTGTTTTCCCTCTCTGTCCCTCCATGCTCCTTTAGCAGGAACTCTTTTTATTGGGGGTCAGAGTTGTCCAATTATTAGCAGAAGAGCTATCAGAGGTCTGGAACCCTCCTCCTCCTTTTCTATATACCCACACCCATTATTTTTTAATGAACTTTGAGATACAAGCTTTCTTCCAGTACACACTTCCATACTTTCTTCTTCGTGCTTTTGGAGTGGGCAAGAAAAAGATGCCTATCCTCAAAGCTACCTGAAATGTCAGTGACACCTGATTGCTATAAATTGCAAATTGTTATCTACGGCAAATGAGGAGATTTAAAGCAAGAGGAAGCAGCGCTGCAATCTGTGCGTAGCCTCCCTGGAGTGTCCCAGTGACTGATGGCCAGTGGCCAGCATAGGTGCCTTCCAACTGTGTTTCATCCATTTCAATCAGTCGAAGGGCTTGGAGAGAAAGAGCATTTTCCTACGAGCATATAAAAGAAGTGCTTTGAGTTGTAAGTACCTTGCAGGCTTTGCCCTTGTTTTAGAACAGCAAAATGGGAGATTTTATAACCACTGTGGGCCAATAGTTTTGGAGCCAGTTGAAGCTGCAGATGGGGCAGGAAGAGAAGTTTGGGGGATTTTCTTTCCTTCTTTTTTTCTCCCTTCTCATTCCTTAAGTTTTACAGAATGAGCCTTCCTAGACCTTGTTGACAAAGTGCTCTGTCTTGTTTAGTTCAAGCGCCCAAACTTGTTGTAACAGGATCTAAAGGGTCTTTCTTAAAGATGGTCTATCTTGTGTATTTCTTTTTTTTTTTTTAGAGGTTTTTGCTATAGGGCATGTGCGCTTGCCAGACAGAGAGCAACAGAGAGATAGAAAGCGAGAAATCACCCCCCAGGAGGGATGACCACGCCGCAATCCCTTTTCCTCCATTCTCCTCTCCAGATCTTGGGCCCACACATACACGCGCCCCGCGTGCGTTTTAAGCCGCCGGGTCTGGGATGCCAACTGCGGTTGACCACATGGGAGTCCAGCGACATAGCCATTACACTAACTGCTGGTCCCTATCTTGTGTATTTCTGGCAGTAACTATAGAAGTGGAAGCGTAGGAGAGGAGACCTGGAATCTGCTCTCTTTCCTGGTGTCTCTCCTCAAGGAGACCCCTCTAAGGTCCTCATCATGAAGCCAAAGAAGGAAAATACTCTAAGAGCCCGAGCATAGCCCCGTTTGGTAAAGGACTTGGGGGGCACAGAGAGCACAGATCCTCATGGTCTCCCCAGCACTCTGGAAAACTTCATGGAGGGCAGTAGGAGAACATTCCAGCATTACCATGTGCTGATTATATAACCTTGGCCAAATGATGGTGTTTCCCTGGCCAGGGAATTGCACCTAGCCTTAAGAGGCACGTCTATGAAAACACACATTCCTGCCTGGCATGGAAAGAGACTGTCCCAGGATGCACAAGTCAAGGTGGAGACACAGAGAGCAGGTCAGGGCAGGGGAAAACACAATGGCACCAGGAGCTCCTGTGTAGAACTCCTTTCCAGCCTCTGCATCATTAAGCACTAATGAATATGTAGTAAAAAAGCAAATAATGATTGTGCTTTTTAGTTTTAAACCAAGACCATCATGACTTATCTGAAGTTTCGGCTAGGAGAGAGTTCATACAGTTAAGGACACTTCCCTAGCAGCTTCTGAACTCTGCTTGGGATATTCATCAAAACTCAGTTGTGAACAACCATCCCTACTCCATGCACCATTTCTCCAGTAGGATTTAAGTAGAACAAACTCAACCTGGGGAAAAGCAAGCAGCAACAAAATTAAGACATTTTTCTATTATTCTCTGTATCCCAGGTCCAACACAATGTCAAATTACATCTAGATTTTTTTAATATTAACTTTTCCTAGAGGAAAAGGCAGAAGCACATTCTTTGAAACAGATATTTTAGGCCAAATGTATTACTTGGTTGTCGGTTTGTCGTTTCTTTTTTTTTTTTTTCTTTAAATTTCATCTTCTCTTTTGCTCATTCAAAACAAAATGTCCATCATTCACTCTAACACCAGCCTTTAAGAGCTGGAGACAAATGGAGGCTGAATATTCACGCCAATGTGGTACAAATGAGCTGTGATTTCAGGATGCTGGCTGTTTCACTGACAGGAGAAAAGAGCAGTTGACTAGCTTAATATCTTTGGCTGAAAGCACTTTGTTAAAAGGGATGGAGAAGGCCAACATTAATATTGAATCCTGCTATTTAATGACCAAAAATGATGTATTGTGGAATGGGGTATCCTGAGTTTGGAGGAAGTGTGTTTATCATACCCAGAGGATGCAGAGGGGGGGAGTGAATACTAACACATGTTGGGCCTTAATGAAGGAGCTCTTCTAAGAGCATTTTCTCCAAATTCTTAAGTATATTATGCCCATGATTTTGAATCTCATCTCACCCTAGAATTACAAAATTTGTAAATATAAAGACATTTGCTACAATGAGAAACTCTGGACCTGTCTGACTGCCTCCCCAGGTTATTGCTTAATTGTTTATAAATAAAAGATGCCGTTGTAAGTTGGGGGTGAGGGAGGAGGCTTGTGACTAGCACCTTCCTCAAACATTCATGCTCAGGGCTGGCCGTATAGTGCAGTAGTTAAGTGCTGTGCAGAGGAAACTGAATCCCACGTGGCTGACAAAGGTTCAAGTCTGGCCCCAGTGGTTTACACACTGGGCATACCAGGATCCTGGCAGGATGGAGAAGCAGAGGAAAAAAATTGTAGTGTGACCAAGCTTTATTGGTGAATGTTCAATTCTCTCTCTCTCTCCCTCTCTCTCTCACGCATGCACACATGCACATGTACACGCCTTCTGACCCCACCCCAAATGCCTATGGACATGTTTTCCTGGGGAAACTTTAAAAAGTACATATTCATTCATTTATTTATTCATTCATTCATTCTGCAGATAGATACTGAATTGGACCTTGCCCAGTTCAGGTGTTATATTAAGTATGGGCTACATTAGCAATTCTCTATTGTTTTCTGTAGAATGACTCTTTTTTTTCCTCCAATGCGATGGAAAATTTGGTGAATCCCATCATGTGTTCACTGACGTAAATTGTGATTTCTGATACTCTTTATTTATTTTTCATTGGTCTCATCTTGGCAAAGGGTCATCATGTTTAAAATTTCTCTGCCCTCTCATCCACTTATTATCCTTAATTAGGTGGTTTGGAGGCAAAACATGCAATACACTGGTTGTGTCTCTCTAATGCTACTTGTCTTCAAATTGCTCCAAAGAGTGTCACACAATTGCCCCTACATTATTTATTTACTAAGTTATGGGTTTTGTGTAGCATTTTAAAGCTGTTTAAAAATTTTTAATTGCCAGATGGCACTTACACTCATCAGAGAGAAACACAGAGAGAGAGAGAGAGAGAGAACACTCCCTAAAGTGGTGTGGTCTGTCCACAATGCCTTCTCTATTTCTCCATCCTGTTATGTTTCTCAAGACACTGGAGTCAGGGTTTGTACCACATTCAGCCATGTGAGATTCAATTGTTCCTTTAACCACTAAGCTATGGGGCCAGCCCTTGTAGCATTTTTTAAAAGGGGAAATATAACTATAGTTTCAAAGTATGTGAGTTAAAAGCACAAGAAGGGTGCTAGATTTTTATAGACTGCTTATAAGAATAAAAGGTGAGAGGTCAGAACCAATTTACCATGAAAGCAAACCTTACATCTAACTTTTCACATTTTTTGAGGTTTAATAATATACATTTTATTACTTTTAATAATGATATTTAGTTCTATTGTTTACTCCATAATAAAAATTATATTAGACATGAGCATTAACTCAAAGTACTCTCAGTTTATACAATTGGCTTCTGCCACACAGATTCCTCTGCATGTATTCAGTTCTCTTTTTTTTATTTTTTATTTTAATTTACACTTAATCACATATATCTTCATAGTGTACCACACTGCTTTTTCCAGCACAAATACCATACATATCAGTCAAGACAAAGACATTACTATATACATTATTGAGCAAATAGCTTTTCAATTTTTTCGTCAATTAAATGTACTTTTTTTTCTTCCCCTATTCCCCTGCTGCCTTCCCTCTATTACCCATCCCCATATTACCCCATCCCTACTTTTTACATTTAATATTTCCTCTGTTTCTCAAAGGAGGCCTCCCTAATGATCTTAGGTTCTACAAAACCTGGAACTGCCCTGAGACCAACACAGATAATCTGTGATGGTTTATTTAGCTTTATGTCTAAACCTAATTAAAATGAGCAAAGCAAAGAAATGGTCAAAGTGTGAAATGGGGTCATTTATTTTTTTAAGGCTTTAGGATGAATTCAGCTTATTTTCTAAAGCGAACCCCACTTAAGTGAAATAATAAATCAGTTTGCCAAAGTACAAATGAATATAAACAGGAGATTCATTTTTACCTCATTAATAAACATCAAATACGAACTTACCCGAACATCAAGCAGGCCAAATCCTCCTGACAGGAAACAGCTTCTAGTAAGAGCATTTGTCGAGGAGCATAAATCCTCCCAGGCCATTACACCGTCATTTCATCTTCCAGCCCCTTGCCACAGCCCACTTCGTATTATCCACTCAGAGGCCTTGTAAGATGTCACTGGCATCGTGCTAAAAGCACACACTCAGCGCCAGGTTGCCTGGGTGCAAATTGCAGATTTACCCTTTATTAGGTCTGTGCCCTTGGGCAAGTAACTGGCCTCATCTGGGCTTCAGTCTTTTTATCTATAAAACAAGACAACAAGGATTATTCCGAGGCTTTAGATTGATATTTACAAAATTCTTAGAGCTATGCTCCGTGTACAAGACGAGCCAGATAACTATTGGCTAAGTAAACTTCCCCATCTAGACTATAACCTGGTACAGGATCACTGAGGGTTCACCCTTGCAACTCCTCACAGTGCTGAGCCTGGCTCGCAATCTGCCATGAATGGAATACTGTATAAATCAGAGGTCATAAAACAACAGCCCCAGGCCCAGGCTGTCCAGCAAACGGGCTTCCCTCACCCAGCATGGTTTGGTTAATTTTGAGTTTGATGCTTTTAGGGCTGCATGCATTCTCTATTTCCTCATGCGCCATCCTTCTCTAAATATTTACCTCTTTGGTCCTTAAAAGAATTTGAGTTTGTCTTCCCTAGGATAAATAATAATACTGGAACTTTCCGATAGTCAGTGGCAGTTTGATGGCTCATTAGAGTAGGAGAGGGGCCAGTAAAGAAATGAAATGTGAGCCACTTCCTCTCCCTGATGCTCTCCGTGCTCCAGGTAGACTACCTTCCCCTCCTTCAATACTAGAGGTCACAGAATGGAAACAGAAAATAGGAAAGTCAGTGAGGAATTGCTTAGAGGCAGAAATATGCAGGATGTAGAGCTGGAGTTAACCAAGATTACACTAGTCATAACAAGCTAGTGTTATGAAACAGTGAAAATCTCAATGACTTAAAAACAAAAATTCAGGGGCCAGCAGATGGCGTGGTAGTTTGGGTGCTGGACTCCCATATGGCCCACCGTGGTTTGAGTCCCAGACCTCGTGGCTTTTTTTCTCACTGTCTCTCTGTCTCTTTCTCTTTCTCTCTCTGGTGAGCATACATGCCCTGTAGCAAATTTAAATAATAATAATGATGATGATGATAAATAGTTGTCTCTCTGGTGAGCATACATGCCCTGTAGCAAATTTAAATAATAATAATAATGATGATGATAAATAAAGTTAAATAAATCACTTTTTCTAAAAATTTTTTTTTGCCTCTCATGGTGTCTCTCTAACCCTGGATAAGCAGGGGTCTCTAGGCCACATCCCTGTTATCCATACTCAGGGACTCCTCCTGACAGCCACTGTCTAGAAATATTGCTAATTATGAGGAAAGAGATCTCTAGAGAGCCTTACATCAGCAAGTCTCTCCCAGAGTGACATGATACTTCTCACAATTCATTGGCCAAAATCAGTCAGTTAGCCCTGGCCGACCACAAGTGTCTAACAAATACAATTCATAATATACTCAGAGGGGCAAAACAGGACTATAAACAAATAGTATTAATGACTAATGACTGTGGCATTATTAGGCACTTGGAGATTGAGGCCAATTCAATAAGTTCAACTCAGCAAATATTTCTGTGTACTAATAAATCCACAGCAAAATATTCAGCACTGTTTGGGAATATAAAAGGAGATCTAGACTTTAACAATGAGCAACTTCAGCCTTGGTCAAGAGAAAGAAAGATTATAAAACACTGGAATAGGGACTAGCAGATGACGTAATGGTTATGTCACTGAACTCTCATATAGTCAACCTTGGTTCAGGTCCTGGACCCAGCAGCTTAAACTCGTGCCGGACGCATGTGCGTGTGTGCCCAAAATCTCAAGAGGAGAATGGAGGAGGAGTGACTGTAGCATGGCCAAGGGACTAGCAGATGACGTAATGGTTATGTCACTGAACTCCCATATAGTCAACCGTGGTTCAGGTCCTGGACCCAGCAGCTTAAACTCATGCCGGAAGCATGTGTGTGTGTGCCCAAAATCTCAAGAGGAGAATGGAGGAGTGACTGTAGCATAGCCATGCCCCCTAGGGGGTGCTTTCTCAATTTCTAGCTCTCTGTCTCTCTCTGGCAAGTGCATGTACTCTATAGTAAAAATCTCTCAAAAAAAAAAAATTGGAATAGCAAAGTTAGGTAATATTGATCACCAAAAACAGTGCCAGCAATGCTGTAGAAGTTGTAAGAAAAGGTGGTTCTGGAATAGAGATAGGACTTGAGTTGTACTCTAGAAAAATATACAGGATTTGCAGAAAGAATAAAAGGCACTCCAGGTTATGGGAGAGTGGAAGCAGAACAAGGGCTGTGAACTAAGTCATTGCAGGTCCCAGGAGTTTGTCTGGCTGTGGCCTGTGTTTGCATTTGGAGGTGGTGTGGAGAGAGGAATCATGTGGTGGACAGAGTGGAGCCATTTTCATGGATAGCTTCTGTGGTTCACTGGGAAACAGGATGATGGTGTGTAGGAGGAAGATCATCCTTTCTCAATAACCCCATCTAAAACCAAGGCACCTAAATGTCCCAGTTACTGCCTCTGGCCAGCAATGTTTATTCCCCAAACCAAGAGTCCTCCCAGACCTATAGGGCAGTCACTGAATGGAGACCACAGTAAACCTTGGGCTGCTCCTGCTTCCAGTTTAAGGCATCATTCGTTGCTCCTCCTGTTCACAACGAATATACAAATTCAAGGGAAATAGCCTCCCATGGCTAAGGTCAGCTCAGCCCTTTTTCTGTGTAACATCTGTTTTTGAAATTCAGCCGAGACCCTGACTTAAATCTGTTTAACTTGAAAAACGGCAAAAGAACATCTTGTTTCATGAATGTCCAGGGGCTGTGTGTCAACAAATAAAAGATCTGTTTGTGGTATTCAAAGTGGAAAGGCTGGTTGTGAGAGGTTCTGCCATTGGGATAAATCCATTATGGACCGTTTATTTTGTGGAATCATGAACGAAAATTTGAAAACCCCAGTAGATCGGCTTGGATTTAGTCAGCAAATTTCTGCTTTATGGGAGGTGAGAAACATGCCTTTATTGTCAGGAGGTCACTGAGCTGGATGGTTCTAGAATGATGCCCTCTTTCATGTCTCCTAGTTTAGCCGGGTGCAGCCCATACTTTACATGGATTCCTTATATCTGCATGCATTCTGGCAGACAACATCTGACGGATCATTATTTTTCTTTTACTTGTCTAGGACCTGACGTGGGAAAGAAGAGGTGAGAATAGTTCACTATCCCTCAAATTCGACTAATTAGTTTATTCATCACCTACTTACTTTGAAGAGAGAAATGAGGAAGAGTTTTATTTATTTGCACCTAGAGGAGTGAGGGTCTGGCATGTAATAAACATCAACTTACATTTGATGAGTGAAGCAAATTCTTACAAATGTATGACCCCTCTATGAATGTACATCTGTATGCGTATTAATATCATTCCTTTTAGAAAAAAGCAATTACCCCCTACATCTTATTTGAACCCAAAGGAAACCATAAGCTCTTTCCTATAGTTCTCTCCATATAGCTCATTTATTTTTCCCCTTCCTAATCCTTATCCCAATTTGTATTTTATTTGTTTATTGCCATTCTCCACCATCAGACTATAATCATTCTGAGGACAGAGCAGTTGTCTTCACAAGCAAAGCACACAAATGATCTTCAATAAATATTTGTTGAACATTTCATTGTAGTGCTTCATCCAGTCCTGATTATATCTGAATTGAAGCATGATGAAGACACCAGCCGGGTTTATAATGCAGTTGAATATGGAGGTGTCTTTTGTGTGACAAAATACTCACATTCATTTGACCATACGTCCTCCTGAAGGTCATGGTGGGATGGGTCAATGTATCCACCTTTATTTTCTCAGCTTAATGCTGTTGAACTACATCTGCCATTGAGCTGTCCAGGATTGTCACAGCATGGGGCAGTAGTTCAGGACTTGTTTTTCTCTCAAATAGTTAACCCATTCCTGATGGGACTAAATCTACAACTTTAGCCTTATTAGCAGGAATATGCTGCCCTTCAATTTACCTGATAAAGGCAGTACAGATATATGGTCAGAAAGAAGATGATTTGGTATCCTCTGGTTATAGGATTTAATGTCCACATTCACTTTTCCAGAAGATGCCACAGGCCTTTCTGATGGTTAAGCAAAACATGAACATTTTACTGGGTTGTGGAGAAAGCCATGACACATTTTTGCATAGGAAAATACATCATGACTTTCCCGCCGACCTAATAACTTGAGTAGGAACGAGGTAGATTCATTTGCTCCATTTTGCTTTGGCTCTGTGTAGACAGAGTTGAAATGAGAATGATTTGTGAGTTCCACAGGATCTTAAGAGAAATACTCCTTCGTTGACAAGAGGTGCAATTCCACAATAGTTTCTTGCTTGGTGTATTTGAAGATAGTCCCAAAGAAACAAAGCTGGATGCAGAAAAAATAATGACAGAAAAGAAAAATAATACTCCAAATTCTGAACAATTCTACTTTAATAGGCTGATCTGTCTGCCAGCTGGCCGCAGAGTTGACTACTTGTAATATATACTTTTGGTAGGCCGCATGTAGCTCTTGGAACTGTTTATATTAGGCTGTAGAAACTTAATTATTCTAAAATTGGCAGGACTCTCTTTGGTTACTTAATACAAAATTGCTTAGTCATCTTTATACACAATGTGGACAGTTTTTGTTTAAGTGTGAAAAACTAGGACATACAAATGTGCTTCAAAGAGATTTTAGGTCAGGTAGAAAAACAAGAAGGTATCATTTTTTTCAAGATGCTTAGCAAGTGGTTGCCACATGTTCGGTATTGGATGAGCTAAGTAACTGTAGTGTTGAAGTCCTTGATTACAAGCATTTTCTTTGTGGATTTTGTCAAAAGGGAAAGGCTGCTGCTTCTTTGATTGTCTTCTAATCTTACATTTTGCGAAGTACAAGTTTTCCAGCAGAAGTATGAGGAGTTCTGGAATCAGCTTTCTTGTTCTCGGAAAGTAACAAGGCTATCATTTTGCGCTGGTTGTCACAAAGATCCTCCTGACTTTTTTAGTCTCGAATGCTTATCTCACCATCCTTGAACTGCTGACTTCCAAATGCATGATATGATCTCGAGAGCCTCTGCGAGGAAGCGGGTAGGCAGAAAGAGTTTCATCCGTGTATTTTGAAGTCTGAAGTGGCGCCAGAGGGAGGTCTCCAGTTTTTCCAAGAATGCCCATGGCAACCTCACACTCTTCCTGTGACCTGTGCTGGGGTTCCTCAGAGAGATGGTGAGAAAAGATAAAAGTCCTGTGGCCGATGGGTAGTGACACCAGGCCTGGGAAGGGAAGGTTCTCAAGCAAACACCCAGAATAGTGCCTTGTGTTTCTAATTACTGCGCCTGGTTAGAGAGTGAAATCAGGCGACACTTTTTAGACTGATGGAAGCATTTAAATCGGCTCTGAATGTCAGTGTTTTCTAATTATGATGGAGGAGTGGCAAGGAATCTCCAAAAGCCACGGAAATTTGAAGTGTTTCAGCTCAACTTTGATTCTCTTTTATTATTAATCATATATCTTTTTTCTCCTTTTTCTTCTTCTTCTTTTTTTTTTTTAATGTCCCAGAACAAACCTATTTCCTTATTTACAAATGCCTAATACCCCTCTTCCTGAAACTAGAATGTCATTCTAAGATAAACTTCTTTTCCAGTAGAGGAAAGCAGCCATAGCTATTCATCAAAATATAAAATAGAGCTCCACAGCGAATCACCACAATCCCCAAAATTACTAACAGGTCAACCAGAGATGCGGCCTTTTGATAGTATCTTAGCTAAGCCCATCTGCTTCCCAATTAAATTCAATGAATAAGCAATGCCCTGAAATCCACTCAATTCAACATGTGTGACCTAATGCTCAGAGCAAGACAGTCAGTGAAGAGCTTTGAGGGATCTCAAAAGTGGCCAATCACCCTGACGAGGTTACAGTCTTTTAGAGAAAATAGATATGTGCTTAGTAATTAAAAGACAAACTATTGACTAAGTGCTCTAATAGAGATATAATATGGGATGGGACTAGCAGTGGGCATAGTGGTTAAAGTGCTAGACTCTCATGTGGCTGATAGTGGTATGAATCCTGGACCTGGTGGCTTGAAAATCATGCCAAGCATATATGCATGAGTGCCGAAAGTTCTGAGAGGAGGATGGAGGAGGTGGGATTGCAGCATGGCCATGCCCCCTGAGGGGTGATTTCTCACTTTCCCTTTCACTGTCTCTCTCTGTCTCTCTCAGGCAAGGGCATGCAACCTATGGCAAAATCTTAATTGATGTGTGTGTGTGTGTGTGTGTGTGTGTTTATGTGTGTGTATTCATGTCAGTAAGTGGTTCAGCGATCCTATAGTCTTGGACTGGTCTTAAGCAGGCCCCCACTATGCAGCTGCATTACTTACAAGTGCAAATATCCCCAAACTCACAAGGAGGTAAAACCACTAAGTGCTACGTGAAAAGAAGGAGGAAGTCTAGCGACATTTCAATTTAGTGTTTAATTTATCTATGTTTATCTGCTTAAATTAAGTGTCTATTATGATTAAGACACAGTAGATACTATCCCTTTTGCTTTTGAAGCATTTCATCTTGAATTTTAAACACCTAAAAGATTGTCTCTGACTTGCTTTAAGATTTCAGAATATAATAGATGCAGTTGATGAATATGGTGAATAGAAGTTGAATAATTCGCTAGGGAATAAACGGTCTCTGATCAATAATATCATGTCCTTCACGTATAAAAATATCACTATAACAAAGCTCCTTTAGATCATACCTTTGAATTGTTTCCAGCACTCTAAGTAGATTCGTTAGCTTGTTGCTGTCCTAACTCTCTCACCTTGCATAAGCACCTTGGCCAAGGCTCTGAATCTGGGTTTTGATCACCAAACTAGAAGTGTTAGTTGAACAAACCAACACAAAGAGCAGACAAATGAGTTGCTGATATTTTTACAGATGAATGATCCAGAAAATCAAAAGGGTCATGTGCAAGTACAACTACTATTATATAAAATATGGTAAGGAGTCAACAGGTTAAGGCTCTGGACTTCCACGTGACTGACTGTGGTTCAAGTCCCAGACCTGGTGGCCCCAAAATTACAACAGATGCATGTACATGCATGCCCAAAATCCCAAGAGGAGAAGGGAGGAGAAGAAATGAAGGCATGGCCATTCCCCTGGAGCAGTGATTTCTCACTTTCCCTCTCACTATCTTTTTCTGACTAGTACACACACCAAATGACAAAAACCTTTAAAAAAAAAAAGAAAGAATGAATGAAAGCAAGAAAGAAAGAAAGAGGAAAAAAGGTGATCTCTATACCATGGTGCAATTATTTGGTAAGACCAATGTGATCTTTTGTTATACTCTTGGACCATCTTATTCAATGCAAAATACGATCTTTCTTCAGGCAGTGTCTCAGCTTCTTTTGCATTTGCCAAGCATTTCACTTTCTCAACAGCAAGTGCTCAGTCACAGGGAGGTTGCCTAATCCAAAAGTCCCTTCCCAAGAGATGCTGAATTGGACTATACTCCACATTTTATTACACTTTGCTGTGAGATTATGAGGTCTCCTTTTTTTTTTTTTTTTTGAGAGGTTTTTTTGCTATAGGGCGCATGCGCTCGCCAGACAGACAGAGAGAGACATAGAGACAGAACGCAAGAAATCACCCCCCGGGGGGGATGGTCACGCCGCAGTCCCTTCTCCTCCATTCTCCTCTCGGGATCTTGGGCACGCACGCACACGTGCCTGGTGTGAGTTTTAAGCCACCGGGTCCGGGACACGAACCGCAGTTGACTACATGGGAGTCCAGCGACATAGCCATTACGCTAACTGCTGGTTCCCCTGGTCTTTGAAGACAGAGACATGTTTTGCACCCACGTCTTCTTGTCTCTGAGGTGCACAGCATCACTTCTCACAGTACGAGCATTTCCTAGGAGGAGCTGGAAGACTCTACCACAGGACTGTCCAAGTCGAACTTTCTGCAATGGTGAAGATGCTCTCTGCCCTGTCTTACATAGTGACCGCTGAATGTGAGTGGCCGCTGAGCACTTGAAATGGCATGAGTAAAGCTGAGTGTTCAGTTTTATGTCATTCTAATTAGTTTAAATTTAAATCTCCCCACGTGGCTGGTGGCTCCTATTTTGGACAGCACATCCTTAGTATCTTAATAAATATCTTTTCACTATATCCCTAAAAAGATGGCCATTCCACCTCTACCAATGGCTCCCAGCGATAAGAGTTTACACTGTCTCAGCAGTCCTGCCCATTGTTGGAGGGTTGTATTGGAGCGCATCTTCACCACATACATTGGGTCTGCTTGTTATGTGCACACTTCTGTTACTCAGGCACACATTTAGAAAGCACATGTATACACTTGGTAACAAAGCTATGCCCTTTCTCTCACATGAACACGGGTTGATGGGGAATTTCCACCTGTGCCTTAGAGCTCACACCTATATAGTTGACTCTTTTCTAGGGGCCAGAAGAACAGCAATGGCCTCCTGCCTATTCTGATTTGCTGTCAGCCCATGTCTTTCTGTCTATTTCTCCTTGTTTTTCAAGGAAAAGAACTGCAACTCTTGAAAATGGAACAAAAGAAATTGTGTTCCAAACTGTCATTTCCCCCTCGCTCTTCTAAGCCACTTTCAACCTGGTTTAGTGATCAGTCTAACTGCCAGTCCTGTTTTTCCATTGGTTTGCTATGATCAAGGAGCTAATGTCAAAGTTCTCTATGTCACATTCTTCTTTCTCTAAATGAGATGCATCTACTCCTCCTGCTTGAGACCATCAAACAATAATAAACACAGAATTTTTTAAATGTATAAAGTGGTCCAAATTAAGGAGATTTTATTTGTAACAATACTTTAAGAGGCACCCTGGAGGCCAAATGAGTGACTGATCCACATGGGGAGATGCCAAGTTCACCTCTGGAGCCCTTCCTGATTATGGTGGGCATCCATATGCCCATGATCTGGGGCTGGCTGAAACCCGGAGTGGCTTGTGGCCTGAAGACTCTGTTGGAATCCTGTATCTCTGTCTCTCTCTCTCTTTTCTCATTGTTCAGGGAAGAAGGAAAAAGAAAAATGTTTTTAAAAGATGCAAACTAAAACTCCAATGTATGGCCTTCCCAAGTATTGAAGTTGATAGATATAAAACATCATTTCACAAATCTACAATGCTTCAACTGTCTACAATTCATAAAAGAAAAAGAGAGGCCACCAAGACACTGCCTTTGATCATTTTGAATCTGTGAGGTCCTTGTTTTACAAATGGAAAAATACAAATAGAGAAAAATTAATCATAAAAGACTGAGCAAGGAAGGAGAGGTTAAAACAGTCGCAATCTGTTAACCTGCTCTTAATAGGACTTGTAATTTGGAGTCCACTTATCAGAGAAAAGAAACTGCTTGAGAAGGCGAACCTCTTCTAATGATCACATTAGTTCTTATTTCTCCATTGTGGGTCTGAACCGATGTGAGTGGGTGATGGCATGTATTTTTTTTTTAAGTAGCACAGATTTTTGGAACTAGATGGTGAAGGTTGAGTTAAACTTAAGTCCAAATTGTACATTACAATCCATTTGTTTATTTGGTTTTCAAGTCCCAAATGAACCATTCAATTTGGAAAAGAGCAAAGCGGTTTGATAAATTGATTTTTTTTAAAAAAGGACAAAAGTTCATTTTGTAAAGTCAGAAGGAAAACGCTGCCAGGTTTACTGTGTAACTACTGCAAATGTGGGTTTGTATAACTTATGAGAGTCATACATAGTCTAGCACCAAGGTCTATGATTCACTTTGTAAACACTGATTAGTCAATATAATAGAGATGAATCACGTTGAGTTACATTCTCCACACTAAAAATGACAAAATCTAAATTGTGACTCAAATCACTTACAATTTTGGAGTGCCTACTATGTCCCAATTGGGAAAGATTGTGTTTGTTTTTTTGACTCTTTGTTTTAAGACTATATTAAAAAATAAAAGCTTGTGGAAAGTGAAATATCAATAAAATGTTTAAATACCAAAGAGAATACTTCATAAGCTGTGGCAAGAGAATGCATTATTAATTACTAAGTGAATTATAGATGTTCCAGAGGAAGATAACACTTTCAAGCAAGATTCGTCTAGAGAGGTGAAATTTAAGCCAGAAATTCATGACTGAATCAAATATAGATAGTGAAGAGAAGAAGAGAGCTCATTCCAGAAGGACAGAATAGACTGCATAAAAATGCAGAGGTAGAAAATTGTCAGATACATTTGAGAGGTAATCAAATAATTTTTTATCTAAGACACCTTGGTATAATCAGCTTAAAAGGAAGGCCAATGATTTCTAAATCAGAAAATTAAGATAACATCTCATCAAGACATTTAAAACTGGGAATGAGGAAATAGGGATATGTCATGCTTGCCTCTTCATCATGGCTGTAGAGGAGACCAGGTTTTGAACCATAGTATCATATGGAGTAAGATAAAATGTTGGACATCATTCGGTTCAACCATCTTATTTTGCAAAGAGCAGCTCACAGAGCAAACTTAAAAAAGAAAGACACACTTCAGAAATGAGACTTAAAGTTTTAGAGAAATAAATTAATTCACAGTATAAGAAATGAAACGGATTTTTTTTCCTTTATTTTTGGAGAGGTTTTTGCTGTAGGGCGCGTGCACTTGCCAGACAGATAGAGACAAAGAGACAGAAAGCGAGAAATCCCCCCCGGGCGGATGGCCACGCCGCAATCCCTTCTCCTCCATTCTCCTCTCAGGATCTTGGGCACGCATGCACATGCACCCGGCGTGAGTTTTAAGCCACTTGGTCTGGGACTCGAACAGCAGCCGACTACTTGGGAGTCCAGCGACATAGCCATTATGCTAACTGCTGGTCCCAGAAACAACTAATTTTAAAAGAGGGAAAATACAAACGTAGAAGACATACCCATAAACAATTTTCCCTAGAAAGGAAGTAGAAAGGGAAAGACAGCAAGAAGGAAAAGGGAAAGATAAAAATTCAGGAAGTCCTAAAACAGTGGTGAGATATAGGAGGACACTTCCTGTCACATCACACTGTTCACTAGGGTCATGGACTTTGTAGAATCATTACCAAAAGAAAGGAAGAGTGTGGTAAGTGGTTTGAAGCTGTAACACTGACTTATTCCCTAATTACACAAGTGTAGGAATGGCCCACTTTAAGAAATTCTGATGTTTGAGGATCCATCTTGAAAAGACAAATGTGGGACCAGCAGTTGGCGTACTAGCTATGTCGCTGGACTCCCATGTAGTCAATCATGGCTCAAGTCCTGAACCCAATGGCTTAAACTCATGCCAGGCATGTGTGCGTGCATGCCCAAGATCCCGAGAGAAGAATGGAGGAGAAGGGATTGCGGTGTGACCATCCCCCCTGGGGGGGGGTGATTTCTTGCTTTCTGTCTCTCTGTCTCTCTCTGTCTTTCTGGAGAGCCCACTTGCTCTATAGCAAAAACCTCTCAATAATAATAATAATAAAAAGACAAATGTATCAGTAAATAATGATTCATCTGCCTTTGTAAAGATGTTTTTCTTTCACTTTACAGAAGGAGTCACACCTAAGTTTTCAGTAGCACAATCCCTCTTTCCCTGCACAAAAACTTAGAATTTCATAAATGTTAAGAATCCATCTGGGACCTACATTGGTACATACTTCTTTCATGTTATTCTGTCTATGGCAGGGCTGAGCTTCATGGTTTACAGAACCTGCCTGCTTTGACATTTCATCATTTCATTGGTTGAGAGTTTGTTCCTAACTAGGATTGCTGGAAGGAATTCCACACTGGCTGGGGTAGGGGGAGATAAGGGATTACTGGCTGGGGACATGGAAGGTGCTGCTCCCAAGGAGGGGGAAATTGCTGACAGTCCTACCCAGGCCTGGACCAGGCTCCCCTTCCACAGGAACAGTGCCAGTAAGTTGAGAAAAGGGGCATGAGGACAAAGGGAGGCCTCCAGCCTCAACTTGGTTTGAGGTCACCAAGGACCATTTTCACAAGCACACATCTTCCCTCACTGGCATAAGACACACATACATACACAGCAACCGAGAGTCACAGCACAGGGTACACAGATGTGTTTTGTTCTCTCCTCTCTCTTGGCTACACCTACCACACATCCAGAAAACATAACCCAAACATCAGCCAATAGAGATGCGCAAAATACAAGGGGTCTTCCAAAAGGTCATGGAAGATACATACATTTTTTGAATACAATTTTTTTGCACCAAAAATAAACTCATGCTTCAATTCCATTTTTCCATACGCAGTTTGAAGTCCCCCTCATAGCACTCTCCTTTCTTCCCAATATGCACACTCAGCAGCATTCAAATGGTAGGTAGTTTTTCCACAGCTGGGAAAGGGGGGAAAAAGTGCCTGAGTAAGTAATAAAAGGTGAAGAGTAGGAGGAGAGAATGGGTTGGAGAAGAATTTGCGTGGGTAGAGAGCCAATGAAGATGGTCAGCCCGAGTGACCACAGATGATAGTCGGTTTTGCTTCCCTTTGAGTATTCCAAGACACTGGCTGGCTCTGTGGGCCATGTGCATCTAGGCCAGCATGGGGCTGCTGATTCCCAGCTCATTGGCACCTCCACCGGACAATCCACCGAGGCCCATAGTAAGTTACTGGCAGCCAGAGAGACCACTTTGACAAGGTAGGAGCACAAAGTAAGCTCTACATGCTACTTGGATCAATTCAGAAGAGTAAAACTGTTGGCTTACAGACTGTCCTCTTCTCCCATTTCTGTTTGCTGTGGTTATAGTCATTTGAGAGGTGACTTATATGCAACAAAAGACTCTTGGAAGAAAAGTGAAGAGAATCTGCTTGCTGTCTGCACCTAGCCTTCAAGTAGTTGAGTTGAGGTCCCATTGCCCATACTGTAGTCAGATGGGAGCCCACCACACGGAGAAAGACACCCCCCAACTTAGACATCCTTCTAGGAGAGCTGCCAACCACTTTTTTTCATTCTAATAATAGTGGAGAGAGCTGACTGGACAATGTAGAGAAATCTGGCTAGGGCTGATGAAAAAGAAAATTGGTTGTTCCCTTCAAGACTAGCAAAGTCTTGGGAAATCCTGTTGGTGAGAATGAAATAGAAAAACAGATTAAAATTCTAAAATCCAAAAATAAACAACAAAATTTGAATTTCTAAAGATTTATAAGCAGTATAAATAATGCCCTAGAGGATAAGAAAGGGGGCTGGGGAATTCAAACATTGTATAGTTTTGTTTTGGTTGGCTGAGGTTTTATTTTTGTTTTTGTGGGGATTTTTTTTAAGAGAGGGGAAAAAAATAAAAAATAAAAGAATTTGACCATTTATTTAAGAAGGTTTCTGAAGTTGGCTTTAAAGTTTTAAGTTTTGCTTTTTTGTTCCATTAAACAAAAATGCCATCAGGTGATGGCTTTCGGTTTTGTACAGCTCCTTATTTTCTTACGCGGGGCAAATGGCTTGTCTCATGTGCACAGAAAGGGCTGGAAAATATTTTTGTGATCCGAGTGCTGCAGAGTCTAGGATTCCAGAGGAAGTGGAGGCCTCCCGTTCCACACAGGAAACAATCTTCAAGCAGGCCTTAAATGCCAGATTCCAGGCCGAGTTTAACTAACCACTGACAGCTCTGTAAACAAAGCAAGGACAAAAAGAGCCCGCTTCCCCTTTTCTGGTAGTCATTTTGGGTTTGGGGGCTGCAGGGGAATTCTGGAATACTTGACTCCATGGCACAGAAATGCAGAGGAAGTGAGCTCCTCATTTGAAGAGCTGGAAAGGGAAGATCTTTCCGGAATTAAAACCATCACGGAGGAGGTAGGAAAGGGTAAAATGGTTGGATTACATCTGTAGAAAGAGCCGGGATTTTTGAGCGCTGCAAACAGCTTGATCACAACCGAACTGCTTCTTGAAATGCTGCCTCATTCTGTTTATCCATGGTATTATTGCTACGGTCTTTATTAAAATCCTGATGCCGGGATGCTTTTAGAATATGCAAAGGATCTCTAGATACTACATGATTTTATTTCCCTCTTTTACTTTTCTCCTAGTTGCTACATAGTCCTTTTCTTGACACCGCACACCCGCAACCCTGCTGTTATTTCTTTGTTCAGTTTTTCATAACTTTTGTCCGGGGTTCAGCAAGTTACAAAGAATGAAATCATTTAGTAGCTCTCAAGTGATTCTACCAATGTTTCAAGTCTTCAAAACGTCCCTGTCTCCTGCCGTCCTTTTTTGTTTCTTTAATTTATTTGCCTCTAATAGTTCCGTGAATGTGCCTGAATTTAACTCAGTTCAGAAGCCAGAAATTGATCACTGGTTATCTTATCAGTCTTTTGCGGTCTTTTTCTTATGCTAAAACAAAAATGGGGGGGTGGGGCGGGGGGATAAGAAGCTGGGATTGGAAGAGGACCCCAGTATGATATTGAAGCTACTCCCTCTGTTTTAGGTTCAGTCATAATCTGGTCTCCCTAAACCTGAAACAACACCATGGATGATTTCGAGCGTCGCAGAGAACTTAGGAGGCAAAAGAGGGAGGAGATGCGGCTGGAAGCAGAAAGGTAAGGATCCAACTTGAAAAATAGTCCTATCCCATTCCTCACAATGTGGGCATTGGGACTCAAAAACCATCCCTCAGAAGGGCCAGATGTGGCCATATTGCACTGTAAGCCGTCTGCGTGGGTACTTACGGAAAATGTTTCTTTTACGAATTCAAGATATGCATTAAAAGAAAGCAAACAAATACGCATCAAGAAAAGAAAGATTCAAGGAGTGTCAAACAGTTGCATGTAATCGGTGCCTTTCATGGGTCCTTTTAAATGACAAAGGTGATGTGTGAGTAAAGGTTTAAAAAGCATTTATAATATGGAAATAGCAGGAAAAATGGCAAATACTGAATATTAGAACTATATACAAAATGAGAGCCTGCAGTCTAAAAAAGAAAAAGCAATAAAAGATAAATAAATAAATAAACCTCAGATGGTACTTGTGACAAGTTTTTCTTCTCATTAGAAAAGCACCCAAGTGTGGTCATTTATAATCATGAGGGTTAATAACCAGTGAACTATGTTACCGGGGTCTTTCCAGGTCTAGTTGGACACTGTCATGTTGAATGAGGTCTCTGCAGTGGTGACTTTGATGGCAGATTAGAGAAATGAAGCATTGGCATATGGAGCACAGGGTATACATGCAAATGTTAAAATGTTAGGCTTCAGAGCAAAGGACATGGCATTTAATGCAGCTTAAATCAGATGTTCATTTTTAGTTTAGTTTTTTTTTTTAAGAGGTTTTTGCTATAGGGCGCGTGCGCTCGCCAGACAGACAGAGACAGACAGAGAGACAGAAAGTGAGAAATCACCCCCCAGGGGGGATGACCACGCCACAATCCCTTCTCCTCCATGCTCCTCTCAGGATCTTGGGCACGCACGCACATGCGCCCGGCGTGAGATTTAAGCCGCCAGGTCCGGGATGCGAACCGCTGTCGACTACATGGGAGTCCAGCGACATAGCCATTACACTAACTGCTGGTCCCAATCAGATGTTCTTTGGAGAAAGCAGATTAAGCATTCCACAGGAAGAAAAATGTTTAACAGTGATCTTAAAATCACGTTAATTTTGCCTCCTAATAACCCCATTGCACAGATGAAAAGATGGCAAGGTGATTTCTTAGAGAGCCTGCAGTAGGTAACTAGAAACTGATACCCATCGCAGCGTATTAGGGGCCTTGTGTTGCACTCGTTTGCATGGAGAATGCAAAAGAAGATACAATCACTGCCTGTGATTAATGTGGAAGGAATAGGCTGCTATTCATGGCATATCTCTATGCATAGCCACGCACCTGTATTCTGAGAGTTCAAACCCTAGGTCTACTACTTAGGAGCTGGGTAGGCTTGAGCAAGTGACTCCTTTCTAAGCCACAGTGGTCTTACTTATAAAATAGCTATAATATCTACACAGCTTGTGTAGTTGTAAAAATTACTGAACTTTATTAATGGCCTGCCTAGTACCTGAGCCATAGGAGGTTTTCTGTAAGTGGAAGCTATTATAATCATTGATCACTATCACTAGCCACACAGTAAAAAGTAGCATAGGAATAGAGCAGAAATAATGCTACTGCAAAGAGAAGGAAAGGTAGTCATCATTCTGCAATAAAATTCTGTAGTCAGAAAAAACCTTTGGAAATGGTAATCCATGGAGAGACAACGATGATGAGGAAGAGTAAAAGGGAAGCCTTGCAGATGAGAGAAAAGGTCAGATGTGGAAACGACAATCCAAGAAATCCATTGAGTGCTTGAGGAGAAAGGGGTTAGATTTGCACATCTTTGGTGTTTCTGTTTCATAGAAAAAGAACAAAGACTTAACAAGGGAGTTATATGAGATGAAAGTATATTGGAGGAAGTTATCTACAGTGGACTAGAATACAGGGATACCAGCCCCGGAAGAGTTAGTATTGAATTCACGATTATGTGGGCCTTAATCAGGGCAGTGACTATGGAAATGAAGAAAAATCAATACTAGGGAATCTTTATAGAGAGGAAGCATTAGCAAAACTTTCAGGAGAGGAAGAAATTCAAAGACAATTCTTGGGGCCGGATGGTGGCCCAACAGTGAAACACAATTCTCTATGAGGCAATCCACGTGGGAAGGTTCCCAATTTAAGTCCAGTGATGAGACAATCCGTGTGGGAAGGTTCCCAGTTCCAGTCTAGTGATTTTTCTGAGTATGGGCACTGGAAGTAGATGGGAGTGTTGACTCTACCAAGTAGGGCCAGCTGTTCAAGTCCTGGACCTGGTGGCTTGCTTTCTCACTTCCCTCTCCCTCTTTCTCTCTCTCACTCTGTCCCTCTCTGGTCAAATTTAAAAATAAATAAATAAATGAATAAATAAAGTTAAATAAAATAACCCTTTAAAAAAAAAAAAAGGGAACCAGCAGTTAGCATAATGGCTATTTCAATGCACTCCCCTTCACGTCCCGGACCCGGTGGCTTAAAACTCATGCCGGGCGTGTGTGCATGCGTCCCCAAGATCCCGAGAGGAGAATGGAGGAGAAGGGATTGCGGCGTGACCATCCCCTCAAGGGGGTGATTTCTCGCTTTCTGTCTGTATGTCTCTCTCTCTCTCTGTGTGGCGAGCGCACGTGCCCTATAGCGAAAACCTCTCCAAAAAAAAAAAAAAAAGACTCTATCAAGGATATTCTCTCTCTCTCTCTCTCCCCCTCTCCCTCTCCCTCTCTCTCTTTCCTTTCCCTGTGGATAAAATACATAAAGAAAAACTTTTTAAAGAAACACATAATTCCAAAGAATGTACATCTAGGTATCTGGAGGAAGGTGTCCCTGCCTTGTCCCAAGCAGGGTAACTGAGGAGGATTTCATCCTTGGAGGTCATGGGAGAAGTGTTTAATTTCAAGTAGAAGCTTTATCTAAATAGAGATTTCCTCCAGGCACTCAGAGATAGAAAATGTTAATCTTTTTTCAGAAACAAAGATGAATTATTATTAGAAAAGAACGTTTGAGCACACGGTGTGGTGGTAGTAGTATAAAAAAGCAAATGTAGAAGTGAGAGGTTCTAAAGACATAATTGAAACCACTGTAGGAAACAAAATATCAGGGAAGTGGGAGAACCAGGGAGTGTCGGGCACTGACATTGAGTGGACATAGACGCCTTGGGAGCAGTATCCAGAGTGTCTTCACCTCTAAAATATTTACTAAGCACTAACCAGGTTTCAGTGACTGTGCCAAAGATGGGGGAAATAATGGCAATAAATAAATAGACATTGTTTCTGTCTTCACATACTTCCTTGCTGGGAAAACAAAGTATTGCAGGATCAGGAAACAAATTGGGCCAGAGTTTCAGGGAAGGAGTTGGGGCTAGAGGGACTCAGGAATGAGGACATGGGTACTGGGCATCAGCCTACGTCAGTGTCATTGGCTTCTTCATTATCATTGCATCCTCTGTGGCTTACCACATCCAACAAGCTTGTTTTGACTACAGCAGTTTCATCCCAGGATGGCGACTGCTTTTCCTTCTCTTCTGGCCATGTTGTTATGTCATTTCTTACTTATTTAGTTAGAGATAATGGCTCATCATAATAATAAGCTGAATAGGAGGTCAGGAAGTCACTGTAAAAGGAATGAGCGCAGATAGTCTATGGAATTTTACTCGGCCATAAAAAACAACAAGATCCTGGTATTTGATAGAAAGTGGACAAATATGGGAGATTTATTGCTGAGTGAAGTAAACTAGACTATTAAAGAGAGACATTGTATGACTACACTTAATATATACCGACTCTCTGCACTCTATGGTGGAAACTGAAAGGTTAGAGCATATAGAAGCATGGTAAGTGGTTATGGATTCTGGCAACAGTGTAGGAAGAGGGTGAGAGAAAGAAGAGAGTGTGAGGAAAGAAATTAAGGAGAAAAGTAGAGAGGCAAGATATTTATGGGACACAGAAATGGATTGTTGTCTGTTGATAACATGTACAATATCCTCAACTGGACTGATATAAGGTATATTTATGTTAGGTAAATTTACAAGCTAAGTGATGTATAGTGATTGCATGTATAAACTATATTAAAATAAATAAACAAATACATTTTTTAAAAGAAAGACAAATTCTTCCAAAATAAACAAATATCTAGAAAAAAGAAATGAACCATGTAACTGTGTGGCCATTTCTTAGGTCACACTGGATATGAAGAAACTGGCTTTATTCATTATAGTTACAGTACCGCTATAACCACAGTAAGTTCATTCTCTCATTCCTTTTACAGTGATTTCCTGACCTCCTATTCAGCTTATCATTGCCTGTGCTTTGGGGGTCTTATTTAAGAAGTCTTTGCCTACCCCAATGTCTCTTAGAGTTTCCCCAGTGTTTTCCATCAGTAGTTTTATAGTTTGAGGCCTTAGGTTTACATCTTTGATCTACTTTGAGATTATTTTAGTTAATAATGAGAGATAGGGGTCCAGGTTCTTTCTGCAGGTGGATATCCAGTTTTTCTAGCACCATTTTATAAAGAGATCTTCCTTTTCCCACTGGATTGACTGGTACCTTTTGTCAAAAATCAGTTGACTATATGTTTTGGGGTTTATTTCTGGGGGGGTCTCTATTCTGTTCCATTGGACCACATGTCTGTTTTTGTGCCAATACCATACTGTTTTGATTATCACAGGTTTGTAATATACTTTGGAGTCAAGGAGTGAAATGTCTACTCCACTCTCCTTGTGCAGAATTGCTTGGGTAATACAGGGTCTCTTTTGATTCCAGATAAGAATTTGTCTTTCTTTAATGTCAGTCTTAAAATAAATATGCTCAATAAAGCTTAGTTAGGTATTTGTTATAACCTGAAATAAATTTGCACAATTTTCCTCTAATGTTATTTAACTGACATTTTTGTCTGGATTACTTCTTTTGGGATGTTATATTCTGTTTTCTCCCCTTTGTTTCCTTATTTCTTTCTTGTTTTTAAGAGAGAAAAATACTTAAATACTTCCTTGTTTTGTACTAAATTTGCCTTTTGTATTTCAAGATAATACTTTTAATTCTGTTATTCTGGGATTTGTTAAGAAAGTTCATGTTCAAAACCTTCAGGATTTTGTAAAATCTGATCATTTATGGGAATAGTGAAGGTCAGACTTTATGATCCAGCCAACTTTAGTGGGAAAGTGCAGGGCGTGTGCAGGAAACAGATGGCCAGAACCAGAAATCAAGGGCCGTCTAAAATCACAGTTTTGATCTGAATACAAAGGGCATAGGAGACCGTGGGCAAGTCCCTCTTTCTTGAGCTCTAGACCTTGGCTTCCTCATTTCTAGCAAGAATGGGGGTTTTCTCTCAGAGGTTCGTGGTAATTTTTAATTTCTTGTTGCTTTTGGTATTTTCTAATTTTTTTTTACAATGACCATACATTAGTGTATTTAAGACTAAATTTGCAAAAAGGCAATCTTCCATTTTGTAAAAAAAAAAAAAAAACATAATAATCCTACTGCCCATCGCAGTATACCTAGGGCCAGACTGAGGAAGACCTAGCTATCCTCTGGATTTAGGATCTAAAAGAAAGGACGTGACCCAGATCCTAAGTGGCAATGGAGTAAATTAGTCAAAATTAGAATGGCTCCAAGGTTCAGAGCTACAGATTCATTCATTGGCTCTCAAAAGATTTTTACTGGCCATCCAAGCTCTATTTGGGTCCTGAGAACAGGCCAACAGAATGACAGAATTAGGAAAAGTGCACTTCATGCTTTTTAGCCTATATAACACAAAGTAATAATCCAGAAACTACCCTTGGATATCCTCAAACATAATATGTACCCTGATAGTGGCTCGTGCTTATGAAAGATGACTTACACACTTTGTATCCTGCTCTCCACAGACAGTGGAAGGCACCAGAAAAGACAGAAAGTCCACTGACTGTTCTAACTCACAAAGGCTTTCCAAATGAAAATGTTCTGTTACTTTAATTACTTGTTATTGAATTCTAGTAGCAGGTACAGTTCTATTTTGCAATGATAAATAATTTAAAACTTGTACTTTCACCAGATGTCATAGCCACAAATTAAAATAAGCCAGATTTTTTTCACATTTGATTTCTCAGATATTTTAAAAGGTCATTTTAAAAGCTAATTGGACCCAGGCTCAGTGGTACAGGCAGTAGCCTGCCAAACTACAGTGCTGGAAGCCACACGGCCAGCCAGAGGTTCAGATCCTTGGCTGGTCAACCTGAAACACTGGGCGTATACATGAACCTAAGTACCTGATGAGCTGGAGGGCTGGGGGAAGGAGGTCCTGGCCTCACAAAGCCCCACTGAGGGTGCCTGTCTTTCTCTCTCTTGTATGTACATGCTCTCTATTACGAATAAAATCTTTTAAAAAATAGAAATATCTTTAAAATGTTTTTGAAAGCTTACTACACACTTTGTGGTATTCTGACTTTGATGTACCTGGGACTGGCATTTTATTCACTGCATCACAGAAGTCCTGAGACTCTGTCACACACACCCTCACTCCAAGAGTTGTTAACCGGTTCATTTCAGATGATCTGGCTTTCCAGATACCTAAACTGCTAACCTCACTTATCAAAAATATCTTCCCTTTCTTGTCGTACCCCTTAACTTTTATTCTATTCACCTTGTCTTTCATTTGGCCTTCTCTTGAGTTCTTCAGATTTGTTAGAAAGGAAGTACTTCATTCAGCCATCAAAAAGATATGTGTTGGGGCCTGTAGGTAGCGTGGTGGTTAAGGGTGCTGGACCCACATCGACAAACCTCACTTATCAAAAATATCTTCCCTTTCTTGTCGTACCCCTTAACTTTTATTCTATTCACCTTGTCTTTCATTTGGCCTTCTCTTGAGTTCTTCAGATTTGTTAGAAAGGAAGTACTTCATTCAGCCATCAAAAAGATATGTGTTGGGGCCTGTAGGTAGCGTGGTGGTTAAGGGTGCTGGACCCACATTGACAACCGTGGTTCAAGTCCCAGACTTGGTGGCTTTCTCTCTCTCTCTCTCTCTCTCTCTCACACACACACACACACACACACATCCTGCCCCTCTCTGGTCAAATTAAAATAAATAAATAAAATAAATAAAGTTCAATAAAATCATTTTAAAAAATAAAAAGATATATGTTGAATATCTGCAAAGTGCAAGGTACTATCTATACTTGTATAGTATACTTGTCCAGTGAACCATAGAGTAGAGACAATGTCCCAGTAGTTATACAGTTCATACTGTAAGTGGGTAACTTTAGAGCAATCTAGATTAAAAGAAGAAAAAGTTTCAGTAGGCAGGATGGCTTGGAGAGGTCATCAGTGAAAATCTTCAATGCGTTGTTTCTAAGCAGAAGACACTGTCTGTTCCCATTTCAAATTAGACTATATTTTTGAAGCAAAACAAATAAGTAAAAATTTATTTGAACAACTAAATAAAACATTCAATTTTGTTGTTTCTTATTCTCCACTAATCTCATGGGAATAAAAATTAAATAGACCTGTTCTGTCTCCCTTTCCATTTCTGTCTTATTTCAATCGCTCTTACTCTGCTTTTGTTGGTATTCCTCAGTGTACTTTCATCTTCCCCTGAGAATTCCCTGAGCATCTTCTCAACACATGGTTTATTTGTTTCCTTATTTCTTCCCATCCCTACTCCTAATCTGTCTACTCTGGAATTTGTATGCACATGCTGTTGTATCATCAGGAAATCCGTATTTCTGGCAGGGGAAGGGAAGATCATTTCAAAGAGGAAGAGAGAAATCCGGGTCTCTTCCTATTCAGCAAGGATGGAAAAGTGCTAGACATTGTGTTTGTGTGCAGTAAAGAGGGCCTGCTCATAGCACCAGCAACAGGTCTGTCTGAATGGAGGATACATTGGTAAGTCTCATGTGTGTGAAGAGACATCAAGAGGTGTCATGGTGGGAGGAAGTAGAGCTCACCAGTTAAAAGAGTGTAGACTTTAACATTAAGCAGTGGCAGTGGCAGATCCCAGGTCTGTCCCTTATTTGTGATGTGACCTTACAAATTATTTAAACTTTCATACCTTCTGTTTCTTTCTCTGTGGAATGAGAAAAAGGAAAACATCTACCTCACTGAGTTTTTATGGGGATATAGAGAGAGAATGCATGAAAGCATTAACACAGTATTATCACATTCATCTAATGCACATTCAACAAACTTGCTATTATTATCTAATTAAATTCCCAGCAACACACCAAGAAAAAAATTTGAACTCTGCAGGGTTTTTTATGCATGTCTCAGAGAATAAAAGACCCCCAAGCAAGATTTAAAAATAAATAAATAAATAAATAAATAAAAGAATTTCGGACCAGCAGTTGGCGTAATGGCAATGTCGCTGGACTCCCATGTAGTCAATCATGGTTCGAGTCCTGGACCCAGTGGCTTAAACTCACACCGAGCATATGTGTGTATGTGCCCAAGATCCTAAGGGAAGAATGAAGGAGAAGGGATTGCGGCGTGGCTATCCCCCCTGGGGGGTGATTTCTCACTTTCTGTCTCTGTCTCTCTCAGTCTTTCTGGGAAGCACACACATCCTATAGCAAAAAAAAAGAATTTTGCTGCTGAACAAAGAGCTTTGAGTGGGTGTGGTGAGTAACAAAATCTGAGAAAATATCATCTCGACTCATCCAGTAGAGTTCATACCAACTCAGGAGCTACTCTTTTAAATTTAGTCAAAAGGATCTTGAGCTTTGGTGGATCTTCAAGAAATCTGCCCTGCCATTTTGACCCGTGAGGAAATCATCCATAGACACACCTTGCCCCATGATGGGCTTGCTTTTGTAACAGCAGCTCTCTCACTTTTCAAGATGTGAACTTATGACATTACCAGCAAATACTTCCACACCCAATGTGAGCTCCTCTTTCTGATCAGAAGAAAGGCCTCTATTGTAGAGTGATGTTATCAGATTCAGAGGCCCACAGACATCAACAACGGGAATGAAAACATCCTTGCTGTTGTCATCGTTCATACATTTTTATGGGCCTCTGGAATATCCTGATGATTAGACATTTGAAAGTAAATATTTTTACTACACTAGAAAAACAAGCAATTAAAAAAAAATCCATGGGGGCTATGAAGTCCCTTTCTCAGAACTGTATCACTGAACATTGTTACATATTTTAATTACATGACCAATCAACAATTATGCAATACACTTGAAAATACATATTCAAAATGTTTAGTATCATGCTTTTGCAGTTTTTAAATGAATATCTCCTAAAAGGCAACTTTTTTATTATTTCATATCATTTTTATAATCAGAATATTATTTTCCATTAGAAAGTTAAATGCAAGATTCCTTTAAAACTGTCTAAATGATTAAATTAACCTGATTTTCGCAAACTTCCCCTTTAGTTCTCTTAGAAAATTGATCACTCCAGGGGACAGGTAAAGGTCAGGATTTGTTCTCTAATATTTTAGATTTTAAATTAAAAGATTTTTTTAAAGCAATAGTCCTGAAAGAGAGTTTTAAATCTTTCTGTATGGTTTATATATCTAATTGATATTGCTTGAGTTCTGTTCAACTTGAATCTAGGGGCATGAACAAGATGAGGTATATAATTTCTGCCTAAGAGAGCTTTATTTACTTGTATTCAGCTGCACAATAAAAACACATACCTAGGGACCAGCAGTTAGCGTAATGGCTATGTTGCTGGACTCCCACGTAGTCGACCGCGGTTCGAGTCCCGGACCCGGTGGCTTAAACTCATGCCGGGCATGTGTGCGTGCGTGCCCAAGATCCCGAGAGGAGAATGGAGGAGCAGGGATTGTGGTGTGGCCATTCCCCCCTGGGGGGTGATTTCCTGCTTTCTGTCTCTCTGTCTCTCTCTGTCTGTCTGGCGAGCGCACACGCCCTATAGCAAAAATCTCTCCAAAAAAAAAAAAAAAACCACATACCTACACTCATATCTACCTTCTCCTGTTCTTTTTCACTCATACTCACTCTAAATAGACACTATGCATTACCTCTTAAAATTCACTAGTAAACATAGTATACTTTGACCAGTTTCACTGACCCAACAAGTATGACCTAACCACTGACCTATGCCAGTCCTAAGAGAACCCTGCTCTACAGTGCTCAGTGATCAACCACATACCAGCAAGGCACGAGGACCTCTCTAAAGTGGCACCTATTCAATGACTATGTCTAATCTTTTGATGAAAAAAAAGAAAAGAAAAGAAAATCTAGATTCTTAAGGACGTCACACACTGATCCATGACTTCATTCTTAGCTAGAAAAAAACTGTGGCATACCTATGAGTCAATATTCCTGCATATTAAAAAGAGAAGTAAACTTTTTGTTGGTCTCCGTATGTGATGTTTACAACTTACCAATCCTCAGTCATCTGGAATAAGGCCAGATGATGTTGTTGTTAGCCATGTAAGTAACTAAGTCTGACAGATCTGGATTCAAATTCTGATTCTGACAATTACTACTTGGGTGATCTTGTGAAAAACTACTTGAACATGTCTTGATTCCATTCCTTTATCTATAAAAATGGGGATAATTATTCCTGCTTCACAGAATCGATGTAAAGATTAAGCTAGTTGACCCATATAGAGAAATCACCACAAGGACTGGTACATAGCATATGCTCAGCGAATGTTGGGTATTATTATTAAAATCATATGGATGTTTTCATGGGCTTTTGGTGCAAAATACAATTTGACTGCGCTTGAATTTTATGCCTCTTCTGCTCAGTCATTATAATTTTCTGCATCCTCATGGCAAAGCCATACTGCTCTTGATGCTTGTTTAGATGTTTCCATTGGAGTTAGGAAAGAATTACATCTTTTGACCACATCCAAACCTTCCACACAAATACCATGGCTTTATGAGGATTTTAAGATCACATACTATAAATATGTGGTTAATTTTCTAATTCATTAATGACATATTCTTTATTTTAAATGTAGTCTCCAAAACGTCACTCAGAGTTTCTTTTTAAAAGTTCAGTCAACTTAGCAAAAATAACTCTCAGGTGGAAAAAAGTATTAGTCCAATTTTTCATCCATTATTTGTCAGGGAACATCAACCAGATTCCAGGTGATGCACTTTCATGCATTCTTCTCATTTAACTGCTAACACAGCACTCTGGCCTGACATTCTTGTCCCCATTTGACAGCTGAGGAATTCATTCTGAAAGTTTGAGTAATAAGTCCAACCTCATATAGCTAGGGAATGCAACCCAGTTCTGCCTGCCTGCACCAAATTTCAAAAACTTCCTACTGTACCAAATCAATCAATGCGAGTTTTCATGTTTCAACTTATTGTCTTGGCTGAAGGTTCATCATCCCTACAAGGGCAAAATAACTCCCAAGATGGGAAGAAAATAATTTAAAGCAGTTATATGGCAAGAGACTAAATGAAGACTCTTGGGCCTCATTGATCTGTTCTTTATGTTTATTCAGGTAAATTGCTTGCATGTGTAGACACAGGAATTGTTTTGTTTGCCCTTAAAAAATCCCGCATGTTATTCCCATTTCACAGAAAAATAGAAACAGAGAAGATCAGCTGTTCTTCCCTAAGCCCAAGAAGACTGTTGGCACATAACCATTGAACTTTCACTAGATTTTTCTCAGCAAGACTGTAATCACCATTAGGATAGGGACTTAGTCACATCATCACTCATAATAGCTTATGGCTGTCACCAACCTTGTGTATCATCCTCTGCAGTGGAATGTTACTTTTTCATTTTTTGGACCACACACTACTTTGAGGCTGTGATGAAAGCTATGGACCCTCCTCCAAGAAAAGTGCACATCTGCACCCACAAAACTTGGCACTTAGTTTCAGGGCATGGTGGTTATTCATCCACAGACCTCCTGGGGACCCACAAACTCCTGGCCAAGAATCCCTGATCTAAAGAATTTTAAAAGCTTTATTTTACATATGAAGAAATTTAAGTCTAGGGAGAGCCCCTGGCTAGATTAAGCCACCCCAACTTTGCTGTCTGTAAAAAAATGCTATGGCTATGGATTCAGAAAATAGAGCATACTTTTGGGATGAGAGTATGTACTGTAATTATTGTATGTAGCTTTTTTCCCTTTAATTTGAAAACTGTTTATAGATAATGTTTCTAAATAAAAGATTAGGTCAGATTACTTTATGATGAGCAAAATAAAAATAGAGATTAAATGGATAGGCAGAATGATAATTAATTGTTAGGAACTAGAAATCAAACTTTGCCATATGAGTCAAGAAGGGAAAAAAAACTGGTTATTTTGCAAATAGAATGCTATTATTCACCAATTTTGAAAGTCTTTTATTTGGTATATGTTTTCTTGGCATGACTTTTTACTTTTTTTTTTTTTTGAGAGAGGTTTTTTGCTATACAGCATGTGAGCTCACCAGAAAGACAGAGAGAGACAGAAAGCGAGAACAAAACGCAAAAAACCCCCCCCCCCCCCAGGAGGGATGGCCATGCCGCAATCCCTTCTCTATTCTCCTCTCAGGATCTTGGGCACGCATGCACACATGCCCGGTGTAAGTTTTAGTCACTGGGTCTGGGACTCGAACCGCAGTCAACTACATGAGAGTCCAGCAACATAGCCATTATTGCCAACTGCTGGTCTCAGAAACATTTTATTTTAAATTACTGATTTTAGTTATTTAAACTGGGCTATGGTCACAGTCCAATCCCATATTTTTATGTTTTGTTGTTGTTGTTGTATATATATGTTAAAAAATCTAACATGTACAGGGAACCAGCAGTTAGCGTAATGGATATGTCGCTGGATTCCCACGTAGTCAACCACGGTTCGCGTCCCGGACCCGGTGGCTTAAAACTCACTCCGGGCACGTGTGCGTGCGTGCCCAAGATCCTGAGAGGAGAATGGAGGAGAAGGGATTGCGGCGTGACCATCCCCCCTGGGGGGTGATTTCTCGCTTTCTGTCTCTCTGTCTCTGTCTGTCTGGCGAGCGCACGCGCCCTATAGCGAAAAACCTCTCAAAAAAAAAAAAATCTAACATGTACAAAAAATAGTATTATTATGTAATGTAGTGGGCCAGACAGTGGTGCAGCAATAGCACAATGGTCTATGAGGCTAACCCACATGGAAAAAGTTCTGGGTTTGCATCCAAAGACCTCCCTACACAGGCTAGGTTCATGCATGCTTATAATCTGGAACTGGCAACACTGGGGGTGATCACAGCATGAAGATCGTGTTGGGGCTGCCT
>NW_006159610.1:2843521-2858760 GCF_000334495.1 Tupaia belangeri chinensis
TCTCCTTTCTGTCTCTCTTGCTCATGAAAGAAATAAATAAACTTAAAATAAATAGATATTATATAATATAGACAGACTTTATAAATATGGCAATGCATACCACATAAACTTATCACTTGATTTAAGAACTAGGACATTTCTGATACTACTGAAGCTTCTTGCAGGGCCCTCTCTAACCTCTGCCCTTTTTGCCTCTCCACCCACAGAGGCAACCAGTGCTCTGTATAATTTATTTATTTTAAAGCAAAATTCTAAATTCTAAATTATATTCTAAAGTAATAAGAACTTAGGGAATAGCTTTCCCAGGGCCCTGGGATCTGGGTCACTCAAAGATTCTCTCCAGACTGTCAGGTAAAGGTGTTAATAAGTGCCCACTTCCCTGAGAGTGTAAGAAGTTTGCTTTCACAACCTCACAGGCCCAAAGGAATTCTTCTGTTGTTGAAAGCTAGGAGTCTGAGAAGTGCACAGGACGATGAACAAAGAGTTCTCATCGAAAGAAAGTTAAAACACGGGAGCTAGACGGTGGTATAGGGTAATACAAACTCTCTGCGAGACTGGCCCACGTGGGAAGGTTTCAGGTTTGTGTCTGGAAACCCCTCTGAATATGCCAGGTGTATGGAAGCTCATGACCCAAGGCTGCCTGAAGCTCAGGGTAGACTGTGGTGTGGAGACCCAATTGAGAGTGCCTATCTCTCTGCCATCTCTGTCTCTCTCACTCATGGAAAATAAATAAACTAAAAGAAAGAAAGAAGAAAAATGTACCAAAAGCTATCAAATCTTTATGCTGAATCTCTCTCATCTGCCTTTTGGTTTTCTCATTGACCAGCAAGAGATTTGCATTTACAGCTGTCACTTGGCCAGGTAAAGATGGCAGACAAGAATGATTATGGTCTATTCCAGACTTTCAGGCAAGGGAAATCTATCTCAATTGCTTTGAAGTCTTCTTGGGAAGTCCTTGACCTTCATTATCCTAAAGGTCCATAAGGTGTTAGGAGAAAGTATCCCAGGGCGTGGAACGTGAGCATGTTGGGACAGTGTGGGACTGTGTAAGTGGATTCTCCGTCATCTGTGAGTGAGGTCAAAGAGGACTCATGTGCATACTTTGTGAATAAAATCAGTTCTTTTCACTAGTTTGCTGTCCAATGAACAATGTTCATCAGCAGTTAGAAAATCAGTTTTTAGTCTATTGTAAATCTACATTAACCCATGTTAAGGATGGAAGGTACATTCCATGGCTTAGTTTTTAAACACTAGAGAGTAAAACTTCTTAAAACTGTCAAAATAGCTTTAGAAACATCCATTTACATTTAAAAACATAATGTGATCATCGTAAATCTTTTGTTTTAATTCATTTTTAAAGCAAGCGTCTAAGGTTTTGTTAGTCTGGTAGAAGTTACCAGGTATACTGGGACATTTTTCAAGACTGCATTTCTTTTCAAATATTTCATAATTTATACTGGCCTTCCTTTCAGATATCTGACATTACATTTGAGATTAGTACCAATTAACTAAGTTAAGAATGTAGGGGTTTATTTTCCCTTTTTTTTTTTGGAGAGATTTTCACTGTAGGGCGCGTGCGCTCGCCAGACAGACAGAGAGAGACATAGAGACAGAAAGCGAGAAATCACCCCCCAGGGGGGATGGTCACGCCGCAATCCCTTCTCCTCCATTCTCCTCTCGGGATCTTGGGCACGCACGCACACGCGCCCGGCGTGAGTTTTAAGCCACCGGGTCCGGGACACGAACCGCGGTCGACTACGTGGGAGTCCAGCGACATAGCCATGACGCTAACTGCTGGTTCCCTATTTTCCCTTTTTTTCATGATTTTTTTTTCATTTCATTGTCTTTTATACATTCAATCACATTATTATTTGGCTTACAAAATGGATATTTCAACAGGTGAACATTTCTCCCTGGAACAGTTGATAAAACTACAAAATATCTTCAACAGATAATACCACATTTCTTTGTGCCATTAATGCTTTGCCTCCCTATTTTCCATTTTAATAACTCCCTACATCACATACAGTTCTTTTGTTGGAATAAAAATCTTGGTGAAGTACACATCAGCCACTATTAATAGCAGCTATAAGCTTGTACATTCAGGAGAGTCTCTAGAGAGTGTATTTTAAACCGCACATTGTTTAGAATAGGAAATTCTTCTGACGTTCATATTTTCCATTGTGGGTGACATGAACTATCCTGTGTCACATCTTCACTGGCTTTCATTTTCCTGTGCCATTTAGGAATCCAACTGATAGTTTCCAGAAGATTGCTCAATATGTGCTTTTTATTTTTCTAAGGCTAGCCTGGGTCTTACTGTCCAGTGAGAATTTTGCATACTTCATGGGGCTCTCCAAATGAAAGCTAGAGAATTCCCAGAGCCGGCACCAGCAACTGGGTAATGAAAGAGTCCTTTATTTCTGGAACTGGTAGCTCTACTGTGCTTGCTTAGAAAAACAGCACTCAACCCAGTCTTGATTCCCACAGAAAACTTTGCACTGCCAGAAGGTTTTTCTGGGGAACTCAAGAGACTAATATGGAAAATAACTGAGCAGGAAGAGAGGGAACAGATGAGCAGGATGAGGTGATGGGTTATTGTGCTGATTCAAAGAAAAGAAGCATCAACAGGTATAATTGCCCCGAATCTTTCCCAGGGCACTCCTGGCAACCTTAATAGATGTATACCTCTGCCCACTCCTTACTTGAATAGTTCTTCTGTTTCTCTAATCAAAACTATTGAGAAAATCTTGTTTCCCCACCCCTCAGGGAGACCCATTTTGGGGATCTAATATCCCCTCATCATTTCTGCTAGGTCCTCGATGAGCAAGATGAGGAAGGAACTACTATGTAGGGGATCTTGAACAAAAATTATGTTGTAGAGAGCTGATGCCTGGTGCCCTGCCTTCCTTTTTTAGGTTTTGTTTTGTTTTTGGCTATAGGGTGTGTGTGCTCACAGGAGAAAAACAGAGAGGGGAGAGAAGTGAGAAATTACCCTGGAGGGATGGCTATGTTGTATGTCCTTCTCCTCCATTCTTCTCTTGGGATTGTGGGCATGCACATACACCCCCCCCCAGTGTGATTTTCAAGCCATTGGGTTCAGGACTTGAATCACACTGTCAACCATGTGAGATCCAGTCACCTTAACCTCCATACTACTTGCTGGCCTACTTCTCCCCTTTAGAACCTTTAACTCTTCTTACCTAACCATGAAAAACAATTGGCCCAAATGTATGTATTTTCTCTGAGCCAGCATCCTTATAATATATCCTGGCTATCCAGGGATTACCACAGCTACAGATGCTGCATAGTTTTAAAATGAACAGAAGAAGGCTTTTAAAACTCAATGTCAAGGCAGGATGAAATTCCTGAGTCTTTTAGTTACTAAGTTCTCCCATTGTAGGCACATGAAAATGCATCTTATCTCATTGTAGCATTTGTCAGAGTTGTAGTTTGCTATGAGAGTTCTGCCTGAAGTGCAGAGTTGCTGCTAGAAGACAGATTCAGGTGTCCAATTGGGTTGTATGGTCAAATATTCACATGTTCTCTCTCTTACATGCTCTGAAATGGGATTGGAGGTCCATAGCACTGGACCCAGGCTTGCAGAGCCACGAGCCCGAGAGCACACAGTGGAAAGTTACATCTGGAAATCTTATCATAGACTACAACTCTGCCGTTTGTCTCTCTGCACTGTGCTGTGTCCAACTCTCAGTTTATAAACTCAAACCCATATGATCTCCTCTAACTCCTGATGAAGAAAGTATCTTTTTATTTTTTAAGATTTTTAAATATTTTTGAGACGTTTTTGCTATAGGGTATGTGTGCTCACCAGCCAAACAGAGAGAGACAGAGAGACAGAAAGCAAGAAATCCCCCCCCCCCCAGGGGAGATGGCCATGCCACAATCCCTTCTCCTCCATTCTCTTCTCAAGATCTTGGGCACGCATGCACACACGCCCAGCATGAGTTTAAGCCACCAGGACTCAAACCATGGTTGATTACATGGGAGTTCAATGACATAGCCATTACGCCAACTGCTGGTCCCATAAATCTAAAGCAACTATAGATCAGAAACTGCAATTTACTTGCATTTTTCCAAAAAGCAGCACACAACATTAAATGAGTGCAAATGCTTCAGCTCAGATCCACATATGAAGACAGAACTCCACTGGATTTGCTATTTATGAGGTGGAGAACCCTTAGCAACAACCTTCAGCCTTCATGGTACCCTTTGCATACTGTCACCATCAATACTTTCCCCAGGGTTTCATCACTCCTTCAAGCCATTGGCAGTCTGATTTCATTGCTTCTTCTCTAGAGACATAAAGAGACTTATCTCATGTATGCGTCTGATTATTAAAGATAATTGGACTTTTTGACCATTTACACTTATTTAGTTGCATTACAGAGACAACTGCTATTATGATGATGAGTCAATTTCCTTTGTTGGCCTATTTGCTCTAGTACTCAAGCCTTTACTATTATTTGTAATTAGTATCTGCCTTGTAAAATCAGATAATCATCCAATTACACAGTTCATACCAATCCTCCTGGAGTTCAATAGTGAACAAACAGTTTAATCAAAAAATCTCTCTAATGAAAGACCAAGTATGTGTTTAAGAGTAGTAAAGTTCTTGGTTAACCCCAGGAGAATGAGGAGAAGTAGACATGGGGCAATCTCTGGCTAGTATTTTTCAATGCTCTTTCTGAAACTAAGAGTGTTAAACTTAGAAGCTGGGTCTAAAGTTAAACTCTAAATGGTGAATTTTTTTTCTGGTATTGGAAAGTAATGATAGAACAAATGGGGAAAAAATACATTAGAACCCAAAACTGTTAACCAAGCTAAAAGGGTTTAATTTATTTTTGTTAACAGAGATTTTTTTGGTTTTGTTTTTATAAATAGTTCAGTCACCTCCAGAAGTACTGCTTGAAAGAAGGAATAGGAATATTTACAAATAACTATTCATCAGAACGCTAAATGAAGATTCAGATTAATTCAGTAAAGATTGACTATAATGCAAATGTAACTACACCTTGAGTGTCTTCATTACAAAAGCATGCCCTTTAATTAATTCATTAACATACAAATTAAAACTGGAAGTTGTGAACTGAAACTCAGAATTATATATTTTAATTTTAAATTTAATTTTCTAATTCTTAAAGCCACTGGGAAAGAATCAGAAGGAAAGATAATTTGAAGTTATCCTAGAAAGACTCTGAATTCTAAAATACCTAGGAGAATCTCAGGTTACATCAGCCATCTCTACTTTGCAACATATTTTAGAAAGTTGAATTCATATTTCAGATCGTTGGCTCTCAAATTTGAAGTGACCATCTGCTATTTTTTGTATAAGTGTCTTCTATTTTCTTTTCTTTATTGTCTTCGTGAAGTCTTATAAGTAAAAAACTTTCTGGCTTTTTAATTTTAAAAGCCAGATGGTTTCTGGCTCTTAAGTAAGAAAAATGAGTATGATTATTTTTCATTAAATGTTTTCCCTAAAAAACCTGCCTGTTTCTATTCTATAAACTAATGAGCAACAAGAAAAAGAGCTCCATTTGCTTTCCCTGCCTTAATCCTAGTAAGACTTTGGCTTCATCCTAAAGCTGGACATCTTTCTTTCCTAGTCTATTTCTACTCTATCTCAGGCTGCCACCATAAAGTCACCCAAGAATCCTACAAAAGAGCATCTATCATAATTCCAACATTTCTAATAAATTCAAATTAGATTAGACCTTTCGGATTTAAGCAGGTGGAGTCTAACTGTAATCTACCATATCCGCAAGTCTAAGAAAAGCATGGGCCGGTGAAAGAGGTCCTGAGGAGTGCCGGCCTAGGCCTAGGTTTGGCAGTAGGTATCTAGCAATAGCCAAATGGACTAGACCTTGAATTTCAGGGTTGGTTCAGTCTTGTGACATGGAAAGTATTCTCTCCACTGGAAGGTGTGTTTCTTCACATCACCTTTGCTTGCTGAAACATTCCTAATGATAACTTGACCACCCTGTGCTCTGACTCCACACTCAGGAGTGACATAGTCTATCGTGACTATGCAGCTTCCTAACATTCTGGCTTGGGGAACTGAACATGCCTTGGTTGGGAAATGAGAATTCTCTAGGCACTGAATAGGGAGGTTGTCCATTCTATCTCAGTTGGCATTATGATATAGATACACAGATAGATGTGTTTGTATCTTGTCTTTTGTGCATCTATGAGTCAGTCCATCTACTTGGGACCTGTCAGCTCCAGAGTTTCCAAGGTCCAGTTTCTGGCGCAGCAGAATGTGTAGATCCCGCACCAAGATGAATACTCCAAAAATGCCACTTGAGGGAAGAATCAGCCAATCCTTAGGGCATTTCAATTCCATCATTGTTCCTCTTTTACCCAGAGAGCAAATGACAAGCATTTATTGACCATCTGTTATATGTTTAACACTGTTCTAGGCTGTGTCAGGCACAGGAGGAATGTCACAACATATTCCTGTCAACAAAAAGGTCATAACTTAGTTGGTGAGAAAAAAGCATGTATGTACACAAAACTAGTGAATAAATAAGACTCAATGCCTTGTTTATTATATTTATTTTTATGTATGGATAGCATAATTCTGTATTGATGAATGTGATGTTATTTCAAAATGGGACATGACATGACTACATGTCATTTATTATCCAAAGTACATACTGAACTATTTCTCTAGCAAGAGAAATAAATATGCTTTAATCTAGGTCTGACCCATCCAAAAACAGATCAATATATTATAAGACTTTATAAGGTATTACTGGGGAAAAAATCTGGATTTGATTTCAGCCATAAAAGTCATGTACAAATTTAATATCCAGATGCATAAAGTGGACACCAGCAAATAAATTTATGGTTGTAGAAATATTTAGATACTTTGAACAAGAGTGATGCACACTGAGAATTCCAAGGTTTATGAACTAATATGTGTCCTTTGAAGATCTGACCTTTTCTCCTACACTAGAATTTTGTTCTTAAAGTTCTTTTAATAATTTCTTAATTTCTTTCACACTTTAATTTTACATTTGTATAACAAATCTATATTCTAAAAGACATCACTATGGCCTAGATTCAGGCCTAGATTCAGTTTCCTATTGAGAGAAATCATATTCTTTGTATACATACTACTTTCTCAGAATTATATAAAGTATGTATTATTATTTTCACAGAAACCAGAGCCAGGGTTTGTAGGCATGTACCAACAACAATTCATTCAACAAACTTGTTGGAGCCCTATCTCTAAGTACTGGTTTGTTATTTTAAAGTTGAGTCTTAAACTGGAGGACAAAAGGGGATTAGAGGCATAATCTTTTCAAGATAGAAACCTTTTTCCCCAGGAAAAGAAAATAGTCCAGCTGGTTTAAAGTCCCAGGTTTTAAGAAGAGCTTAGAGAGTAGACCGAAATGATTGCTGTGAAAGAGTTTAAACTGTATGGCAGAACCTCACAGCAAGTTAGCTGCAGAAGCTGACTCACACATTGCAACATAATTGTTTCTCAAATACATGCAAACAAGAGTGGGCTCAAACTTCCTGGTCTTTCCTCCTAACATAATAAATTACAAAATGATAAAGTCAAACCTAGAAAGACTTCATGGAGGTGGGACCTGTAACAAATGCAAATAGTGGTCACACTGAGTATCAATTTTCTTTTCTTTTTCTTTTTTTTTTTTTTTTTTTTTTTTTATGATAAATGTTAGGGCATAGCGTTGATTGAAGTTTTGTGTCACGTTGCCAGTTGGGGTCCAGCTAGAGATCAAGACATGCTTTAGGGGAAGAACTGGCAAGGGAAGGCTAGACCCAAATTTGCCCTTGAGAAGGATAGAATGCCCTCCTTTTAACTGAGCAGTAGCCTCAGGATAAGAGAACCTGCATTCAGTCATGGCCAGATGTGTGTCAGTTCCGATCATGGACACAACTAACTTCAAGATTGGGTACTGCTCACAACACTCATCTTCCCATTTTGACTAAAAGAAATATATTAACTTGGTCAAGGTCATTGTTTGCTCATTAAGAAGACGAGTACACTAATTTGTTTATGCAACACATATTATAGAAGGCCTACTCTGTGCCAGACACCACACTAAATGTGGCTAGAGGAGAGTCACAAAGACAGGTAATGCCTGTTCCTTGTCCTCATGTAGCTCACAGTCTGGCAAGGGAAAGCAAAAGCATATAAACACAATATTGGTGCAAACTAGAACCTTGAACTCTGCTGTCTTAGATGGATAATTAAACCTCTCCGGCACTGAATTCAGGTAGGTGCTCTTTAGAAGACCTTTTTCTCCCTTTTTAAAACTAGGCCTAGAATTCCTCAATTTTTCTAATTACATTGCCAAGACTTTAGACAAGAAAATAAAATACAGGGTATCCTAAAAGTGCTGGGAAATGAGCCCTTGAAAACAGTACAGAATTCATATTAAGGGAAAATAATAATAATAACAGAAACAGCTCTGCAAATAATGCCAGAAATCAACTGACTAAGCAATAAGTCTAGGGGAGGGGGAACAAACAAACAAACAAAAAAAAAACAATGACCTGAATTTAGCACAAAAATGAATGAATGATCTCTGTAAGAGATGCTGTTATCAATGTGGAAATGTTGGGATGTGTTAACAGGACTGTGGCGGGCAGCTCTGGGATTTCATCCAGACACATTCAGCCTTGATCAAGCCTTTATTATGTCCAATTTTGGTTTCTTGCCTGAAGAGTTGTTACAGTTCTAGTTGAAATTAAATGGTTAGAAAAGAGGCATTAGCGTCTAGCCTAGAAAAGATGAGACCAAAGGGTGACTTAATACCTGTGGCCCTAATAGAGATAAGTGAGTTTCTATTTCATCAACAGGAAGTCTAGTTCGATAGCAGATCTGAACATAAGGGTGATTAAACACCGGGACCTTGATCACAGGATGTCACCTTTTAAAGTATAGTACTTTAGCTCTACTACATTCAGAGTAGTGTTCACTTTGTATCTTGTGTTAAAATGTGTGCATACATATCTTATCTCCCTTTGGGACTATCCTTGTTATCTTTGGATCCCCCATAGCACTTAGAACAATGACTTGTTTGTAGTAAATATTCAAATAGTGATAAGTAGAGGGAGGGGAAGGAACATGCAAGGACAAAACGATATGGCCACCATTCTAAGGGCAATAAGAGAATATAGCAACTCAAGCCTATGTTACATCCTAGAGACAGATGAGGCAAAGGATGGTTGAAAAATGCACCATCACCACCATTCTAAGGGCAATAAGAGAATATAGCAACTCAAGCCTATGTTACATCCTAGAGACAGATGAGGCAAAGGATGGTTCAGAAATGTACCATCAGGACCAGCAGATGACCTAATGGCTATGTCACTGGACTCTCATTGAATTGACAGCAGTTTGAGTCCTGGACCCAGAGGCTTAAAACTCATGCCAGTCACATGTGTGTGCATGCCTAAAATCCTGAGAAGGAGAATGGAGAAGGGACTGAGGCATAGCCATTCCTTCTGGGGGCTGATTTCTTGCTTTCTGTCTCTCTGTCTCTCCAGCAAGTGCACAGGCCCTATAGCAAAAATCTCTCTAACAACAACAATAACAATAATAATGATGATAATAATAAAAGAAATGCATCATCACACTCCATCAGGACTCAGGAAGAACAGGGAGTGACACTGGAAGATGAGGAGGAGGGGTACATTATGACTTCCCATACTAGCCCGTGCATTCTCTCTCCATGCCCCCAGCCCACTGCACCTTCCTGAAGGAAGACACAGTGAGCTACAAAGACATTAGCAAAGACATAGTGGGGAAGGAGTGGCAAGGAAAAGGAGTTATTGGAAGGTAAGGAGCAGGATATGAGAGAAGAGGAGTCAATTTCTGTGAAGGGAGATGGAGAAAGGGAAGAGTACTTCATGAGACTTCTTAAGGCAGTCCATTAAGAAGCAATATCATCAGATAGAATGAAGCAATACTGCTCAAGTGAAAGGGAGCACTTCAATGCCTTGGAGCAGGTGAAGTGAGATGCCACTCTTGGGAAGGATAGAATAGGGGGAGACTATAAGAGATCAAAGGAAAGAAGAAAAGACATACTACCTGCAAATACACAGCTAACACTTGACCTTCATTCCTACTCACCTTCTGGTGAGCAGTTCTCTAAGCAAGAGTTTTTGCCTAGTTTTAAGAGTACAGAGTCTATAAATTTCTTTATGAGAAAATGTATCTCCAAGAGCCTTTCCAAAAATCTCCCTTAAATTACTAAAACTATTACCTCCCAAGTGTAGATTCCCTTGGGTTGAAGTGAGTTTCTGTAGGAGGTGAATGACGGTGTGCATGTACGTGTGTGTGCACATGTGTGTGTTTGCATGTGTGTCCTTAAACACATTAGGGCAGTGCACACGGCACTTCCCACATACCTCTTTTTTCCTGAGGGAATCACTGTGAGGTTGAGCTGTTCTTAAACAACCATTGCAGGCTATAAAGTCTGGAACAGATCATGTGGTCCAGTCAGCTACCTCCAAGAAGTAAAGTTATTTTTAAAAAATCATATTTTATTAATAAAGGACCACCCTGTGGTGGGAGCTGTTCCTTCCTATCTCACTGACCTCCTTCAAACCTTCCCAGCCCAGAATCTCTTTGATGAAAAATTAAACAACCAAGTTTCCAGAAATGAAGGATGCTATGAGTAATTTGAGAGTGGCCCAGACTTTCATTTTTCCTAGTCAGAGTCCCAAGGTCATCACATGGATCACATGTGTGACACCTACTATCTTTGCTGAAGGATGACTGGTCCAGTTGGTCACGGTGCCAATAAATAGTCATTAGTTCAATTATCAAAGACACCAGTTCTAGAAGCTGAACTCGGAGTATCCCAGGCACTGCATACAGTGAAACTGCACATGTGTGTGGGTCTCTGCAGAAACAGAGCACTGTTTCCAATAACCTTTTGGTTGTTCTCCCCAGTTCCTCTCAATGTGCTTCTGCAGCCACAGGCCAAGATCTCAGAGGACTCCTGAAAGCTGTTGCCTACCCTAGCCCTGCTCTGGCCTCATGATTCACTTGTTATCTCCCTGCCTCTCCCTACATGGCATCTGCCTTGTATTGGCCTTTGTGCTCCTCCTGTTCCCAGCTGGGGTCTGACCCAGGTCCAAGACTCACTTTTCCCCTCACTATTCCCATGTCAGTACCCTACTAGGCAGGATGAGTTATGATACCAGTGAGTTTTACTATCATGGACTTAGACAGCTACTTCCCAAATGCATTCCATTATCGAGGGGCCAGCTGAGCATGTGCTCAGTTTCCCTGACTTTACAACCAGGAAAATAGCTTGGTGGATATTCTTTACACAGCTGGCCATTAGCATAGCTTCAGTGCTTGAATATTGGCACACGAATGGAAGGCTGCTAAATTCTTGCTTTCTTCCATGGGAAGGTAAGCTATGTGTGTGTGAGTGTGTGTGTATGAATGAGAGCGAGAAAGAGAGAGTCTAAAAGAATCTAAAAGAATCCCAAGAGTTTTTCTAAGCTATTCCATTTTATCAGCCTATTCTGAGTACTCCAAAACTATACTTGTCACCTCAAAATTGGAGTAAGGGGGCAGAAAAGGAGAAAATCAGGAGACGAACTCGTGCCCAAAGTCAAATGTATCCCATAAGCAAATGCATTAGTTTTCTATCCTGCTGTAACAAATAACCACAAACCCGGTAGCCTAAAACAACACAAACGTGTTATCTACAGAAGTCCAACACAGATCGCACTGGGCTACAGTCAAGTTGTTGGTCAGGCTGCGTTCCTTAGAGTCAGAAGACTCTAGGGAGAATCCATTTCCTTGCCTTTTCCAACTACGAGAGCTCCCACCATGGTGCCCTACTTCGATCTTCATGCCCTACTTCCAGCAATGTTGCATCTCTCTGAAAGAGATCTCTGATGTTAAAGACTCACAGGATTAGATTGAATACACCTGGAGAACTGAGGCTCTCCCCCTTCCAATACCTTCAATGTAATCACATCTACAAAGTCCCTTTTGTCATGTAAAGTAACATATTCCCAGGTTCTGAAGGTGAGAACGTGGGCATCTCTGGGGGAAGTCTTTGGTTTGTTGCCTACCTCAGCAAGCCACTGAATTTTATAAGTAATCCAAGGGGGAGGAATTAAATAGGCAAAATTTGGAAGAAAAAGGAACAGCCAAAAGGCCTCAATGCATGTTTCTGTCTTAGCTCTGGAGAAATAAACTCAAAATAAGTCAGTCAGTATTTCAGTCTTCTTGCGAAGGCATGAAGTATTTCATGCACCTCAGTCAATATATATTTACAAAATTATTATTTACAATTATTTACAAAGTAAATAAATAAATAAGAAGACAAGAAAAATTGACTTAATAGAGAGATATTTACATTGTGTAGTTACATCATGATATATGGAGTAATTAACTTTGAACTTCATTAAACTATATTTATAAAACATTGCTTGGTTGACAACATCATATTTAAGCAGGAAAACAATCAGAATGTTCTCACTAGGTGAAATAAAGACAGTATTTAATGTCATTGAACTAAACTTCTTTAAGTTGAGCAAGAGAGCAGTTGCTGCAGTTCAGCTCTGTGACCTTGGGCGCGTTGTTTAAATGCTCTGCCTAGCTCTGTCTGTGTGCGGCCTGAAGTTGTAGATCTCAATGAGCTCTTTCATTCTGCGAAGGAGCTCTCCATGTGTAAAGTTCGTTGCTTCCAAAAGACTAATCTTAACCTCACATTGTAGAGACCTGAGTTGTTCTACTCATCTGACGACAAGTCAGCTTCATAAGTAGCTTGTTACCCAGGTACCAAACTGTTCACTGCTCATTAGAAATGAAGAAATGCGTTCGTAACTCACGCCACGATGGAGTGTCTTCTTCAGATGGACTCAACACCACCCCGTCCTCAGGGGCTGGAGTTTGGTGCTTTGCCAGTTGTTGCTGACCAGCCTCCTTTGCCCCACTGGGCCGATGAGATCACCACCAGGGTGCCATGGGTGCAGATGGGGCCTGCTGTTTTAACATGTTTCCAGGCAGGTTGTTACCCTCATTTCTCAGAGAGGTGTGAGCCCAGTACCCCGTCAGTTCAGCATATCACTGAACAGGGCCGTCTCTTTTCATCCCATTGCATTTGGTTTGTATTTTTATGTCATGTATCTTTCCCTGGATAAAAGGGATAAGAGGACTTTCTCAGATTTGATTTCTCAGTGGGAACTGTTTGCCTTGGAAGCCACCTACACCAATGCTAATTGAGAACAGAGCTCGAGATGAGGGCCTGAGAACTGCACCCGGATGAACTTCTCTCGGTGGGCTGATTTCTGTTGATCTTGTCAGAACTGGATGGTGTATGCATGTGATACTGTGATCAGCTCTTTTCCAAAAGGCTGGGTACATGCATCAGCATCTTTTTCTTTGACTCATTGCCTCCTTGGATTATTTGTAGTTAAGCATATGAAGTAGTCTCCCTCAGGAAAAGTACTGGGGATTCTGGTCCTTACAATCCAGCAATACCTTCTAGAAATCTTGAAGCAATCTAAGCCCTTTAAAAGCTAAATAGGATGGGCTTCTATTAGAGAGATTACAGTAAAAAATAACAATCAGCTCTCTGATGATCCTATGCAAGGGGAAGGGTGGGGAGGAGTAGATTTGGCTGAGGACAAGCCCAGACTTTCGTCACAGGGACAGACCAAAGTGTTAACACAAAGGGAGAACACCGGAGCATCCTGCCATTCTGCACGCTGCATTTCAGCGGCAGATAACATGGCACCTCCTCCGGCCCGGCCCCCGCCCTGACCGCCCGGGGTCTCAACACCTCTAGTGGCCTGGCCGCCCCTTCCTGGCTGCAGACATGCTTGGTGGATCCGGATTTCAGGGAAGACGCAGCCTGGCCGCGCTCTCCCAGTGAGTCCTTGCTTTGCCTTCTTTTTTCCTTCCTTTCTTTTTCTTCCTCTTCTCCTTTTTTTTTTTTTTTTAAAAAATAACAAATTGTTGAAAAAAAAAAAAAGGCATGAGAAAGGGGCTGAGACACCAAGAGGGAAAGGAACAGAGTGAGCAAATAAGTTTCAGAACTGGATGAAACTTTCTGGTCTCAGCTTCAATCGGTGGTGGCTCTGATTCACTGGTTTTCCTTGTTTCCATTTTTACGGTGCATGTACGGGGAGTTATACCTAGGCACGGGTTTCTCCATTTCAAATATGATCTGCAGAGCATGGTGTTTCTAAAGGTCTGCAGTTAATTTAGACCTGAGCCCTCTGCCTCAGCACAGTCCATTTGCAGGACTCTGAGATTTCGGAGAAACCGCACATTGCCCAATCTCTAAAGTAAACAGACCAAAGCCCTCGATAGACTGACCATCTGACGATGACGGAACCAGACCGAGAGCATATGCTATTGATCAGGGAATTGTTCAGATAACGGGTTCCAATGTTTAGGATCATGAAATCCTGGAATGTTCAAGCTAGAAGGGGCCTCTAAGCTCTTCATTCTCCAGATGAGGAAACAGTACCCGGAGGGGTCACTCGACTTACCCAAAGTCAGACGACTATCGACTATCGGTAGCGAAGTTATGGCTTTATACTCCCAGGCAAGAGCTGTTTTCACACTGGTGTTTATGAGGTCTGAACAACTCGCTGGGTCGTGGGAAAAGGTACCACGCAAGAGTAAGTAAGAACACCAAGTGGCTTTTCAGTAAATCTTACCCATTTTTTGAGAGATTTGGCAATGATTCAGCATGACAATTGTTGTTCCAGTTGTTCCAGTGTTTGTGCAACAGCTAGTCAAATACACAGAGGAGCTCAGCAGGGTCCTGAAAACGAGGCCCGCATCCATTCCGTTAGCAGATCTCGTGGATAACCAGTGCGAGCACTCGACTGTGAGAGCCCAAAGGGACTTTAGCGGTTACCTATATGGTCCAGTGCTTGTCTGATTTTTTTTCTTTAAGCAAAGTTAATCCTCCAAGGAATTTATCCTGCAAAGGAGATGTTCTGGTTAAATATGAGGTTTGAGATCTAGAGCTTTCATACACACCACATTGCTCTCCCCACCCTTCTCCTCACCCCTCCTCCAGCCCACTCTCTCACTTCTCCACCAGAGCTTCCTTGGAATCAGGTCTCCATGGAACAGTTCCAAAACCACTGACCCTGTTTCATGCCTTCATTTCAGATGAGGAAACCAAGGCCCATGGGAGGTGAAGGGCTTGCCTAAGGTCACACAGCTGGTCAGTGATCGTCTGGAATGCTAG
>NW_006159610.1:2859277-2871409 GCF_000334495.1 Tupaia belangeri chinensis
AAGAGTCATGTCTGCCCTGAAATGTGGCCGGATCTATGTTCTGACAAACTGGAGGGCTACAAGGACGGGACTGCAGCATGGCCAGACCTAGTAGAGGGTGTTTCTCTCTTTTTCTCTCTCAGCTCCTGGTCTAAGTTCTTTTGTCCACTCCATCCTGCCTGTGGTGCTATCAGTTTCCTCTCTCTGTGTCTCTCTCATGGTCCTCTACTCCGTCATTTCCTGAATTTCAGCAGTCATTGCCTCCCATTGTAATTGCCTCCCATCTGGTCCCTGGCATCACTCTCTCTCCCCTTTCTAATCTAGACCCCACTACCTGTACCTTGGAGAGTAGAGCCCATTCTTCTTAAGGCAACAAAGCTCTCCGGTCTGCCTTCCCTATTCCTGTCCCTCCCAACCTCACCCTGCTCCATCCAAATCAGATCACACACTGTGCCCTAGACTCACAGATACAAGCCCCGCCCCACCCCTTCGCTCACTCTATTCCTTACACAGGGAATACTCTCCTCTCCTCATCCGGCTTCTGACTTTCTTCCTGGCCTTTACGGCCCTGATCAAGTGCTATCATCCCCCCATGCACATTCCTCAGTTCCTCTCGTTTCTCTACTCCAATGATCTTTGTCCACCTCACATGTATCAGCTTTGTACTAAAGTTAGTGTGGAACATGCCTGTCTTCCCCTCCAGTAGATGGTCATTCACTAGCAGGTAGGAACTATTTTGAACCTCCAGCAACCAGCATGGGCAGATGCTCCCAAAATACTTTCACGTTTTCTATCATTGAAGAAATCCAATTCAGTTCACCTAAGTTTGTACTTTTCATTTGAGTCATGTGAACACACAAAGGCTCTACATCTTTTGCTTTGTAAGAAGTGTTGGTTAGGCTCAGCCTAGGTGGAGCAGTCTGTAGTGCACTGGACTTCAGAGCTGGAAGCCATGTGATCAACTGTGTGTTCATATCCCCAGACCAGTTGCCCTGAAATGTATCTGGACCTAGATCGTGACAAGTAGGAAAGCCACAGGAATGGGATTGCATGGCCAGAACTTGTAGAGAACAAACCTCTCTCTTTCACACATATGCATGCACTATCGAGAATAAAATAAATAAACTTTTAAAAATTTAAAAGAAGTATTGGTTAAATGCTAAAGGTGCCCAACAAAATAAATTCTAAATTCCGTTTGAATTTCTACCAGGTAATTTTTCTGTTTTATCTCCTACAGAGGAAGATTGGCAGTGATTTCTTTTTATGAGGTGTATTAAAATTCCCAAATGCCAAGACTTATACAAAGGCCATGATATTTTCAGGAGCAGGTGTGAATGGCTAGTTAGCTCTTTAGATTTCAATTTGTGTTTAATTTGTTTCTAGTAAAATCACTGAAAGAGTCTGTTACTTGTAGTTTAATATTTTCACTGCTGCTTTTATCATTTTTCTAGAGTGCTACTAAAATTTATTTGACTGAAGATTTTTGGAGTTTCCTAAAAATATTTATACTTTAGTTATTTAACAATTACATTATTTTAATTTTTTTTGTTGTTTTTTTGGAGAGGTTTTTGCCATAGAGCGCGTGCGCTCGTCAGACAGACAGAGAGAGACAGAGAGACAGAAAGCAAGAAATCACCCCCCAGGGGGATGGTCACGCCGCAATCCCTTCTCCTCCATTCTCCTCTCGGGATCTTGGGCATGCATGCACAGGCACCCAGCATGAGTTTTAAGCCACCGGGTCCGGGACATGAGCCGCGGTCAACTATATGGAAGTCCAGCGACATAGCCATTACGCTAACTGCTGGTTCCCCATTTTATTTTTTTTTAAGTGTGCTTTTATATAGTCTGAAGATCAAAGTTAAAGTTTAGTTCTGGGACCAGCAGATGGCATAATGGTTATGTTGCTGGACTTTTACATAATCAGCCATGGTTTGAGTCCAGACCCACTGGAAAACCCACGCTCTGTGTGTGTGTGTGTGTGTGTGTGTGTGTGTGTGTGTGTGTGTGTGTGCTCAAGATCCTGAGAGGAGAATGGAGGAAATCATCCCATGGGGGAATGATTTCTTGCTTTCTGTCTCTCTAGCGAGTGTACACACCCTATAGCAAAAATCTCTAAAAAAAAATAAAATAAAATAAAGTTTTGTTTTTGTGTCACATTTTGTAATAAATGTGGAAGAGAATATAAATTTTAGAACTAGGAAATCAAGAAAATACAGAAAGTTATTTAATTTATTTCCTATTTTATGAGGGACCTAACTTAAAAATATTGCAGGGAAATAAATAAATATTGGCATAATTTTATAAGATCCTGCAGAAATGACAGAAAAAAATGTATCCCAAAATGTTCACATTTGTAGAACATAGAGGAATATCATGGTCCGGCATGCTAAATTTTGTAAAAAAGAAAAAAAATTGATGGAAATTATATCTTTCCTTTCTTTAAATATATGTCTTACAATACAGCTAAATCCCTTTCCAGTTGCTGGGAGTTGTCTTTATGAACATCATTTTTAATTATGCCTTGAAACAGTGTTATCTTGGAGATAAGACGAGCATCCAAAAATGGCTCCAGTTATTATGCAATGTCGTCCATCTTCTCATAGGTGGTTTTCTCTATATCCCACTCCTTCTTTCGTAAAAGTAACTAACTGGGGCCAGCAGGTGGTAAAGTGGTTAAGGGCACCGGACTCCCACATGGCTGACCATGACTTGAGTTCCGGACCTGGTGGCTTGCTTTCTCACTTCTCTCTTTCTCCCTCTCTGGTCAAATTTAAATAAATAAATAAATAAATAAAGTTAAATAAAATAATTCTCTAAAAAAAGAAATTTATTTATTTTAGATTTTGCCATAAGGTGTGTGCACTCACCAGAGAGAAACAAATAGTGAGAAAGAAAGTGAGAAATCATCCCCTGGGGGGGGGTTGGCTACACCATAGTCCCTTTTCCATTTTCCTCTCAGGATTTGGACACATATGCACATGTGCCCGGCATGATTTTCAAGCCACCAGGGTCTGGGACTCGAACCTCAGTTGGCCATGTAGGAGTCTAGCACCTTAACCACCATGCCACCTGCTTAACCCCTATATTTCTCCTTTAATGACTCTTACTGCATCTACCTCTAGGGGTCCTCCTCTATCCTGCTGTAGTGAAGGCTATCAGGAAAACTCATCTGGTCACATTACATTCAAAGAAGTTATCAGCAGATAAACTAGAAGGACCTTCTTTCTTACAAGATAAAGGGAATGCGCATTTCCTGGCTGTTGGTTCATATACAAAACTGGCTATTCGGGCTCATTTTGGGGCTCAAAGATAGGTTTTCAAATGACTGAATTTTCTGAACTTTTTATCTGGCTAAGGATAAAATTGTTGCTTGCTATTTATGGATGAAAAAATAAGAAAGAACTGCAGAAAAATAGGTACTTGCATTTATGGCGCACTCTCTAGACAACCCTGCAAAAAAGGCTCCAGAAGTGATGATTGTGGTGGTGGTCCTTCGAATCTTTGTGGAATTATTCTCAACTCTCTGCACGTGTCTTGTCTGAACGGTTGCCTGGCCATCTTCAGGCCATATTCACTCTAGCTAGATACCTGATGGCCATGAGCCTTTGTCTCCTCCCTGTTAATGCTGTGTACATTGTTTTTTTCCCTCTTTCCCCCTCCTTTCCATTGTCTGTTGATTCTTAAAATGAACCCTCACTTTATGCTGCTTCTTCCGTCCCTCTTAACCCATCAAAAATAGTGAGGCAGGTCTAGCAGTGGAAAGAGGAATGGGGCAGAGAGGAGTCCTCTACCCTCTGGAGGTGAGCTAGCCCCTGGCATTCCTAACCAGACCAGTGAGGATGTGTTTTCCCATCAAAATGCAACTTCAGTTCTCCATAGTATCTTCAGACTTATCTCGGGTTTAAAAAGGTGGCTGTTGGCTGGTTGGACGAAGATCCCAAGGGCCATGTGTTATGGCATTTGAAGTTCCAAAAACCAATTTACACATAAGGTTTTGGAAGTAAGCACATTCTTTGTAAATGCAGTGCTGCCTGGATTCATTTCTGAGCCTAATTGGATTTTTAAGAGGAGTCTTAAAAATTCTGTAAACCTCGCCCATTTCCATTCATTCATTCAACAAACATTCATTGAGGGTTTCCCATGCCAGTTCGTTCTGCTGTGTTAGGCAAGAACATTAAGAAAGGACAAAACACAGGCTCTGGGCTCAAGGTTATCTCATCTTCTGACACCCTCCCCCCCCACACACACACACACACACTGCAGAAATGTTTCTTCAATCCTCCCCCAACACCTTCATCTCAACAAACCCACACACACACCGGGTCCATTTAGGCTGTGACATAGAGCACAGGGCTACATGGTTAGCATTATCTACAGCTATGAGTGTTGTGTTTTTTTTTTTTTTAATTTCTTGTTTAATTTTATTTATCATCATCATCATTTTTTAGTTTGCTACAAGGCATGTGCAGTCACCAGAGAGAAAGAGGAAAAGTGAGAAAGCAAGCTACCAAGTCCAAGACTCGAACTGCAGTTGGCCATGTGGGAGTCCAGTACCCTAACTGCCATGCTACTTGCTGGTCCTGCTACATCTATGTTTTAATTTCTTTTTTCTCTGTGACCTTCTGTAAGAAATACATTTTCCTTAGTGACCCAGTATCTATCTACAGTCTACATATTTGAAAAAAACAATTTCACAAAGCAATGCTCACTTTTGCTACATAGGATGTCCTCTGATATTTTCTAGACTATTCTATTTTATTTAAAGCTGCTGCTCATGACCCATTCACATGATTTCAGAAAGTGCAAATGGGTTACAAACTGAAGTTTGAAAACCACTGCACCTATCACAAACCCTTAGTACCTGTGTTCCCTGCCTTCTGAGCAGCGTGGGAAGCTCTGCTAGTCAGTGATCACAGGCTGTCAGATATGGCAGCAGCCTGGAAATTTAAAGGAAGGCTTTTTGGATGGGAGTGAGTGGGTCTAGATTCTGGTCTAGCTCCGTCAGGAACCGGCCAGGATCTTCAGAAAGTCACTTCAGCTCACTGCCGCATAGCTATGAAAAGGAGAGGCTCGTGTCTACTCTGCATCACTTGTAGGATGAACAAGGACACCCAGTCCAACAACATGAGTTAAAGCATACCGAAAAAGATTAAGTGCAAAACGAATGCAACTTATTGTTAAACAACCTTATTTTTTTCCCCATTTAAAAAATAGTATCAGATCAACCACTTGAACAGACCATTTGTTCTTACTAGAGCTGGCAAAGGATGCTTGAACAAGCTATAATATGATGCAACTTCATAAAAGAAGATCGCAGCGTGCCATTTGTTTGCGATGTCGTAACTAGGTTTGTATTTAAGAAGCCTGGCCATGTCATCCTAACCCTTCTGCCCTTAAATACCTCTTCTGGTTTTGAAATCAAGGAAGCAACTAGGTGGTCTCTGGGTGTTTAAGTCCTGAGTCAATCCGTGAAGGAGCGTGCTAGGCCTGATAATATCTGTGCTAAACCACCAGATTGAGAAACACTCATTTCCACTGTTTTTAAGATCACTCTTTATTAACGAGAACTCATGTTAAACAAAACTTACCCTTTCATTAAAAAGAGTTAGGACAATAAACTTCTAGATAAAATATGGTACTTTTCTCATTGAATTTTTTTACTTTTGTTTATAACTGTTTTTTAAACTCACCTCACAAAGACATGTATTAGAACAAATGTTTCTTTCCAGTCTTGCTGGATTCCTGCGTAGGGGCTAACCTACCCTCTGGGTGTCACCTTAGAGGCTTGCCGCCTGCCTCCGTCGGTCTCTGTGTCTTTTATCTACTTTCCATTACTGCTGCCTGCTCCTTACAAGGAATGTCTTCACTTACCTTTTCTAGACCTCAGTTCTCAAAGTTATACTACCTTTCACTTTGTGTTTAACAGAGGGAAAATAAAATAATGATTATGGCCTAGCTGTGGTGGCACAGGCAGAAGGGCTCCACTTTGTGAAAGCCAGGGGTTCAGATCCCAGGTTGACCTGAACATGCCAGGCAAGTCCATGACCCTGACTGGCTGGAGAGCTGAGGGACATTGCAGTGTGCCAAGACACTGTTGAGAATCTCAATCTCTCTCTCTCTCTTCCTCTTTTTTCTAGCTCATGAAAGAACGAAACTTTATAAAAAGAATATTTATTTAACTTTATTATTATTTTGTAATGTGATATAGGGTACATGTGCATACCAGAGAGAGCAACAGAGAGATGGGGGAGAGAGAAAGAGAGGACAGGGAGAAAGCTAGAAAGCAAGCTGCCAGGTTCAGGACTTGAACTGCAGTTGACCATGTGGGAATTCAGCGCCTCAACCATGACACCACCTGCTGACACCACCTTTTTCACTTCAAAGAGAAGAAAAAAGTTTGCTACTTTTGCTCTTTAAAAAGTGAAAACATTCTTTACACAGATCAGTAATACCCCACAAAAGGTTGTAATTTGTCACTACTGTGCATCGTTTCCAGGGAGAAATACGTTTAATGCATAAAATCTAAGCAATGTTTATGACTCGCTTTAAGCTGATTTCTTGACAGTTATAACGTCTATGTAAATAGTTTTTATAGCCACAGGACAAATTTGCATGATATGCTTAAGAATTGAAAAAGATTGTGTTCACACAACTCTCTAATGAGTTAGATTGAGGCTCAAGCAGAAGGGATGGCTTTAAAGAGGAACAGGTTGCTCCACTGCACTGTCGGGTAGTGCCTTTCTATCTAAAGCAGCACAACAGGTTAGTGGAAGAGTCTCAATTCTCCTATTGCCCAAACCCAATTCACCCAGCACTTTCTTCTTGCCAGAAGACATATCCCGAGTCCCACTTCTGTGTTTAAATCACACCCATAATTACTGTGCCTGTCTCTCCGTCTGCAAGAAACGTACCATCTGCCCTGCAGAGTTAGTGAAAACTAAGGGAACTGGCTATGCATAAGTGTGTGGACCAAGGGAAGACTTAATCAGCGTTACATGTCCTTCCTTTCCCTCTGAGCACTCCTCTTCTCCAAGACCCCAGAGGGGAAATAGCATGATACAAAGTGACTGATGCTGGTGCCAAAGGCAGTGGACATCAATTTCTGATTGACATGCTTTTATTAAAGCATCCTATATTTAAGAGAATCCAAAGCTGGCAGTGTGGAGGTTAAGGCAGCTGGATCTCACATGACCTGCTCTGCAGTCTCAGTCCCAGACCTGGTGGCTTGAAAAACACACTGGGCACACAGGCACATGCATGCCCCAAATCTTGGAAGGATAATGGAGGAGAAAGTGATTGTGGCGTGGCCAACCCCCTTGAAGAAGGATTCTCTCTCTCTCTCTCTCTCTCTCTCTCTCTCTCTCTCTCTCTCTCTCTTTCTCTTTCAGCAAGCACATGAACCCTATAGCAAAAAGAATAACAAAAGAAAATCCAAGGCCTTCATCTCGGATTTTAGTTTCTTCTACTACTTAAAATGAGAATCCATACTGCTATACTTTGGCTAATACTGATGTTCAAAGAAACTTTTTAAAAACGGATATTTTTGGCAAAATACAGAAATGCTACTTTCCGTCGTTGACTTAACCCAGATGCATTATAAAGGAGGTGGTAGTAAGAAGCAGGGATTTCTTTGCCAGCAAATACCACCAATCTTTAAGTCTTCTTGGCAGGTGAGAAGAGTATAAATTAAGAATATCGACGTCGTAACCCCAGATGAGCTTGGATTCAAGTCTCCTTTTTTGAGTAATCGTGTGTCCCTGAGGCAGTTAGTTCACGTCTCTGACGGTCTCAGTTTAGTCATCTACAGAAAGAGGAAATGAAAAGTCAAGTGGTCAGCACAGTGCCTGGTGCTCAGAAAGGGCTCAGAAATGACGGGGAGAAGGTAGTTAACAGTGATTACTGGCGTGAACTGGTGTGTAGGAGACGGCTCTGAGGGAGCTCTCAGACAATGACAACAGTGTGAGTGACTGCGGTGAGCTGGGTTCCCTAGGGCTGCTGTAACAAAGTACCACAAGCTGGGTGGCTTAGAAACTTGCAGTCTCAACATTCTAGAGGGTAGAGGTCTGGAAGCAAGGTGTCAGCAGGGCCATGCTCCCTGAAACTTCTAGAGGAAGGATACTTCCTTGCCTCTTCCAGCTTCTGGTAGTCCTAGATAAGGAACATTTGGTTTGTGGCAGCCTCACTTAAAAGTGTTCATAGTCTGGGGCCAGGAGAAGGCATAGTGGTTACATCACTGGATTTCCACCTGGCTGACCATAGTTCAAGTCCTGGACCTGCTGTCCTAGAAGTCATACCCAGCACATGTGCGTGTGTGCCCAGGACCCTTGGAAGAGAGTAAGGAAGAAGGGATTGTGACCTGGCCATCCACCCTGGGGGGAGGTTTCTCACTTCCTCTCTCACTGTCTCTGTCTCTGTGTGTCTCTCTCTCCACCTGAGGTGAGTGCACATGCACTGAGGCAAAAGTCTATTTTAAAAAGGGGGTGGAGTCCATAATCTTGCATGGCTTTTCCCTGTGTCTTTTCATGTAGTCTCCTCATTGTGTATATCTGCGTTTGTGTCCAAAGGGTACCAGTCATATTGGATCAGGGCCCACTCTAGTGACCTCATCTTAACTTGATAACATTTCCAAAGACCCTATCTCTAAATAAGGTCATGTCTTGAGATCCTAAGAGTTAGAATTTCAACATATTTGGGGAGTGACACAATCCAACTCATAATGTGAGTATAAAGGCTTCTTAGAATTAAATGCAACAAGGCTGGCCATTGCTTCTACATTGTAAAGTTTGCTAAGGTCTTCATGGCTGGACAAATCTTCTGCATAGTTCTAATGCAGACAGTGTGTTCTGAACTTGGCTAGCTTTCTGAGTAGTAAATACTTCCTGATCACTAAAGGGCAAAAACTCTCCAGACCCAAACATAGGCAGTGACTTTCCTTTTAACTTCACTGAGTAAAGGACACCCAGAAATATGTACAATCTCTGTTCTTCCCAAGGGAAATAACCTTGCAAACTTCTATTGAACTATCTATAATCTATATAAGTCAGTTTCATGGAAAACATGTAATTTCTACTTTCTTTCCCTTTCCTGTAAAAATATTTAAATGTCTGACCTAACTTAAATACTCAATTCAATCCAGGGACGTACTCTAAATCTGTCTCTGAAGATCAGTGGACTGGGCGGGAGACCATGTGAAAGATTTCCTACCCCTAGAGAGTGGAGTGGCTTTGTGTTATGGTCTAGATAATGGTTTGTCCCTCAAAGGTACATGTGTTGGAACGTGGTTGTATTATAATGGCATTGAGTTTTTATCTTCAATTTTCATACTCTGTGATCTTGCTACCCTTGGGAGCCTAAGGAAGGTTAGGTTTTTTTGTTTGTTTGTTTGTTTTTTGGAGATATTTTCACTGTAGGGCGCATGCGCTAGCCAGACAGACAGAGAGAGACATAGAGACAGAAAGAGAGAAATGACCCCCCAGGGGGGATGGTTACACCGCAATCCCTTCTCCTCCATTCTCCCCGCGGAATCTTGGGCACGCACGCACACGCGCCCGGCGTGAGTTTTAAGCCACCGGGTCCGGGACACAAACCGTGGTCGACTACGTGGGAGTCCAGCAACATAGCCATTACGCTAACTGCTGGTTCCCAGGAATGTTAGGTTTTTTGATCCCACCTTAAAGGCACAAATTTCCAGCCAAGATCCCCAGATACCAGATGAGCAAAAGGAGTATAATTAAGGTGCAAACTGCTCATGCAAGAGAGTAAGTTTACAAGATACAACAAAAGGTACTCATAATAAATATCATAATAAATCAGATGAGCTGGGTGGATTCAATGTAATGAACCACTCACCTCAATAAACATCGGGAGATGCTAGAGGGACCAGCAGATGGTATAATAATTACATTACTGGACTCCTACCTAGTCGACTATGGTTTGAGTCCCAGACACAGTGGCTTAAAACTCATGCCAGGTGCATGTGCATGCATGCCCAAAATCCTGAGAGGGGAGTAGAGGAGAATGGATTGCAGTATGGCCATCCCCCCAGGGGGTGATTTCTCGCTTTCTCTCTCTCTGTCTCTCCAGTGAGTGTACATGCCCTATAGCAAAAATCTCTCTCAAGGGGACCAGCAGGTGGCATGGTGGTCAAGGCACTGGACACTTCCACATGGCCAACCATGGTTCAAGTCCTGGACCTGGTGGCTTGCTTTCTCATTTTCTCTCTCTCTGTGTCTCTCTCTGGTCAAATTAAAAATGAATAAATAAATAAACTTAAATCAATAATTTTTTTAAAATCTCAAAATAAAAAAAGAAGATGCTAGAAACTGTTTAAAAGTTTTATTAACAAAGTAAAACCATTCGGTCCTTAAATTGAGTATTGTATTCATTTTCTCAGGCTGCCTTAACTAGTACCACATATTAGATGGCCCAAATCACAGGCAGGTTGTCCTCAGTGGGTGACCAGGTAAACAAACTGGGATTCAATCCGACTATGGAATAGTATTCGGTGCTAAAAAGAGTGAGCTATCAAACCACAAGAAGACATGGAGGAAACTTAATTACATATTACTAAATGAAAGAGGTCAATCTGAAAAGGCCACATACTATATGATTCCAACTATGTGACAGTCTACAAAAGGCAGAACTATGGAGAAGGTAGAAAGAGGAGTCATTGCCAGTGGTTGGAGGCAGGGAGGGAAGGACAGATTTGCACAGAGCATGTTCAAGGTAGTATAAATACTCCATATGATACTACAATGGTGGATACATGTCATTATGCATTTGTCCAAACCAAGAAAATGCACAACACTAAAAGTGAACCCTGATGTAAATTATGGACGTTGGGTGATAATGACGTATTAATATAGGTTCATCAAGTGTAACAAATATACCATTCTATGAGGGATGTTGATAGTGGGGAGATAGCTGCAGGGAGAGGGAGTTATATGGGAAATTTCCAAACCTTCCTTTTAATTTTGCTAGGAACCTAAAACTGCTCTACAAAATAAAAATCTTTTAAAAAAGTAAATAAATAGCAGGGACCAGCCAGTGGCATGGTGGTTAATAAGGCACTGGATCCAACATGGCCAACTCCATGGTTCAAATCCTGGACCTAGAGGCTTGAAAACCTCTGGGAATGTGTGCTTGTATTTCCAAAATCCTGAGAGGAGAGTGGAGGAAAAGGGATTGCAAGATGGCCAGCCCTCTGAGGAGTGACTTCTTTCTCTCTCTCTCTCTCTCTCTCTCTCTCTCTCCCTCACACTATGACAAAAAAAAAAAAAAATCCAACAATAAATAGATGGCAGACTTGTTTCTTCCTGAGGACTGTAAGGAAATCCATCATTGTATTTCTCCCTCCTAGCTTCTGGAGGTTTGTCAGCCATTTTGGCTTGTAGATGTACCTCTCCAATCCTCTGCCTTTGCATGGCCTTCTCCCTGTGTCTCTGCATAACCTACCCTCTGTGTATGTCTCTCTGCATCTGTGTCCAAATTTCTCCTTTTTATAAGGACACTGGTGATATTGGATTAGACCCTCCCCCGATGACTTCATTTTAATATAGTTACCTCTTGAAGGCCCTATTTCCAAATCAGGTTGCATTCTGAGGAATCAGAGATTAGGTCATCGACATATGATTTTTTTTTAGAGGATGTAACCATGACAAGTATGGAGAGATTTTAAAATGTTAACATGACATTTTATAGTGTAATTCATAAGCAGTTAAGTGGGATCATTGTCTGTCCAGTACATTTAAAATGCCAGCTGGCCAAAGGATGTTGGGGCAGGGGGGACAGCAGAGTCTTTCCCTGACAGATTGAAAACCTGTCTGAAAACTTTCCAATGAGAGTCAGAACCAACCTCCCTGCACTGCGCTCAGATTTCATCATTTCTCCGTGAAGTCTATATATTAAGCCAGCCCCAAAGAAGAAGAGAAAGGGGATTATCCTCTTCCACTAGGACACACGCCTTTTCTGGCATAAAGAGATAAAGCTCTTTGGTGATAAATTTACACTTACATTTCAATGAGAAGTGACATGGATTAAGAGATAGACGAAATAAGAGATGAAAGCATTCCATATATTGGACATTTTTACCCACAACTCTTCTCCCTCCACCTACCAACAAGGTAGAGAAACAGGAATACAGACAGGAGGTAA
>NW_006159610.1:2871423-2875134 GCF_000334495.1 Tupaia belangeri chinensis
AGTTATTCTGCACTTCTCAACCTTCTCTGGTGTTATTACTATGAATGAAAAGGAGTTTGAGATCCTTGAATTTAAAAAAAATCTTTCTGCCCAAATTTCCTTTCTCCTTCCTCATTTCTAAACAGCAGAAAGCCCTAGAAAAACTATCAGCACACAGAACCTATTTCTTAAAGGATGATGATAATAACGAAGGTAACAATAAAATCACCAAAATGGTTAATTTTTATATAGTGCTTACTGTATGCTAGGCCCCATTCTAAGTACTTTGCAAATCAGTTCACTTAACCCTTACAACACCACAAGGAGTTAAGTACTGCAGGTTGATCATCCCTAATCCAAAAATTCCAAAATCTAAATTCTTCAAAATTGGAAAGTTTTTCAACACCAACCTGATGCAATAAGTGGGAAAACCCACACTTGATCCCATGGGACAGTTCACAGTCAAAATGCTGCCACGTGATTCTATTGTATAGAGTTGCCTCTGGGCTATGTGTATAAGGTGTATATGAAACGTAAATGAATGTTGTGTTTAGACTTGGGCAAATATTCCAAAATCCAGAGAAACCTCGAATCCAAAACATTTCTGGTCCTAAGCATTTTGGGTAATGGATATTCAACTTAATTACCCCCATTTCACAAGGGAGGAAAAATGACGCCAAAGAGATGAACTCGTTCATCCACCTCCTCTTTGCCTGGATGTGTTTAATGACTGGCTCCTGGCTCCAGGATGGCTCCTGGTGGCTCCTCTGCTTTCCCCAGCTTAACATTTAACAAATGTTATTCCCTGTGTATGCTTTCAGAGCTCTAACCTCTGGTCTTTGAGTGGGTGAATTTGGCAGCAATTGCATTATTACATCAGATCCTGCCTGATGAGCAAGCTTCTCCTGGAGGAGCGGGGCTGGAGGGCCAGGGAGGCGGGATCGAGGAGGGGTCTTTGAGTTTTTCATGACTCTCCCTTAAGTAACCAGCCTAGGGGACTAAATACTGCTAGAAGGACCTTAAAAAGAGGTCACTTGTGTATCTCTTTCCCCATTAGGAATCCTGGACTTCCATAAAACTAGCAACTTGTTTAATTTCATTGTTACTAATATCATATGACTTTGGTATGCCAATTGAAAGAAAAGAGACTCTGCATACTTTTGAACTTCTCTTAAGCTTAACTTCTAAATCCTGCCATGTCAAAGTCAAAGAGCTGAGACCTGGAAAGAAATGAAAGAGCTAGATGCAGTGCAGAGACTTCGGGTCGGGGCAGGTGGTAGCTAAAATGCTGTATGTATAATCCTGAACAAGGCGCTTGACCTCTCTGGGCTGGGTTGGTTCCTCTAGACTGAAAAATAAGAACAATCATGTGTGTTCAGTGTTATTGTAAGGATTAATTGAGATGCATCTTCCTGACACCTATTGACATTGCACAATGGGAGTTAGCACCGTTAAATCAATTTCCCCATCTTTTGAAACAATTTCTTTGTTTGATTCATTCATGCAAAATCAAGGTTGACTGGTCTGGTACATTCCTGTTTGTTTTTTTTTTTGTTTGTTTTTTGGGTTTTTTTTTTTAATCATTGATTTGAAGTAGACAATGGCTGTTGTATTTGCCCCTTTTTTTTCCCCCTAATTTGCTACAGAGCAAGAAGTGTGCTCTGCAGAGAGAGACAGGGAAGAGCAGGTAAAGTGAAAAAGCACCCTCCCCCATCCCATGCCCACCCCCAGAGCATGGTCACACCCCAGTTCCTTATCCTCTACCTCTCCCTCCTTTTAGGCTCTTGATACACACACACATACCTGGCATGTTTCGCAAACCACCAGGTCCAGGACTCAAACTGCACCTCTGTCTTGTGGAATCCAGCCACATTAACCACAATGCCATGGGCTGGCCCGTATTTGGCATTTTTAGCTTTAGAAATATAAATATCCAGGGCCAGCAGATGATATAATGGCTACATTACTGGACTCCCACATAGTTGACAGCGGTTCGAGTCCTGAACCCGGTGGCTTAAAACTCCCACTGGGTACATATGCATGTGTGCCCAAAATCCCAAGAGGAAAATAGAGGAGAAGGGATTGTGGCATGGCCATCTCCCACGAGGGGTGATATTTTTACTTTCCGTCTCTCTGTCTCTCTGGTGAGTGGATGCGCCCTATAGCAAAAATATCTTTAAAAAAAAAAAAAAAGGAAAAAAAGAAATTTAAACCTCCAACTTCAATACAGGGTAACTTTGGCAGGCAGTTGTTCATCACTAGCAGCAGCCCAATCCCTGCAGTGAGAGGGTTCTTGGAGCCTCTCTAGTCTCCCAAGTCCCCCCAAGTACCCTTCATTTAGAGGTCCCTAGTGGAATTTGAGGATTGAAATTCTCCCTGGTAGGCTTCAGAGCTCCTTGCTTGAGCAGAACACCTCAGTACTGTGACATCCCAGAGACAGAAGAAAGCACCAGTCAGAAAAAAACCAGACTGCCGCAGTGCCCTGGCTCTGAGACAGTCACCTAGCTCTTCTGAACCTGTTTCCTCAACCATGAAATAGAAGTGCTACTAGGGCCTCTCTCTAAAGATCCATGTAGATTCTGCACGTGATGAAAGTGTTTTGTAAGGAGTTGCTGTCTGTTACTGCCTGCATGGATCTGAGTTCATGAGTTGGCTCAGAACACAGTGTAGCCACCAAGTAGGGTGGGATTCACAAGACGGCCTTGCTGACACAGTCATGACAGGCAGGCACTTTGTTTTATCTTGGAAGCTGCTCCTAATTCCCCCAATACCGGAGGAGAGAAAGCCTGGTTCAGCGCAGTGCAGCCTAGGAAGCGGGGGACTGCAGAACTGGAGCCAGAGCACAGAGAGGGCAGCCTGTGAGTCGGGGAGGAGCAGAAAGACAGAAGGGGCACAGGGCTATCATTTCGCTCCAGTTGGGGGGAAAAAAAGGAAATTATACCTTGAGATTTAGGTGTACACCTTAAATCCTGGAAATGGGACAGAACAATACAGACCACTCAAGCCTAACCCCTCTTAAAGCTTAAGACTTGGTGCCAGCAGGTAGTGTGGAGGTTAAGACATTGGGTGCAGATGACCGATGGTGCAGTTCGAGTTCTGAACCCGGCAGCTTGAAAATCACACTGAGCACATGTGCATGCATGATGCATGCCCAAAATCCCAAGGGGGGAATGGAGGGGAAGGGACTGTGGCATGGCCAATCTTCCTGAGGGGCAATTTCTCACTTTCTCTCTCTCCTCTCTCTCTCTCGCTGTCTCTCTCTGAAGAGGACATGCACCCTATTGCAAAAACTTAAAAAAAAAAAAAAAAAAAAAAAAAAGTTCAGACTAGGTGCTCACTGATTATATATCCAAGCCTCTGAGCCAACTGGTGGCAGAGTGTGGTGCAACTGGACTCATATAAGAAAGGTCCCGGATTCACGGCCTGGGACCTCCCTGTGCATGCGAGTGCATGTTCGTGCCCGTGAGCTGGACTGGCTGAGACTGGGCTATTTTAAGACCCTGTTGGGAGTACCTATCTCTCGCTCGCTCTCTCTCTCTACCTATTTGTCTCTGTGTCTCCCTCTCATGAAAGGAAGAAATAGATAAGCTTTAAAATTTTAAATAACATAAACTGAAGAATATTGAAGAATGCTTCAACTCCCAGGAAGCATTCAAATTAAAATTTCCTTAACTACATTTCTAAGTTTCAAAAACACCCTTTCTAAAAAATGCAATATATATATATATATAT
>NW_006159610.1:2881992-2890798 GCF_000334495.1 Tupaia belangeri chinensis
GGAATGCCTTTTGAAGCTGACACTTTAAAAAAATGTAGCACTATTTATTTAACTTTATTTGTTATTGTTATTATTACTGTTATTATTATTTAATTTGTCCAGAGACAGATAGAGAAAGGATGAGAAGGAGAGTGAAAAAGCAAGCCCCTAGATCCTGGGACATGAACCATATTCAGTCATGTGGAAGTCCAGATCCTTAACCACCATGCTACCTGCCAGCCCCTGAAGCTGTCCCTCTTAAAAATTATTGCACATGGAATCAAGAACAAAGCTTTTCTTAAAAATCTGTTATCTGTTTCTCCCTTTCAAGATTCTGAATTTATTGGTCTGGAATAAAGGTTGGCCATTGGTTTTAGAAAGAAAAACCTCCTTGGGTTGTATCTAATAATACACTCAAGGTTTAAAACTGCTCTTTTGAGAGAATAGGCCATGGGCAGGCCCCACAGCTTTGGGGAGCATTTCTACAGTGGGCTCCGATGTAGCTACGTGATGCTCACAAATTAGAGATTGAATTGTAGTAACGTGAGTGCTCTTTTAAAGTCAGTAGCCGTACCATGAGCTACATATACTTTTCATGGAAACTTAAGTAATATTTTATAATATTCACATAAGAAAAATGTAAATAACTTATTAATGAAAGCAAGCAAAACTGGTGAGTTGTGGGACTCCTTGTACATTATTGATTCACAAATTAGTATGGCAAATGTTATGGTAACAGAAGTTCTCAAAATGGAACTTATTTGAAGTGCATTATGAAGCTTAAAAAGTGTTTCAATTTTTTAGGTAAATTGCTACTACCTATTATGAAAAAAAATTAATGTAAGTTGAGGTGAATTCATAAGTTTTTAAGAATATTTGCTAGTTTTTTTTGTTTGTTTTAAGATAAAGATGTAAATTAAATTTCAAATGTATCTGTGATTCTCAGAAATGTGGGTAAATGTGATTTAATCATTCAGATTTTGAGAGTTTGTTTTACTCATGCTTATAGAAAACTTAAGGTATCTACAGGTAAATGTTTACTACACCAACTTATTCTCTTTTGAATATATCTTGTATTCCTTGAGATACACACACACACATACACACACACACACACACACATATCTATGTATATATATATGTGTATATATACATAGATATGTGTATATCTATATATACATATATATATTAGGATTGTGTTTTGTTGGCTTGGCCTTTATGAAAAATGTTTGATTTCCAAAACCATAATTGTGGCCTTCCCCAAAAGGATTCTCCTCCATAATGTGAGAATTTCGTTTTTCCAGTCCCCTCACCCTGCAAGCCTGTTGCCCCTTTCTCATTTTTGGTGAACTGCATATGTCGTGGAAGCCACGCCTGAGCCCTCCGACACAGCAGTCTCTCCCTCACCACTGCCAGTGTCCTAATAAGGGAATGAACAAGCTTCTATTAGTGAGGTAAGGCCAGGCAGGCGGGGGAGGATATTTTTGCTGATTGAAGAGGATAAGGTGGGGTTTGGCAGGTACCTTGTTGGTTTGGCTGGTTCCTGACCTGTTGTTTTTTCCTAAATTTTTTCAATTTTTTCTGTTTTTTTTTTACACAATTCCATAAAACACACTGTAAGAATTGTTTCTTTTTCACAGATTTTTAGCTGAGCTTAAAGAATATCATCCTGACAGTGTATCCATGATGACAAAAAGAAAGGAATTGGGGGTTATAGTGTTTTTGTCGCCAGAGGTCATGAGAGAGAGAAAATCACCCCCACTGGAGACTAGTCATGGTGAAATCCTTTTCTTCCATTTCCCCCTTCCATCGGATTTTGGGCACATGTACATGGCACCAGCATGTTTTTGAAGCCACTGAGGCCAGGATTTGAACTGCATGGCTCTGGGGGCTCTGGCTTCCTTAACTTCTGGACTATGGGGCCAGCCCATGATGGTTTTCATGTTTAAAGGAGATTGAAGTTTTAGGTTAAATCGCCCAACCTGCCAACAGGTGATAAAGGTGATTTTAGACTTGGTCAGCTTTGGTCGTGGAGACACTTGCTATATTTGACCAATGTTCAATAAGTTTTAAAAATGTAGCTGCACAATATTAAGTAATACCTACTTTCTTCTTATAAATATTGATGTACATCAATATAAAAAAGTGAAATAAAAAGAGTCTGGCATGTAGGATCATAAGAACACATTTTTCATTTGCTTCCCCTCTGATTAGTCACTGCCTGCCCATGGCTCCTATCTTGGCTTTATTTTCTGAACAACTATGCATTGTCTTTTTTTTTTTTCTTTAAGAGATTTTTGCTATAGGGCATGTGCACTCACTGGAGAGAGAGAGGGACAGTGAGAGGGAGAGAGAGAAATAACCACCTGCAGTGTGGAGTGGCCATGCTGTAATTCCTTCTCCTTCGTTCTCCTCCAGGGATCCTAGGCATGCATGCACACATGCTAGGCCTAATTTTCAAGCCACTGGGTCCTGGACTCAAACCATGATCGGCCATGTGGGAATCCCACAATGGAACCACTATGCCATCTGCTGGTCCCTGTGCATTGCCTTTTAACATCGTTGTATCTGGCTTGAACTGTTCCTAAGTCACTCATTAGGAATTGATATTTCTCACCCTGGATGCAGACTGGAATCACTTGAGGAGCTTTAAAAAGTTCTAATGCTTGGATCATACCTTGAGTGGTTCTATTTAATTGGTCGGGGACACAGCCCAGGTTGGGTTTTTTAAGAGCTCCCCCAGGTGATTCTAACGTGATGCCCAGATATATACATATATATATTAGGATTGTGTTTTGTTGGCTTGGCCTTTATGAAAAATGTTTGATTTCCAAAACCATAATTGTGGCCTTCCCCAAAAGGATTCTCCTCCATAATGTGAGAATTTCGTTTTTCCAGTCCCCTCACCCTGCAAGCCTGTTGCCCCTTTCTCATTTTTGGTGAACTGCATATGTCGTGGAAGCCACGCCTGAGCCCTCCGACACAGCAGTCTCTCCCTCACCACTGCCAGTGTCCTAATAAGGGAATGAACAAGCTTCTATTAGTGAGGTAAGGCCAGGCAGGCGGGGGAGGATATTTTTGCTGATTGAAGAGGATAAGGTGGGGTTTGGCAGGTACCTTGTTGGTTTGGCTGGTTCCTGACCTGTTGTTTTTTCCTAAATTTTTTCAATTTTTTCTGTTTTTTTTTTACACAATTCCATAAAACACACTGTAAGAATTGTTTCTTTTTCACAGATTTTTAGCTGAGCTTAAAGAATATCATCCTGACAGTGTATCCATGATGACAAAAAGAAAGGAATTGGGGGTTATAGTGTTTTTGTCGCCAGAGGTCATGAGAGAGAGAAAATCACCCCCACTGGAGACTAGTCATGGTGAAATCCTTTTCTTCCATTTCCCCCTTCCATCGGATTTTGGGCACATGTACATGGCACCAGCATGTTTTTGAAGCCACTGAGGCCAGGATTTGAACTGCATGGCTCTGGGGGCTCTGGCTTCCTTAACTTCTGGACTATGGGGCCAGCCCATGATGGTTTTCATGTTTAAAGGAGATTGAAGTTTTAGGTTAAATCGCCCAACCTGCCAACAGGTGATAAAGGTGATTTTAGACTTGGTCAGCTTTGGTCGTGGAGACACTTGCTATATTTGACCAATGTTCAATAAGTTTTAAAAATGTAGCTGCACAATATTAAGTAATACCTACTTTCTTCTTATAAATATTGATGTACATCAATATAAAAAAGTGAAATAAAAAGAGTCTGGCATGTAGGATCATAAGAACACATTTTTCATTTGCTTCCCCTCTGATTAGTCACTGCCTGCCCATGGCTCCTATCTTGGCTTTATTTTCTGAACAACTATGCATTGTCTTTTTTTTTTTTCTTTAAGAGATTTTTGCTATAGGGCATGTGCACTCACTGGAGAGAGAGAGGGACAGTGAGAGGGAGAGAGAGAAATAACCACCTGCAGTGTGGAGTGGCCATGCTGTAATTCCTTCTCCTTCGTTCTCCTCCAGGGATCCTAGGCATGCATGCACACATGCTAGGCCTAATTTTCAAGCCACTGGGTCCTGGACTCAAACCATGATCGGCCATGTGGGAATCCCACAATGGAACCACTATGCCATCTGCTGGTCCCTGTGCATTGCCTTTTAACATCGTTGTATCTGGCTTGAACTGTTCCTAAGTCACTCATTAGGAATTGATATTTCTCACCCTGGATGCAGACTGGAATCACTTGAGGAGCTTTAAAAAGTTCTAATGCTTGGATCATACCTTGAGTGGTTCTATTTAATTGGTCTGGGACACAGCCCAGGTTGGGTTTTTTAAGAGCTCCCCCAGGTGATTCTAACGTGATGCCCAGGTAGATAACCTTGAGAACAGTTGCTCTGAATGAATCCTCTGTTGAACCATCTGGCTCCCTAAAGGGCTAGGCTCTTTTTCTTTCTGACATTTTTAAAACCTTTTAAAAAAAAAACACCATTTATATATATGAAACAAGTTGGACAGGTTTTGGTTTTTTTTTTTTTTTTCCTCTCCCCAGGTTGGTAGATTTAGTTCAGTTGTTTAAAACCCAACAGCAGAGAATCGTGCTTTCAACCAAAATCAACTTGTAGACACATGGGTATTGTTTAACCTTTATTTTCCATGCATGTAAGAAGTGAAATATCCTGCCAAGTCGTTGAAAATAGTGTATCCATTTCAAAGTCATAAGTAATGAAGTTATATTTTTAATGTTTTCTCTGTGTTCCTGCAAGTTATTCATCCCTCGAGATTTAATTTAGTTAATAAATGCCTCTTTATTTGACTTTTCTTTTCATATGAAGCCAACTTCATATCCTGAAATTGTGAAATTGCTGTAAGTAGCAAGGATAGGATGATAGGACCCAGGAGTTAAAAAAAAAAAAAAAATTAAGACTTTCCATCTTTGAAAATAAGAGGATATGAGAATGTAATACCCAGCATGGGGTGGGGGCAGTTTTGAATTTTGGAAGCATCATAGATTCATCAGGTGTCCAAAATAAGTCATTACTTTCACATTCTTCCCTGGATATTTTATTACTAAAGAAGAAATGTCATTTATGAATTCAGGAAAGAGACTCAGTTGAGAATAGAAATTAGAGAATCATCACCTTAATATTGGCAACCGAGTTATAGGTACAGATGACATTACCCAGGGAGAGTATGTTGAATAAGAATAGAAAAGAGGGGGCCAGCAGGTGGCATGGTGGTTAAGGCACTGGACTCCCCATGGCCTACCGTGGTTCAAGTCCTGGACCTGGTGACTTGCTTTCTCACTTTCTCTCTCTCTCTTTCTGTCTCTCTGATAAGCACACATGCCTTATGGCAAACTTAAAAATAATAATAAATAAAACAAATACATGCTTTTTAAAGATAGAGTTGAGGAAGAAATTTAATAATAGTCCTAAAAGAAACTATAAAGCAAATGGTAGGCAGAGAATTTCCAAAAGGAAAGTATGGGTAACAGCATCAGAGCTCTGTGAGGGCCAGTAAGATGGGGCCTGTAAAGCACCACTGGCAGTTCATTCCAAAGTGTAGCTGAAGAGCATACAGAGGGACCAGCAGATGGCGTAATGACTACATCGCTGGACTCCCACGTAGTCGACCACGGTTTGAGTCCCGGACCCGGTGGCTTAAACTCACACTGGGCTCGTGTGCATGTGTGCCCAAGATCCTGAGAGGAGAATGGAGGAGAAGGAATTGCAGAGGCCATCCTCCCGGGGGGGGGGGAGGGGGGAGCAGCGGTGATTTGTTTTCTGTCTTTCTGACAAGTGCACATGCCCTATAGCAGAAACCTCTCTAGAAAAAAGAAAAAAGGAAAAAAAAAAAGAGCATACAGACACCCTAATACAGTGTCTTTTTGGAGTTATGATTTCTAATGCTTGGATCAAAAATACCAAATATGATCAATACAGTGTTCTGAAATATTTAATAACCAATTGATCAACTGTGCAAATGATTAAGCTAACTGGTACTACATCAGATCCCTTCATTGGTCCCATGTAGATACATCCCAAGGTGAATTTAGGTCGACTGAGAAGTAGATTAACCTAATTTATAAGCCTCACTCTGAAATTGAATGTAATAGTCCAGCAGGTGGGTGGTGGCTAAAGCACTGGATTCCCACATGACTGATCATGGTTCGAGTGCCGGACCTGAAGGCTTGCTTTCTCACTTTCCCTCCCTGTCTCTCTCTGGTGAGTGCATGTACCCTGTAGCAAATTTAAAATAATAATAATAAAATTAAATAAATAACTCTTTTTAAAAATTTGAATGTAAAATTGACAAGACAGTCCATACACAATGGAATCAGCCACTTCATCTATCTTAATAACTTATCCATGGAATTGCAGAATGGTTTTGGCTAGAGCACATAAAATGTAAGTCGTGCTTAGCTTAACCTATTCACATAGAATGGTTTTTGTTTGTTGTAGACATTGCAAAAGATCAATGTCAACACTAGGTTTGACAGTGAGGAGAGTGTAGAAAGAATTTTTTTTTTGCAAGGGAAGATGATGCAGGAGAAGTTATAGAAGAAAAAAGACATGTACCAGAATAGCAGGACTTTTTTTTTTTTTCTGTGAACCCAGCCAAGGCCAATCACATGACAATAAAAGAGGCTGATGAAACATGTTCACACATACACTCACACACACACTCTTAAAGCAGGCCAGAGTCCACAATCCGACTGCAAAGCATCAGTTGACTCAGTTTGACTTTAGCCCCTGATTATTGACTAGATTCGAAAGTCAAATATCTTTCCCATCCATAACCATTCCATTCTTCTTACCAAGAAAAACATCCATTTCTCAGCTCTAAACTCAAGGGGATTTTCTATATATCATTACAACATAAAGCCATCTTCAGGCAAAGTAGCCTAAAAATGAGAAACAAATTTATAATAAATGCCTTACAACTTTTGTGTTCTAGACCAAGGAGTAAACTGAGCACCAGGTACCTACCTAAGCAAACACTGGCAAGAAAATTAGGAGTAGCCAGTAATTGCTTCCTGGGATTAAGAGAAAATGTGAAGCACTGGGGTTCCACCTCCTGTATTTTTTCCTACTGCCCCTTTTGTCCCTAAAATTAGCTTTAAAGCTGCCATTATCCCTTTTAGGTTGGTTTGATATAGTTCTGTCCCATCACTTTATAGTAAGGAAATGAAACCTGAAAGATGATGTATTTCTTCCCTTCGTCTATGATCAGTCTTCCGTTTGTGGAAATCATGGCCAGAGAGCAAACTCCACAGCTATGCAACATGGCAGCGGGTGTAGCCAGGTATTCCTGGTTCGTATTCACAAGCTGAGATAGAGAACCTGCCTTTTGGGCTGCCCAAAAGCTTCTGAACTGTACTTTAAAGGATTTCTGCAGAAGCTGCAGAAGGTGACACTAATAAAACAAAGTCCAAGGAAGGGATGAGAACACGCATGGCAGAGCTGACACACGGCACTGCTACAAGTGCTTCTTAGCCACACACTTCACCTGCTTTATATTCTGCAAAGACAAGGTTCCAACAGAGAGGCAGATTTAACTGCTTTTTGGAAGAAACGCATGCAGCAGAGATCTTTTGGAGAATAGCCCCTTTGTTTTGTGATTTTGTTGTCAAAAAGGATGTAACTTCCCAAGACATCATATTTTCATGTTTTATCTTAGGAACATTTTCTAATCTAGTAAAAAAAAAAAACTCCCATGTGAAGCATTGCAGTAGATTTTTAAGCTGTTCATTAAACATAAAAAAAACTAAAACACCTTTGGATTACTTTGAACAACTTGGCTGAATCAGAACATAAATTTTCTAGGCCACTTGCATCGAAAAGCTGCATGGTTGGTGGGAGAGATTTAATGGATTAGAATCATGCTGCAGCATCCAAACCAATGATGTGATTCTTTCCATTGTATCTACCTATCTGTAAGGTATTTTCTTTTAATTAAGCTATGACCATTGTTTAAAACAAAATTAACTGAACTTAGAGCCAAACTTTCACATTACTGTTCACAATGAATTAAACCAAGTTTTCTCAAAAGTAATATTATGAACATTAATAAAACATTACTTTAAATATAGTCTTGTCTCATTGTCATCCAGTCCTTTTAATTTCTGCTTATTTTGTAGTATCTATAAATATTTAAATAGCACATATATATAATTTATAAAGAAACTAATATACACATAAATCTAAATATGCATGTGTGTGTGTATATATATATATATATATATATATGCTTAATTTTTTTAACTGGTAGGAATACACTATAAAAATCATACAGAAGGATCAACCAGTGGCTTGGTGCTTAAGGCAGCTGGATCCCATAAGGCCAACTGTGCAGTTCAAATCCCAGACTCAATGGCTTGAAAAACACCAGAGTGTATGTGCATGTGTGCCAAAAATCCCAAAAGGAGGAGCATATGGAGGAGAAGGGATTGCATTGTGACCATTTCCCATAGGGATTAATTTCTCTTTTTCCTCTCTCTCTCAATCTCTCTCACTCTGTCGCTCTGTGAGTGAACATGCCCTTTACCTAATTTTTTAAAAGAATGTATAGCGGGGCTAGCAGGTGACATGGTGGTTGGGATGCTGGACTCCCATATGGTCAACCGTGGTTCAAGTCCCAGACCTAGCAGTTTGCTTTCTCACTTGCCCTCTCTCTCTCTTTCTTTCTTTCTGTCTCTCCCTAGTGAGTGCACATGCCCTATAACACATTTTAAAATAATAATGATAATAAAGAAAATAAATATTTTTTTGGAGAGATTTTTGCTATAGGGCGTGTGTGCTCGCCAGACAGACAGAGAGAGACATAGAGACAGAAAG
>NW_006159610.1:2891185-2912073 GCF_000334495.1 Tupaia belangeri chinensis
TTTTTTTTTTTTTTTGAGAGGTTTTTGCTATAGTGCACGTGCACTCGCCAGAAAGACAGAGGCAGAGAGACAGAAAGCAAGAAATCACCCCCTGGGCGGTGGCCACGCCGCAGTCCCTTTTCCTCTATTCTCCTCTCAAGATCTTGTGCACACACGCACATGTGCCCAGTGCAAGTTTAAGCCACCGGGTCCGGGACTCGAACTGCGGTCAACTACATGGGAGTCCAGTGACATAGCTATTTCGCTAACTTCTGGTTCCTCAGCTTAGATTTTGTAAAGTCCAAAGAATATTTTCAAATTTGTGTGCCTTAAAGTCTCTGTCATTGCTTAGCTCTAGTTTTAGCATTAAATTATAATAATAGTCATTGATGGCAAAGGCATGGATGTGTTCCTATAAAACTTTATTTAGGGACCAGCAGTTGGTGCAATGGCTATGTCACTGGACTCTCATGTAGTCAACCATGGCTCAAGTCCCGGACCTGGTGGTTTAAATTCACGCTGGGCGCCTGTGCATGCGTGCCCAAGATCCCAAGAGGAAAATGGAGGAGAAGGGATTGCAGTGTGGCCATCCCCACTGGGGGGTGCTTTCTTGCTTTCTGTCCTTCTGTCTCTCTCTTTCTAGAGAGTACATGCACCCTATAGCAAAAAACTCTCGAAAAAAAATAAATAAATAAAACTTCATTTATAAAAACAGAGGTGGGTTAGACTTGGCCCGCCCGCAGTAGCTTGCCAGTCCCTGGCTTAGAGGACTGAAGCTCTTTGTTTTACCTACGGAACACTCTAAGAAGGCTCCTGTGTTAGGACGAAAACAGGTATGAGAACTGGAACGCGGGGCCATTTCTGAGTTTGTAATGACTTATATGAGTCACTTTATTCTTAGACCCCAGGTTACCATGTATAAAATGTGGTGCTGGAATTCAAAATTACCTCCAACATTCCTTCTGCTTTTACTAATTCATAATGCTGAGATTGCAGCACCTGGCCTCAGCTGGGATCTGCTTGAGGAGGAGAAGAATTGAAAATCCAGTCTAATTCTGTGATGGACGAAGTGAATGCACAGCAGCAGAGAAAGTGGCAAGAACAAAGGACAGAAATTCCATTCTGCAAAAAAGGCAAAGGTTCTTGCTCCTGAGGGACCTCCACAAAGCTACTGTTCCAGATGATTATAGGGCATGCAGAACAGAAGTCTCCTCTTGCAGTGAAGATTTATGGAACCCTTGATATTGGGTAGACAGCCCTCATTTATTTCTTGGGGAAAGCTGCAGAGTGAGATGGAACACCTGGGGTGGAGACAGAAGCCAGAAAACCCTCCATGTGCCCTGCCCCTCCCAGGCCTCCTTGCCGTAGGTCTCAGCCTTTGGAAGGAACCTCTCCTCTAAGCTTTGCCAAATGGTTGGTATACTCTTTCCATCACTAGGAGCCATCCTTCTGCAGATGCCAAGCACAACTGGAGCTTCACTAACCCCCTTTATGCCTTCCAAGTGCTGGCCAGACCGAATTGTTTGTTTTTCTATGTCCGTATTTCCTGACTCTGCAACCTTCCCCTTTGAGCTTTCCCTAGGTGGAAAGGTTCTCTTCTGTCCCCAGTTCCCAATCATAGCCATCCTCAAATATCCAGCTCAGATAGCACTGATCAGTTTGCTGATCCCTTAGCTAGAATTGTTGTCTTCTTCCTCTGAACTCAAAATCTTTTTATCTACAAGCTCAAGACTATAACCTTCTACCTACTATTTATATTCTGTACATGCTTTAGCCTTCCTACTAGATTATAATCTCCTCTCAGAGGTGTAATTCATTTTAGTTTTCAAACTCCATGAATATATGTTGAGTGGGTATGTTAATTGCAGTCACCTGGATGTCAGGTTGCAGGTTAGAGTGGCAAGCAATCCCCCCTCTCCTAAATTGAAATTCCACCTTGATCTCAGCTCATGGCCCACCACCTCCTGAGAATCCACCTCCCCCTCTTTTTTTTTTAATAGTTTTTGCTAGAGGGCACATGTGCTTGCCAGAGAGAGAAAGATAGGGGACGACCCTTCCAAGGGGATGACCACACCACAGTCCCTTCTCCACTCTCCTCAGGATTTGGTGTACACATGCATACATGCCTGACTTGATTCTCAAGTCATTAGGTCCGAGACTCGAACCATGAAGCTGGTCATTTGGGATCCAGTCCCATAACCTCCACACCATCTGCTGGCCCAAATCTAGGCCCCTTTGCTGCCCAAAGATGACACCCTGATGTCTCTCCTAAATTAAACCGTCTTCCTCTCAAGACATATGTTGGTCTGAAGGAGAATGTGCACAAGATTAGACACTGTACTTCAATGTCATTTGTCATTTAAAATATGATACTTTCAATGTAAAGCCAGTTATTCCATTAGGGAAGCCGTTTTCCCTCTACACATAACGATTTTAAGGAACTTGTGATTGCATTGGTATCTAGTCAGAAGATAGCCTAAGCCTTATTATTGGTTAATAATCTAACAGAGTAGGATAGAAATCCTCTTCCCTGTTAGGATAGAGCCACTGGCTCAGACAGGTACCCTCCCCCTGAGTCATTTAAGTGCTATTTCAGAATGTCTGTAATACCCAGGCCTCCCTTTCTCAGAGCCCTCGCTCTCTGAGTCTGAAGCTGTTGGCGATTTTAACTCAGTACACACAAATGTAGGGGCTTAGTTATTTACTATTGCCCCACCTATTAACTCAAAAAGATTGGAAGGTTTAAATGTGAAGTGCTTTATTTAGTTTGGTTTGCTCAGGCTGGCCTTTTTCCAAAGCTCAGCCAAATGGGTATCTGCATTTCTCCCTTCACCTTGAGCAGGCCTTGTCCTAGGTAAGGTTCCCACTGATTTAGGAACACCACCCACCAAGAGCTGAACTGACTCCTTGATGTCCTTTTCCGGCAGTAGGGAGGTTGGAACCCTTAGCAGTGCTTGGCTGCCAACTCCCCTGCAAGAATAAGGGTTCTTCCAATGGGCCAAACGTCCAGGGTTTGGCCTTTCGGTTTCTATTTCCTGTCTCTACTCATGGTTTGTCTTTATGCTCGGTATATGTAAACAAAACTGCGCCTCCAGCACATGTAGGGTGGTTGTGAGCAAATGGACGTTAGATGAGTCCATGCTGTACCTCTGGAGTCAGCAGGGTGGATGACACCCCAAAATATGCTTTCTTATTAGAATGACAGTCAGTTCTTTCTCTAGCAGTGCTAGAAACAATTGCCCTCACTGTCATAGCTAAGAGTATAAGAGAGCTTTCTGTTTCTGGAGAAGAGATGAGGGACGCAAGAGGGGGCAAATATGGGAGGCTATGCCATCCAAGTGGATAGGCGTGCTGGGGAAGAGGAAATGAATAGTAAATCTTTTTCCAATTAAGAAAAATGAGAGTGGAAGCAGGAAAGCTCCAAAGGGCACTTCAGGGAGAGGGAAAGATTATAAACGGCCTGTTATGAGAATCCATTACCCATAAATGTCCCCACATTAAGCACTGCCTGTCTAGAGAGGGTACTGAGCATCCATTCAGCCAACTCAGGATATGTGACGTGACTCAGCAGATCACGTGGCAGGGGCCACCTCTGTGGGTGTCTGGAATACTATTTTCCCTTAGAGGGATTCCCTTTAGTCACAGCTTTGTAACTTCCATTTAAGGACATCTTGTTTTCCTTTTTCCAATTCCTTTCTTTCTTTTGTCAGATGTTGACCAATGGCATAGCAGGACAGTAATTTGAAGCTCCACCATTTCGGACACTTTTGTACTGTATCACACAAATATTTAAATGTGACCATGAGACTTGAATTTCTAGCTCATTCTAAGAGTCTTCGAAAATGAGCTTGTATTTTTTACGTTTGGAAGTAGAAATGGACATTTCTGTGTCTAGATTTAGTCTTTGGATATGCAAGCAAGTTTCTTGTTCACATACCTGGAGTCAGATGCGGTTGCTTCCAGGTCAACCAGTGAGAATGTGGGGATCTGCCTGCCTCCTGCCCTGGGGGATGTGTCAGCGGATACTCAGGCCCAGATTGCCACACTCAAGAGAACTGACAAGATGTGGTGTTGCCCCCCTAGATACCTGGGGGCTGGATTGTTTTCACGTGTTTTACTTTTTAAAAAATTGACTAAGCTTAGTGTTTATTGTCGACATCTACTAAGCATATTAAAGCCAAATTGTCCTAAAGAATATCTAGTCTCTTACGAAAGTGAGAGACAAAGGGAGAAACAGATGGACAGAGAGAGAGAGAGAGAGAGAAAGACAACCTTTAATAGGATCTCATGCTTCAGCCATCCCAGCCAGCCAGGTTCATGGACACACACACCTGAATGTACAGGTTGACCAGGAAACTGAACTGAACCTGAGATCTCCCATGTGGATCTAGCATCACTTGAGCAGTTCCTTACCCTGCACCACAGAGCTGGCCCAAGATTGTCCTTCAGTAGACACAACAGAGGACAGTGCCAAATCTATTTCATCTTTGACTGAAAGCCTAAGTTCACTAAGGGTCATATATTTAAGATTCTTATTAGACAAAGAATTCTAGGGAAGGGGAAGAAGAAAACCTAACATTTATGACAGCACAGGTTAGCAGTTACATTTATCTCTAATAACCATATTTATATCAGTTGAATCTCTTTGAATCTCTTTTTTTTTTTTTTTTGGAGCGGTTTTTGCTATCGGGCACATGTGCTCGCCGGAAAGACAGAGAGAGACAGAGAGATAGAAAGTGAGAAATCACTCCCCGGGTGGATGGCCATGTTGCAATATCTTCTCCTCCATTCTCCTCTCGGGATCTTGGGCACGCACACACACATGCCCAGCATGAGTTTAAGCCACCAGGTCCGTGACGCGAACCACGGTCGACTATATGGGAGTTCAGCGACATAGCCATTAGACTAACTGCTAATCCCTCACTTGAATCTTAAATAAGGGTTGAAAGAGAGGCAGGTGTTTGGTTATTTGTTTTAATTATCTTAATGGACACTTAATCATTACTCTTCTTTTTATTCATTTCAACCATAGTTTAGCACTCTCTCTCTCTCTCTCTCTCTCTCTCTCTCTATATATATATATATTATATATATATATATATATGTTTGTATCTGGGCAAGTTTATTGTTTTAACAGGGTGGTATAGATAGGGTGGTGCAAGCTCAGTCCTGTTTTCGACAAAATAAACAGATTTTTAGTTTATCTCAGGAAACTGTTATGGAACTATCCCTCCAAATCTGTATTTAATGGGTGCGGCAGGTGCATTTTTTTCCTTTTAAAAATAATTGTGAGAAAATCACAGCTCAATAAGAAAGTAAATCTCGATCCATTTATTTTATTTCTACTGAATATCACAAACCATTTATAGACTTTGTAAAAGAAAATGGCACCAGTTGAATAAGAAGCTAAACATTTATCCCATCCAAGCTGTGGTCACAAGAAATATTTAGAAGACCCTGTGCTTTCTCTGTAATTATAAACCATGACTATTTATTTAAACATAGATGACTCTCAAAAACATAATGTATGAAAGAAGCAAGTCACAGAATGCATACCATATTATTATGTACATTTTTTACAAGGCAAAACTAAAAAATGTATTACTGGGTTGTCAGAAAAGTCATGACACGTTTTTCCATAGAAAAACAGAAAAATACATCATGAACCTTCCAGTGACCCAATATTTAGGGATGCATACCATGGTAGTAAAACTGTAAAGAAGAGACTAATTCAAATATCCCCAATTCAGGCTAATGTTTACTTAGAGGCATTGAAAAAGAGAAGGATGAGGTTGAAAAAGGGCACACAAGGCCCCCTAAGGTGTCAGTACTGATTAAATTAGGAAATAGGCTTTATTATTACTCATTAAAGTGGTAATGTACTATTTAGTCATTCCTAGGCACAATATAATTCATATTTAAAGTTTCCAATTTAAGGGACCAGCAATTAGCGTAATGGTTATGTCGCTGGACTCCCACGTAGTCGACCGCGGTTCGAGTCCCAGACCCGGTGGCTTAAACTCACACCGGGCATGTGTGCGTGCATACCCAAGATCCTGAGAGGAGAATGGAGGAGAAGGGATTGCGACGTGGCCATCCCCCCTGGGGGGTGATTTCTCCCTTCCTATCTCTTTGTCTCTCTCTTTCTGTCTGGCGAGCGCTCACGCCCTATAGCAAAAACCTCTAAAAAAAAAAAGTTTCCAATTTGAGATAAGAACCAAAACAATTAGAATCCATCATTTCAAAATTTCCGGTGGCTATGTGAGTCGATCCAGAAAGTAGCCTCTAAGCCTGGAGATCTGCCTGCCCCAAGACAGGACCATTCCAAGAACGTTTTCCTATAGCCCAGAGTCACACTCAGAAGTCACAGTGGTCTCCAGGTCTGTTCTCACTATGCATGACCAGTCAGGCTCTATCTAGCTGTCAGACAGAATGTTGCCATCCAAATGATGCCATAGTTTAACATCACCGTGTAGACACAGGATGGGTTGCTTTACTTTCACTCGTGTTTCCTTCTACTCTGCTCTGCAGCACATTTCCTCCTGGGGTTATAGAACTCTTGTGATATGGGATGTCACGATTGTTTAAAGCACATGGTGGGCTGGTGGTGGTAACTTGTGAGGACGTAGAGAGCAACGGTAATGTCAGCTAGCACGCAATGGTTTGTTATTGAGAACCCAAATGCATGGTTGGTGTGCACACTCTGGTGACTCAAATGCCCGTGTGTTTGGGGAAATGGAGTGAAAGAAGGAGAAGCAGATGAAGTGGGACCTTCTACTCTTCCCGGGTAATTTTCTTCCAAGGGGCTTATCTCCTCGCATGCCTTCACTCCAGTAAAAGACACAACACTGATTTAATGACTTAGCCACAAACCCTCCACTGAAATAATACAACACATTTTTGCCATTCTTCTCCACCAAAATATGTTCTCTTAATCAAGGGGACAATCTGTCACTCTGTCCTGTATTATGAACAAAACAATTGACCATGACTATTAATCAATTTCTAAACATATTCTAACCTGAAAAATATTTTATGCTCTTGATTTTTTTTTCTCCATTGTAATTTTTAATGCCTTTCTCTTAAGGACTCCAAGAGAAAAAAATTCAGAGTTAGACTTTACATATATTAAATGAAACCACGACATTTTGCAGACTCCACATGTAAACAAAATCATATTTAAGAGCCTGGAATGTTTCTATAAACTTCTTTTAACTTTCAAACATACAGTAAATCTGCGGGGCAGATAGGACTCATTTCAGTAGCTCAGGATTTTCCCTCCTGATCACAGCATGGCCTGAGATTTTGAGCAATTTACAGAGCTGATTTGGATATGTTTGGAGAATCTGCTTGCATTTCGTGCTATGAAAGAAAATCACTGGGGTTTTTGGTCGATGAAAAAGAATAATGAAAGTATGAGTCATTTTGCCTTCAAATAGTTGATGAATGGATTTTCAACCCACATGGGGTTTTAACTCTTTAAGGTGGATTTCATATTAAGACCCAGTGACTTTGGCAGAGCCAATACTGATGGGAATCAAAGAAAAGTAATTGACAAGAAGCATCCTTCAGTCCAGATGGTACAGTGGTAATGCAATTGGACTCACATGGGAAAGTTCTCGGATCATGTCCAAGAGTCACCCTGTAAAGCTAGATGCATGTAAGTGCCGGTCCTCTGGGCTGGCTGAGGCTAGGGTATGGAGAGACCCTGTAGGAGTGTCTCTCTCTCTCTCTCTCTCTCTCTCTCTCTAGTTCACTCTCTTTCTTGGAAGAAATAAATAAATAAACTTCAAAATAATTTCTCCTTCTTGGAGACTGTGAACCCCAGATCCTTTGTCCTGAGTGCGGTCTGTGTGAGGAGTTACAGTTGCACAAACAGGCCAGGGTGGTGCTCTGGGTTGAGTGTCTCAGCGACAAGCCTGAAATCTCCTTAACAGACTCCACTTTGTCGCCAGTGACTTGTTCCATGAAAGCAGAGGTACAGTGGGACACAGAGAGACCCAAAGCTGATCTAGTGGTTCAGGCAGCTGTCGACTGGCTGGAGAGTTATTATGCATTCACAATTGGTGAACTTCAGCAGTATCCATTCTTTCAACTGGTGAATTTATCTATCTATTGAAATTTTAGCATTCTATTTCTAAAATTTAGGAATGTGGCAGGAACAATGAAGGAAAACAGATACTTGGAAACTTTCACCTGACTGCAGTCCACTTGAAGTCTTTCATAACTGGGCCTCCTACTGTACCTTGAATTTTGTGTTTTCTCCGCAGCTTTTCTCACATGTCCTGTGAGTCTGTGTATCTGTGTGTGTGTGTGTGTGTGTGTGTGTGTGTGTCTGTGTGTGTGTGTGTGTGTGTCTGTGTGTGTGTTTGCCATGTTGAAAAACACAAAGGAGTTTTAAGGGGACAAGTCAAAGTCTATTCTGTAATATCTCTTAGTACAACAGTGGTTTTCTGGCAGTGAAGTTTTGGAAGGAGATTGCCAAATTCACTTGATCTTAGCCAAAAGGCTGAAAAGCATTGAGATTCCCAAATTCACATCCATACCAAGTATTTTCTGTAGTCAGATAAGTGATCATCTCGTATATGAAAAACTATTTTTCAAACATGTATAGATGCCATAGTTGAACTAATGCATTATGAAAACCGAGGTAGTAATTTGGCTGTCGCAGCTATTATCACATTACTATATGAAACATCTTACCAACAAATAACAAAAGTATAAGATTGTCATGATATCTTAATTTTTTCTTAATATTTTAAGAGGATCCACACTAGTAAAATGTTCAAAACCACTGCTGTATAAAATATAGAAGATTAACTCTTTTCTTGGATCCTATCAGTGAGCAGTTAGGATTTTCTTAATATATGTTGATCTAATATGGTTATTTGAGATGACTGAGCATGGAGACGTAAATTAGAATAACTAGGATAAAGGTCAACTTTACAAAATCTTTAGATTTAGAGGAACACATGCTGTTCCACTTCTCAATATCTAACCTAGAGACATGTGTACATTGTATGCAATAGGGGAAAAAATGGAAGAAAACCCAAAATACCTCTAGGAGAGTGCCTGCCTATGGGATTCTAGTCAGTAGATGGCAAGAATAAGGTCTGCCTTACTGATTTTGACATGTCATCGAATGCATTATTAAATATTTTTAAATTTCCAAATGACTATATGAGATATCCCATGTAGGTAAAACAAAGTTACCAAAATCACAAGTCCAAAATTGATTAAATATTTGATTATCTAGTTAATAACTCAGAGGAGTACTATAATTATCAACAACAACAACAACAAAGCAAAGTCGTACTCACTATAACTCGAAAATACTTTGTTTACATTTTTTTCTGTATTTTTTTTAATTTTCCAGAGGCATGTGTGCTCACCAGAATCAGACAGAGAGAGCAAAAATGCACCCCTTAACACCCCTATGGGACATGGTCACACTGCAACCTTCTCCCCTCCATTTCTCTCTCCTTTCAGGGTTTTGGTCATGCATGCATATACTCCTAGCATGTCTTAAGCTCCTGGGTTCAAGTGTCATATGGCCAGCCATTATCATAGCCAGCCACCTCAACTACTATACAAGATCTTGTTTTGTTAATGAAATACTATTGCCAGCATTTTATTTAAAAACTTGGAGAATGCTGTCCAATCATCTCAAATTTTAAAAAATGAAAAAAAGCACAAAATTAAATGGAAAAAGTACAAAATGAAAGGAAATAAGAGTGACATTCTTCAGACTATGGGGAACATGGCAACAATGTTCCCCACAGTTTGAAATTAGAGTAAGAATTTCCCAGTAATGCACACATCTTGAGAAATATGAAACTCCAGAGAATTTTGAGGAAAAGTCAAATTAAAGTACAAGTTGTTCTGATGCAACAACTTGGAAATTAGCACATAATTTTTTATAATATGTGTTTCCTGTGAACTATTCGAAGACTTCTCACATATGATGGGAGACCAGGGCAGGATAGCAGTACCTTGTTCCAATGTCTGGCTAAGGAAGCTTCTGCCAGCCCCTCTTCCATCTAGAATCCATTTAGATCCTGGCCATCCAAGGTAATGACACCAAGTCCTCTTGTGTGTCTGTGATACTTTTGTTTATCTGAACTTTCTATCTAAAAGGCAAAGAGTAGAACATGGTCGTCTTGTTACTTGAGTAAACTGAGACAGCAGAGTTCTGGTAAAGATTTCAAATATCTTTGGTGTGGGGCAGTACGTGACATAGTGGTTAAGGTGCTAGACTCCCACAGGGCCAACTGTGGTTCAAGTCTGGGACCTGGTGACTTGAAACAGGCCAGCTACATGTGCATGCATGCCCAAAATCCCAGGAAGAAAATGTAGGAGAAGGGATTGTGGCATGGCCATCACCTCTGACAGTGGGGGGCAGGGGGAGTGATTTCCCACTTTCTCTCTCTTTCTCTCTCTCTCGCTCCAGTGAATGCACACACCTTGTGAAAATGCCACAGCATTCTGAGCATTTTCCCATGGCATAGATCTAGAGGGTTGGCTTGTTTGTTTAGCTTTTTTAAATCATGTAACACTAGGACCTTTAAACAATCATTCTTAAGAATGGAAGAATAGTCAATCCATCTACTTTTTCTTAACACCAACATAATCAAATAACCATGTAATTAGTATGGACTTTTGAAATTGTTTGTATTTATGTATAGAAGCATATATGCACAAACATGCACACACACACACGTGTGCACTCACACACCCTAGATCATCTTTCTTTCTCCCGAACATCTGATAAGCTTTTTTGCTATCAGCAACACTGTACTTACTGAAGAAAAGTTAGTCATACTTTTGGTCAGTCATGCCAAGAGATGAACAAAAAAATTACTATGAATATATGTACATGTAGAATACTGTGTTGCTGTTGAAATTGTTTTGCTAATGTAAAAATAGTCATAGTCACCACCAGCAGGTGGTGCAGAGGTTAAGTTTGAGTCTTGAATCTGGTAGATTGAAAAACATGTCAGGTGCATGAGCATACGTGCTCAGAATCCCAAGAGGAGAGTGAAGGAGAAGAGATTGAGACATGGCCATCTGCCCCAGGGAGTGACTTCTCACCTCCCCCATCCTTCTTTGTCTCTGGTGAGTGCATGCACCCTAAAGCAAAAAATTCAAATGAAAATTGATAAAAATTGAAACAGTCATAAGTAAGGTAGGTTACAGAAACAGTTTATGAATTAGAGATGTAACATGATTTCACCTTATGAAAATGAGGATATCTATGTTCACAGAAGAAAAAGTTTGATGAAATAAATTGAATATTCATTGGGCTCCTATCTGCTTTTATACATTTTGTATTGCCCTGGTTTCAAAAAAAAAAGTGTATGTTGCTTTTAGGATTTAAAAAAAAAAAAGTTAGTTTTTTCAATTTTGGAAAATAAAAACACTTTGTGGTAGAACTATGGGAGAGACTTAAAAGCGAAGAAAGTACTTACTTTGTATGCTAAGGCCTACTGGAGAGAGTCTTACAGATGAAGATTTTCCACACATATCAAGTCATTTGGCGTGGGCAGCATTTCACTTAAAAAGTGTAAAGCCAACTGATAGATTATCGAGCCAGCAATTGGGCATGTTAGGATTGAAAGTACCAAGAAACCACTTTGGCTCTTTTTTCGTTCTTAACTTTGTAAATAGTTTCAATAATGTTTCTTTATAAGCAATAGTATAAGATACTTTAAAATCTAGCTCTGATAACTGCGTATACAAAGAAAGAGGCTACCAATGGAGAGTGGCAGTCTATTAATTTTTTATTTTATTTTATTTTTTGGTAGAGGATATGTGCACTCATCAGAGAGAGAGAGAGAGGGGAGAAAGCACCCCCAATGGGGAATGGTCATGCTATAATCTCTTCTCCTTCATCTCTTCTTCTTTTTTTTTTTTAATTTTGGGCACATATGCACATGCACCTGGCATATTTCTCAACCTACCCAGTCCAGGACTCAACCCTGTGATTGGCCATATGGGATCCAATTGCCTTAACCACTAGACCACCGAGACCGCTATGGTTGTCCATAAATTTTAAACTGTACCAAGAAAGAAGAATTAGAAGAGATGGTAGAGGGACCAGTAGGTGACATGGTGTTTAGGACACTGGATTCCACATAGCCAACTACAGTTAGAGTCCTGGATCCAGCAGCTTGAAACTCATTCTGGGGCTCATTATATACATAACCCAAAATCCTAGGAGAAGAATGGAGGAGAAGGGATTTAGTGTGGCCACCTCCTCTTTTTCTCTCACTTTCTCTGCCTCTCTGCAGTGAGTGCAAGAAAGTCTTTAAAAAGAAAAGAAAAAGAAGAAGAGACAGTGGCGGGTCACTCCTCCAGTGAGAAATCTAAGATGAGGAAATGTTACGTTTGACTGGGCCTGGGTGGTAAGCCCAGCTCACGTCAAAGCTAAAAGCAACACCTACACATGAAACACATTGGGTAGGTGGGAGGAGAAAGAAGTAACATCTCAGATTTTTCAAGGATAGTGGGACATAAAGGGCTTATAATTAGATTCCACTAAGGCGAGGGAGGAGTTTTGCTTTCAGCATAAAGATGTCCCATATGGCACTTTCATCTCTCTTGCTTGTCTTGGAAGATGGCCCCAAGAAAAAAACCCTGACCTCATGGCTGATCCAGAGATGTAGAAGAGCAAATTAAGACTTTCTGTGTGATTAGCTTGAGAAGCAGTCATTAAGGATTCAATCTCCTTGCTGTGGTTAGAGCTGTCTACTGAGATGCCAAAGGAATATTAGGCCAAGAATCTGAAGATTGAAGCCAAACCACTGGGAAAGGCTTTCAAGTACAAAGTACAATGTGACTGAATGAGAAACGAAATCCGGTCATGTCACCTCAAACTCATCAAGTCTAAAATTGAACTCATCTTTCCTCACAACGCAGTTCCTTAACTGAACTTTCCTGATAACGAAATAGTGCACTGTACCACACTTTACCACAACATATCCATTACGTCATTGGACTGTCACACACTGGCAGACAAGGAGATTCAGCTCAGAGTTATCAAAGGACTGTAAGCTGGTGAGAAACCAGGTCCAGGAACCAGGTTCTCTCAGTCCTGATCTGTTGATAGTCATCTGCCTTCCGTACCACACTGCCCTTCTCTCCAAATAGGAGACAATAAATGGATGCTTTTATAGAATTCCTAAGGAGACTATTTATGTTACCATTTAGGAACTTATTGTTCACTAGCAGATTTTAGGAAGTATGAAGTCACGCTTTCTGAAGTAGCAAAGAACCAGCCAAACAACCTCTGGACTTGTTCATCTCTCTTTTTTTTTTTTATTAAAGATACCTAGGTGGAACCAGCAGTTGGTGTGGTGGATAAGGTGCTGGATTTCCACATGGCAGACTGTAGTTTGAGACCCAGACCTGGCAGCTTGAAAATCATACTGAGTACTTTCATGCCCCAAATCCCAAGAGGCAGATGGAGGAGAAGGGATTGTGATGTGGCCATCCTCCCTGGAGAGTAATGAGTAATTTCTTACTTTCTCTTTCTCTGTCCTGCAAGCACATGCACCCTATGAAAAAAAAAAAAAAAAACACCTTACAAAAAGATACCTAGGTGGAGAAAAACAAAATAACATTTTTATTATTAAAGATGAAATAAACTACTGGATCTAAACCTAAAAATGCTGTTTGTAAATCTTAAATAAACTCTCATCAATTATATTCAGTTTATATTGTTATAAATCGTGCAGTTTTGCTGTTTGTTTTCTTTAATTTGCAAATTAGTTTGGTTCTGTAGCTATACAAGGGGTCTTTTTTTTAAAAAAAAATTTATTTATTTAATTCATTCATTCATTTATTTTAATTTGACCAGGGTGAAGTGGGGTGGTAGAGTGAGAAAGCAAGCCACTAGGTACAGGACTCAGACCATGGTTGGTCATGTGGGAGTGTCCAGCTCCTTCGCCACCATGCCACCTGCTGGTCCCTACAAAGGGTCTTTATTTTATTTAAAAAAAAAAAAACTGGGCACAGATTTCAAAATTTTGGGCCACTGAAGTAAACTCATATATACATATATTTTTTTTTTGGAGTTTTTGCTATAGGGTGTGTGTGCTCACCGGAAAGGCAAAGAGAGACAGAGAGATAGAAAGCAAGAAATCACCCCCCAGGGGGGATGGCCACGCTGCAATCCCTTCTCCTCCATTCTCCTCAAGGGATCTTGGGCATACACGCACACGTGCCTGGCGTGAGTTTAAGCCACCAGATCCGGGACTCGAACCTCAGTCAACTACATGGGAGTTCAGCAACATAGCCATTATGCTAATTGCTGGTCCCAGTAAACTCATACTTTAATTCCATTTGCCAATGACTTTTGAAGTCCCCTTATATAAGCATATTCTAGAGATCTGCTGTATAGCATTGTGCCTATGGGTAGCAATACTGCATTCCCCCCTAAAAGTTGATTAAAAAGTTTGATTTCATACTAAGTGTTCTTACCACAATTTAAAAAAAAAAAAACGTATTAGTATAAAACGTTTGCCTGTCTGGATTTCTATTTGTAGATATGTAAGTAACATGGAAATAAAAATACTAACTCTTGGGACCAGCAATTAGCATAATGGCTATGTCACTGGACTCCCACATAGTCAACCGCGGTTCACATCCCGGACTGTAGCCCCAACCCATTTCCTTTCACACTAAGCCAGCTCACCTCTGACCCAGCCAACCCTGGATATTAAAGCATGTTTTGACCAAAACAAGGGATGTTGGAAGGACCTGCCACCCGTTCAACTGACTTTGCACTGACTCTGAAGCCTCTTACCCTTTGTCGATAATACCTTGCCACTCCAGTGAAAAGGAACTGAAGGGACAAACACTATCCAAGCAAAGAAGATACCCTGTTTTCTATTTTAAATTTGGAGTTTTCGCTTATTAACACCAAAATCCTGGTCTGGTAACATAGTTTGATCCTTTTTTGATCTTGGTGACAGTGCCTGCACAAATAATGTGCACAACATGCTGAATCCTTTGTAATAATAATCCTTTTAATAAGTGTTTTCATTATTTTGGGTTCAATACTTTAGATTTCTGCTTCTAAACCGTCCATGCTGATAATCAGCTTAGGAAAGAAATCTAAATGTGCTAACCCACAGACTCCAACAGCAGCATGCTTTTGTGGAAATATGTTAGTTTAAGTTGCTATTTGATCATTGTAAATTACCCTCTATGGCTATGGGATTAATGCTTTTCAGATATACTTAAAACTTTGAAAAAACTAGTCAGTTGCATCACTAAATTTAAGAAACTGAACCATCCTTTAAAAACTCTGTGGTTTAATCCAGCAAGTGGTGTGGTGGTTAAAGTGCTGGATCCCAGTTGGTTTAAGTTCCAGACCCGGAGGCTTAAAAAACATGCTGGGCACCTGTGTGTGTGCATGCCCAAAATCCCAAGAGGAGAATAGAGGAAAAGGGATTGAGTCATGGTCTTGAGGGTCGATTTCTCACTTTCTCTCTCTCTGATGAGCACACATGCCTTATGGAAAAAGTAAAAAATAAATTAATTAAAATCAATTAAAAAAAATAAAACCTTTGAGACCAGCACATGGCATAATGGTTATGCCACTGGACTCCCATTTAGTCGGCTGCTGTTCGAGTCCTGGACCAGGCGCCTCAAAACTCAGGCTGGGTGCATGTGCGAGCATGCCCAAAATGCCAAGAGGAGAATGGAGGAGAAGGGATTGTGGTATGGCCATCACCCCCATGAGGGTGACTTCTCGCTTTCTGTCTCTCTGTCTCTCTCAGTCTCTCCAGTGAGTGCACATGCCCTATAGCAAAGATCTCTCTAAAAAAAATAATAATACAAAAAGTAAAACCTTCTATGGTTCATTAAGTACATGTTCAAAAAGGGGCTTAAGGCTGTTTTTATCAAGAAGTTGATCTCAAGCAGTTGTCTTTGCCATGTTGCAGAATCGCCTACCAGAGGAACGATGATGACGAGGAAGAGGCCGCCCGAGAACGGCGTCGCCGAGCACGGCAGGAAAGGCTGCGGCAGAAGCAAGAGGAAGAATCCTTGGGACAGGTGACCGACCAGGTGGAACTTAATGCCCAGAACAGGTACCGTCCTCTTCAGAATGGAGATTCTCTAAGTTATTGTTATTTGATCATTGTAAATTAGCTTGTCTTTTAATGGAATTTGACAAAGCATTCCCTTCTTAGCCCATCTCAACCCTTTTCTGTCTGTCTAACTTTAATTCTTTTGTGGCCATTGTAGGCAATTAATCAGATTGGACATTCAGTCTGATTTAGTTGCTGAGACCTGCTATTCCTGTCTCTCTACCTTGTTGCCATCCTCTACCCCAGCTGAAGACTTTCATTTTACTCTACGACCTAATATTTTTCAAATTTACTAAACAGGGTAGGTTATATCTTCAAACAAGGATAACTATTTACATTCATCCTATAGGGTGTAGCTATCTAGAAGACTGATTAAGAGATGTCCATGTCTTCTAGTAGCAGACAACACTTGAGTGGTTAAGGTAGTCACAAATTACAAATGTCTTCTTTTTCTTGACATACAGCCTGAATCAACCTTCTCTGACTGTGATAATATTCAGAGAGATGCAAAAACGGGCATAATGTTATATGATCATTCAAACATGCTTAATGAGCTTAACACTTTTTTTTTTTTTTTGGTACTCAAGCCTTGGTAAAAATCAGAGAAGTCGAGAACACTCAATAGGTTCAACTCCTTCAAAAGAGGTTTCGCACCAGAAATAGGGTCATTACAGTTCATTATGCTAGTGGTTAGTACATGTCGTTTATGTGCTCCAAGATGTATAAAAGTTGAGGGGGAAATGGAGAAAAAAAGTAATTTTTAAACTATGGACTGATTAAATATTGGATCATCAGAAAAGCCATGACACGCTTTTGCATAAAAAAAATGTCTTGACTTTTCCGACAACCCAATATAATGAAACCACTATATAATCTCTTCATTTGATTTTAGTTTAGTTTGTTTTATTTTGTGTGTTTTGGGAGAGACCTCTGTATAACTCTTTTAATTTAGTCTCTTTTTAAAATTCTGAAGGAGAGGGTCTTAGCTGCTTTAACCCAAATTTGAGAGGCTATAGCAGATTTCTGAAGGCGGTCTTGAAAATGCTGATGGGCAGGACAAATTTAATATAGCAGCTTATTGGGTAGATGGGAAAATCGAGCCCTTGTTCCTTGGTAAGTAGGTCCTAATGAGGAGGAAGCTTTCCCCTTTAAACTCTGTGTTTTCAGGGACGTTTAATCTTTATATGTCTAAATCCCATAGTAAATGGGATGTAGGCAAGATCTCTGGGGTTTACTAACTAGCTTTGAATTCCAACTTGGCCTTTCACTAATTGTTTCTTCAGTTAAACGGAAATAAAATTATATCTTTATCCTAAAAATGCTGTTAAACTTAAATGAAACAATAATGCATGTAAAATACATTATGCCTTGCATTGAGCAAGCACTCAATAAATTTTCACTGTTACCAGAGTCTTACTGTGGAGGGTACTATATCATTCACTACTTTTTCTGTTTTAAGCTGAAAGATAAGAGACAAAAAGAGTTTCAAAAATGACATTCAAAGACCTTTCCTGAATCTCATTAGTGAGTGGCCAGTGATGATTTAAAAAGTTACTGTCATTTTCTTGTTTTTCAAATCTTGTTTCTGCATGTGTTTCTCTTCTGCTTTCACGTTTTATTATTGTTATTATTTTAGTATTTTAGTAATAGTCATTTCTTTTTTAGAAAAGTATATTCAGGTCTAAGAATATGTCATTTCTTTCTGAGATATTAGTTAGCACAAACAAAGTCTTCTTGGAGCTAAACTTCTGCTGGCATTTTGCATTGACTGATGATTGTCATCATGATTTATAAAAAGGTAAAGGAATACAGTTTTAATATAGTCTGTTGGTTTCTTAGTTTAAGAATACTTGAATATGGCTTGCATTTTGGAATTTTGGTACCTCTTTTACATTGTTAGAATTCAGTCAATCCAATTGCCTTATGTATAGATTTTTCCCCTTTAAACTCTGTCTTTTCAGGGACATTTAATCCTTATATGTCTAAATCAGTGTCCTGCAGCAACAATGAAGTCCAAGAAAGTTTAAAAGTCTGGCTTTTACTTTGCCATTACTTGTTGTTAAAAATGAAATGTGTTTTTCCAAAATTAAGTGAACTTGAACTTCGAAAGGGCCAAGTTTGGTATGAACCATGAAATTTGATGGAGTTTCTAAACATTGAAAGACATATTCTTCCAACTCTGGTCACAGTTCTGGTATCACATGACTTGTTGTTTTTTGCCAGTAGAGGCCAACACCCCTGGCTTGGGTCGTGTCCAGCATCCTGCAATAGTGAGTGAGGTGATGGACATGATACAGTTTGGTTTACAGAGATTTTCTTTTCTTTTTCTAAATAAACATCAAATCTAACTGTCCTTTGTCCACTGTAAAAATTACAAGAAAAGCTTTATTCATGGAAATGTTGACAAATAAAATGTTGACAAATAAAATATGAGTAATGCTGGCTGCTGGAACAATGAGCCCCTAAATTTTAGTTTATTGCAATAACACATACCAGTCCAATGTGGATATTTCTGTCCAGCAGGTGACTCTGTCATCTCCTATGGTTGTATAGTCCTCTGATCTAGCCAGTGGACAGATGTAAAAAGGACAGAGAATGCACCACTGTTTCTTAATTGCCTTGATCTGGGCACATCCCTTCTGCTCACATTTCATTGACTATTATTGGTCATGTGGTTCCTTCTAGGTACAGGGAAGAGGAAAGGATAGGACATGTAATCCCTGACTGATGACACTGCCCCACAGCTATGGAAGGAGAAGCATGAATTGTGGAGGGCACTTAGATATCTCCACTATGTGGTCATCAGCATGAGTGTACAACTTTCACATTGTCACATCTATCCCCTTCCTCTCAAATACCTCAGGTCCCACCAATCCAGATGGAGAATTCGAGATGACTATGACTTGTGGTAATAGTATGACTCTAAAAGAATGCACTTCTTATTTTATGTTGGTCTTTGTCTTAGTTTGAATTCTCCAAGAAGCAGGTCCTTAAACAAAGATTTGCACACAAGTCATCTATTTGAAAGGTGATCCCAAGAAACACTGGTAGGGCTGTGAGAAGGATAACAGAGAAGAAAAGGCATTGAAATAAGGATTGCTGGCCAGCAGGTGGCATAGAGATTAAGGCCCTAGATCCCACATGGCCAATTGCATGGTTTGAGTCCCAGACTCAGTAACTTAAAAATTACACTGGGCTCATGTCAATGTATGCCCCAAATCCCATGAGGAGAGTAGAGGAGAAGGGATTTTGGCATGGCCATCCCCCGATGATGATCTTTCACTTTCTCTCTCTCCCTGTTTCTCTGTCTGGCTAGCACTTATTCCCTATAACAAAAACTAAAAATAATAGTAATAATACAAGAATTGCAAGACCAGGTAGGTTACTACTGTGAATACCTGAAGTTAAGCTCCACTAGGGAGTTCGAAGGTCTACCACAGCATATGCAGCTCAGAGTTAGCTCAAAAGGGGAGGGTACTGGGGCATTTATACACTATTGCTCATCAGTTTTTGTTTGAGGGCACTCCTGGGGATTAATCCCCAGAGCACTTCTGGCATACAGTGAAGACTCCAGTGGCCAGAAAAAGACTAAGGGAAAAGGCTTACATATACAGTTAGTTGAAAGTCAGGCAGGCATGTATGAGGAGAATTCAACACTTTCTGGTGGGCCAGCCTCATTACCCAGTGATTAAGGGAGCCAGATCCCACATGGCCGACCACAGTTGGAACCCTGACCTGAGTGGCATAAAAAACATGCTGAGCATCTGCGTGCATATGCATGAGTGCATGCTCCAAATTCCAAAAGGATGGCTAGAGGAGAAGGAATTGTAGTGTGACCATACTCCATCGGGAGGGGGAGGTACTTTCTCTCTTCTCTCTCTCACTGTGTGTGTGTGTGTGTGTGCCTGTGTATGTGTATGTGTATGTGTGTGTGTGTGTGTGTGTGTGTGTGTGTGTGTGTGTATGTCTGGTGATGCTTGTGCCCCCTGGCAATAGAAAATATCATGGAAAATGAGATTAAAACATCCATTTATTTAGGTGCAGAAATTCTTTGAAGTTCTTGCATAGTCTTTTCAAAATATACAGTTTCAATGAGCTTGCTGAGGCCCTTTTACTAAAACGGTGATGTCCATGGGGGTGTGAGCATGGTACTATCTATGGGCATCTCTCATAGTCCTGCTGTATGGATGCTGCTGACAGATGAATCCACAAGCTGTCTCTGGTGCTGTTCTCTCTATTGTACAGTGTTCCCGATGAGGAGGCCAAGACAACCACCACAAACACTCAGGCAGAAGGCGATGATGAGGCGGCCTTCCTGGAGCGCCTGGCTCGGCGAGAGGAAAGACGCCAAAAACGCCTTCAGGAAGCTCTGGAGCGGCAGAAGGAGTTCGACCCAACAGTAACAGATGCAAGTCTGTCCCTCCCCAGCAGAACACAGAATGATACAGCAGAAAACGACACTGCAGAGAAGGAAGAAAAAAGGGAAAGTCGCCAAGAGAGATATGAGATAGAGGAAACAGAAATAGTCACCAGGTCCTACCAGAAGAATGATTGGAGGGATGGTGAAGAAATAAAGAAAGAGGAAAAGGAGGAGGAAGAGGAAGAAGGGAAGCCAAAGCAAGGGAACATTGGAGAAAATCAGGTAGAGATGATGGTAGAAGAGAAAACAACAGAATCCCAAGAGGAAACAGTGGGAATGCCATTGAAAAATGGGCATGTTAGTGCAGAAGAGCCCCACCCAGAGGAGGAGAGGGGACCAGGTTCAGATGAGAGCGCCCATAATGAAAAGAGGGAAGAGGAAGAGAGGGCAAG
>NW_006159610.1:2912104-2915659 GCF_000334495.1 Tupaia belangeri chinensis
GAAAGAGTGAAAGCCGAGCAAGACAAAAAGATAGCAGAGGAGAAAGCAAGAATTGAAGCAGACGAAAAAGCAGCTGCACAAGAAAAAGAAAGGAGGGAGGCAGAGGAGAGGGAAAGGAGGAAGGAGGAAGAGAAAAGAAAGGCCGAGGAAAGGCAAAGGGCTCAGGCAGAGGAGGAGGAAAGGGCTAAGATAGAAGAGCAGAAGCTGAAAAAGCAGCTAGAAGAGAAAAGAAATGAAGTGAACGAGAAAAAGGTAAAAGGGGGAAAGGTGGAAGAGAAATTAGAAGGGAAATGGGTAAATGAAAAGAAAGCGGAAGAAGACAGACTGCAGACAGCTGTCCTAAAGAAGCAGGTACAGTAAACATTTTGCACCCACCGTGTGATGCCTGTGACTTCTGAGAAATGTAATGCACAGCAAATTTGGGGCTGAGCCCACATGCATACAGCTCCATGTGCCTGGTCATTTGGTGAGCTCTTCATTTTGGGGGACCGTAACAACATGCAAGGATGAAGCATTTGATTGTGGCTAAAAATGCAATCAACCAATTTGACTGGGATGACCACAGAGAAATTGAGTGCTTTGTGCTTGGTTGTTATGAATAACCCCCCCCCAAAATGAATTAACCCCCAAATGATCAATGTATTGGTACTATACTGACCCATGATTCTGCCCCGGCCTTTAAACTCATTCTTTTTCACAGTTTCCCTCTGTCCATAGGTCTACATGAGGCAAGAGACTTATAACTCCTTACCTCACTCATATGTTTGACGTGAATTTTTTTAAAAAATTATAAAAGCTAGCCTAAATCAAACCCTGATTTGCCATCATGTAGACCTGAGCTTAATGTAGACTTGCAGAAAGCTATCCACGTTGGGTAGTATCCACTTATAACTGACTGATAATTACAAGCTTATATTTTGCTTTCAATTACCTTTTACCAGCTGGGTGACACAAAGTTTTGTGGACCAAGGAAGGGTGGTAATAGTGGGTGGAAGGGAAATGTGTGCTACAAAAATATTTTTTTCTGTCTGCAAGGCTGCATTAAAAGCACTATGTCTAACCACCACCACTTCCACTACTCCCCCCCACCAAAAAAAAAAGGTGCTTGTGTATTCATAGAGCAAACTCTCTGTTGCTAAGTCTGCATGGTGCTGAAGTTGTCTTTTCACACCTGCTTCTGCACAATGGGCTCATGACCACAGCTATAATTGAGAAGATTGTGAACAAACTGCACCAAGGCACACACAAGATTCGTACACACACACAAGGAGCACCATGTCACGCTGGACTTTGGTGAGCACACAGTGGCAGGAACACTAGAAAAATCTGGGGTGAAAAACTCCTGCATTGCTGTTTAGAGTTACTGGCACCAAGGGGAGAATGTAAACACCAAGACAAGCAAAAAGAGCTGGCATCCCATGGCACACGCAAGTGACCTGAGCACCCTCTCACTCTTGCACGCTAGAAAGGGCTTCTTTTATATGAGTGATCTTACCATTCTCAAAAATAAAAAGGAAGAAGAAAAGGGAGCTAAAGTACAGACTCAAAGAGGAAAGTCCCAAGAAGATAAGCCTACCTTCAAAAAAGAAGAGGTAAATATTATCGAGATGTAATCCAGACAGAAAGCAGTCTTCCAGAACAGCTCAGGTCTGGCGATCTCGAATTTGCAATCTCTAACCTGCTATTTTTCAAACCCTGACTTGATCCATTGGAATGGAAATCACCTTAGAATGTCTCAAAAGTAGTTACATGTGTCAATCAGCATTTGAAAAACTGAGATGGAATAGAGGGCATTATAGGTAGTGAGTATTGCATTGTCACATAAATTGTCTTTCTCACTGTGGGTCACACTCAAAAAGGTTTGAAAAACACTACTAGAGTCCATCTTTCCTGCTTTCTACTCCTCTGGGTGCTAATTTTTTTTCCCCTGAGCCATCCTGCTTTCATTTCAATCGTGATGTATTTCCAACTGGTCTTGATTACTGCTTTAACTTTTCAAAGGAAAAAACCACCCCACACATCTCAGTAGAAAATTGGGTGAGCTGAAGATGATATTTGGTTTTCAAAAGAAAAACTTGGCAAAATGTTCTGCATTGCATTTCTGAGGCACACACAGGAGCGGGTGCCAGGGTGTTTGACTGTAGGTAAGTAACGAGGTGATGGACTAGCGGCTGCAGCAGACAGGATGCCATGGTGCTCGGGCGTGATTGAAACGCCACGTCAGAAAGCCTGGCTGCATTTTAACTATCTTGATTATGTGAACCCCAAGTAACATTAAGAATTGTGACTATATCTAGTAAATTCAAAGTATTTCAACATGGTGAAACTGAATTATCAGAGGTAGGAAGATTTGAATTTGTCCACGAAATGGTGAAGTGATTTGTAGCCATTGGGCACCAACCCAAATGGGCTCTTAATCTGTGTCTCTGGTTATGATGACATCTATTAAGAAAACTCAAAATTTTGAGCAGAAAAAAATCTGTATTTACAATATATTAGGTTGTCAGAAAAGTCATGACACATACATCATGACTTTTCTGACAACCTAATAGATGACCAGGGCCAGCCCCATAGCCTGGTGGTTAAGGGAACCATATGTCAAATGGCTGACCATGATATGAATCCCAGTCACAGTGGCTTGGAAAATACACTGGATGCGTGTGTAAGTGTGCCCAAAATCCTGACAGAATGGAGAAGTGGAAGAGAAGGGATTATGGTATGACTACACCCCATTGTGTGGTGCTTTCTCCCTCAGAGTCGCTCTTTCTCTGTTTCTCTCTGGCAGCACACATACCCTCTGGGAAAAACACACACACACACACACACAAAGATTAAATAAGGTAATTTTCTAAAGCATTATTCATAAGATTCATGTAAAAAATAAGGATCCCTGTTCATATTACACATTATATTGATGTTAAGATTTATGTTCCTCTCTGTCTTTATGGACCTTGAGATGGTTTAGAATTGAAAATTAAATATGAATCCTGTCCATTTAAAGGAAGGAGAAAGTATAAATGCTAGTAACTGGAAAAGTGACTTTAGCTCTATTGAGGCAGCTAAGGAAATAGTTGGATATGTTGGCAAACACGATTCTCATTTTGTGACAGAAAACCACCCAAATTCACCTACAGGAAAAAAGAGAGGAAAGAAAAGAAAGAAAAAAGAAAATTTACCTTGAAATTAAACAGGAATGTTCCACATGGGTTTTTCTAGAAAGCTAGCATTTCATGGTAAATATTTTCAACAACAGAAGGAAGAGGGCATAAAAATCATAAATCAGTGATTAAATATGTGAGGAAAGGGAGGTTGTAGAAAATCCTGTTTGGAGTCTATATTTAAATTTAATTTAGTTCACTAAGATGCTGTTTGTTTTGCATGACCAAAGTATTCAGTGCCTATGTGGTGGCATGAACTAGAAAGGACTCATTAAGAGCTACTCAAATCACCATTTTGCCTCTTTTCAGAAGAGGCCCCTGTTTATCCATGTTCATGGTGTCCCCTAAGATGCTCTGGGGAATGATCTCAGGCCTGCCCCATCCCAGTTTTCCCTAC
>NW_006159610.1:2915859-2972810 GCF_000334495.1 Tupaia belangeri chinensis
TACAGCACTTTTCAGTTTCTCAAAATTTTAGGTCTCTTTTCTACACAAGACCTCCTAAGCTCAACTCAGGCTTAAAAAAAAAAAAAAAAACTGTATTCCTGTTTTAATGCTACATACATAAACCACTGGTTGGATAATTATGTTTTCCCCTTCTCAGCTGATCTTATTGTTGCTTTGCGTAGACAGCTTTAAATTATGTTCACACTATTCAGCCATTTTAAACAACCTCTTCCTTTTTTCCCCCTTTTTAATAAAACACGCATACCAAACTAGAACCTTTCCTTTCAAGGATCTGTGTGGCATAAGCAGAATGAATCAACCCAAGTAAACACAAACATCACGTGAACCTTCTTAGAGAAAACATCTCCAGGAGCTACACCAGTGTCTGACCAACAATAACAAAAACAATTAACAAAAAACTTCTTTCTCCACTGTAGTTTAATGCCGTTTGTGGTGATGGGTCACAGATGATCACCAACCTTGAAACTTAATTTAGCTTTCTTTCACTCCTCTTCAATCATAAGGCTCTTTTGAGTCCTTCACCCAGGAGTTAGTTTTTCCTTTGTTTTTTGGCCTCTAACAGAAAAACAAAGTTCCTAGCAGAGCTACTTACATGATATTAAAACCAATTATTTATGCTATCTAGGCCAACACATATCAAACATTAGTGTGCCTACAAATCATCTGGGAAACTTGTTAAAGGCAGAATCTGATCAGTGGTCCCGGATGGAGTCTAAGCTTCCTAGTGAGGCCATGTTGGAAAATACACTGGGACGAAACTTCCAGTAATGAGGAGATACCCATGTGATAGAAACTAGACCTGAAAAAGGATGTGAGATTTCTGAAACTAACAAAAGTATGTTCAATTAGTATGAAAAACTGTACCTTGCCGCTAGTTTTTTGTCTTCATTCTATAATAGAACCAAATAATGCAATACAATATGCTATAAGACTCATTGCATTTTGGGCCTTTTTAACTTGCTCACCTGACCTTTTCAGTGTCCTTTGGCACAAGGGCATGTCATTTGAACTCCCATCCCCTCCCCCCACACACACATATTGGCTATCTCAAATATCCAGAGTTTTCTCCAAATGATCACATCTGTATAGTCTTTCTTACAAGCAAGCTGATATTACCTGTGCATGAAGCACACAAGCTCTTCCACGATACAGAGCTACCCCGTAATCCTTCAGCACAGATTCTCTTCATGGTAACAGTCTGACCTAGAGGATCCAGGGACTTTCCCAAGGAGCTCAGAATCCCATAGAATCCAATCCACAATCCTCCTTAAAATGAAATGAAAAGACTCTCTGGAATTACTTTATTCATTTGCCAGGAAGAGAAAATATTCAGTCAAACTCAAATCATTATTACATTGACAAGGTTTCTAAGAAAGTTTTCAAAAAAAAAAAAAAAGATAAGCACACCATCCACCTTTGCTAATTAAGGCAGAGCTTTTTCATAGATTTTTTTTTTCTTCTGTTTGATATGGATTGTTTTACAAATAGATTTTAAATACATTTTTGGCCAGTAAATCAAATCATGCATTTGAGAAGAATGGACGTATAACTGACTGCAACATAAGAGAAATTAGAGAGAATTTCTCAATGCCTAGTGTTCTACAAACTATGAGATTTGACACAGAATCTGTTTCATGAATATGTTTCATGAAATGGGACCTTCTTACCTCCAAATGTGTATTTCCCAGATATTTCTTGACCATGACATAAATTCCACTCCATAGTTTCTTCAGCTACGTCCAATAATAATAGGACAAAAAGAGAATGCACTCTGCTGGCTCCTGCCTGTCCAATGAAAACCGATGTACTCTTGGGCAAAGACAGCCACCAAGGAGCTACAGTGGTGCTATAATAATAGCTGCGAGCTTCCTTCTCTATATTGTAGCCTCTCGTAACCAATCAGGATCCAAGAAGAAAATGACAGGACGAAAGATTAGGAAGAGATTATCTCATCCAATTCCATCTTTTGATATAAATAGGACCAGCATTCCAGAGAAATTAGGTGACTTGTTCAAGTAACACAGTTCATTGACAGCACTGAAACCCAAACCCATTTCCTGACATACAAAGTTCTCAGGGAGGATGGCAAATGCAGCTCTCCCCTCTTCAGCTTGGAGAAAGATTGAAGTCTTTACTAACTAAGGCAGCATAGTCATGAATAGTCCATCTATAGTAATTTAATCAAATAACACCCAAAAAAAGACAATCAGGCAAAGAACTATCAAAGACTCATCAGCAGAGAGAGCTAGAGAGTAAGCACTCTGATTTATGAAACATGCACGTTAGGAGTAAGTCTTGAGAGGGTATGTGAATAACTGGAAAGAAGTGAGCGATCAGGTAAAGGGAGAGCATTGTAGACAGCTCTGCAGCTCTAAGTTCTTCTACCTGCCCTTCTTCTGCAGGCTTCTTTAGAACACCAGTGCTTTGTAACTTTATCTTGAAAAGAACAACAATGAATTACTTCTGTTTTCACATACGTCTTTAAAGACTAGGTGAGATGATATAGGTGATATAATTTGAACTCTTTTACCGGACACCCCCCAAAAAAACCTACTTAAATTCAGTTTTCTTTGAAATAATCTGTTTACTGTTAAAAAAAAAAAAAAAAAAAAAAAAAGCCTTGGGACCAACAGTTAGCATAATGACTATGTCGCTGGACTCCCATGTACCGCGGTTTGGTTTGCGTCCCGGACCCGGTGGCTTAAAACTCACGCCAGGTGTGTGTGCATGCGTGCCCAAGATCCTGAGAGGAGAAGGGATTGCAGCGTGACCATCCTCCCTGGGGGGTGATTTCTCGCTTTCTGTTTCTCTGTCTCTGTCTGTCTGGCGAGCTCACACGCCCTATAGCAAAAACCTCTCTAAAAAAAGAAAAAAAAAAAAAAAAGTTCCCCTATGACCGTCCGGCGAGCTCACACCCCCTATAGAGCAAAAACTCTAAAAAAAAAAAAAAAAAAAGCCTTGTAATACAAAACCCACAAAATATTGATGCAAACACCTGCCTTCCATGTACCATTCTCTTCTGTCTCACACAGCAATCACAAAACGATAACAAAAGTCCTTCCGGAGGACTACATTTTTACCAGCAATGGATGTAAAGGTAAACCCTGGTATTTTCCTATTTCGTTCAAACCTTAGTAGTTCAGATGACCACAGGTCTCTGAGTGTTCCTCACTACAGATGTGCTTATCATGCGTTTCATCCCCAGGACCTAGTTACTCATTTGACTAAAAATACAAGGGTGATCGCCAAAATGAACTTGGCAGATCTGACTAACTTGGTAGGTTTTCTCTTCCTTCCTTCTTGTTTGTGTCCTTCTCTGAGGTTCACTTTCCATCCCAGAAGAAACCTGCCCAAACAGCCTGTCCACAAGGCCACACTCCTAATTGCTCTTTCCAGTGGGAAATGCAAAAGCTCCCAGAACTTCCAACCAGTAACACCCCAGTGCTCTCCAAAATAAAAACCCCAGTGAAACCAAGGATGATCTTGACTTCCTAAAATTATGGGCAAAGTGTTTACCGAGAGGCTAAAGATCCGTAGCTCACTCTCTAAGAATTTCCTCCGACCCCAGCTCTACCACATTGTTCTCAAGAGTGGTAGAGTGGTTTTACTTCTGAGTTGTTTGGCTTCCTAACAATTTAGGGGCTTATTGGATGATACCAACCAAAACCTAATAAGACTTTTATTGTTATATTTCTTCCTGATATGTACTATTGGTTAGATCAAGGATGAGAAGATTAAAAAGGATAAAGAACCCAAAGAAGAAGTTAAGAGCTTCTTGGATCGAAAGAAGGGATTTACAGAAGTGAAGTCACAGAACGGAGAATTCATGACCCACAAACTTAAACATGCTGAGAACACTTCCAGGTAAGAAGTAGTGACTAGTTAACAGTGACTGCATTCACACATGAAAAAAAATAATTAAAAGTCGGTCTCCTCTCCTCTCCTGTGCCTCCAGACAGAAACATGCTTACTAGGCAACATACTCGTGTTGTGAGGTCATTAGCCATTGTCTTAGAGATACTGGATCAGCAGGTCCACCTCTCCTATCACTGACAGAAGACCAGCAGTCATTGCTCAGAAAAGGCTTAGTCTGCTTTTTCCATTATTTTGCAAGGCAGATCATGCTTGGCATCCATGTTTTTGTTCACTGAACTAATACGCTTGTGTGAGATCAGTTTATTAGAAAACATTATGGCTGGGATTAATATCATTGATTCATTCTCTCTATGGTTTAGCTAACTTCATAAACGATCCTTCTCAGTACCGTTTTCCAAGAATGAGTTTTGTAAAGGTTGTCAATAAATGTTACATAAAGCTAAGATTGTCCCCTGGCCAAATAAATACATGGGTTAATAAATACTTAGGTTAAGCTAAGTGGATCAGATGTTTTGACCACAGGACTTTGAGAACCCTTAACGTTAAGCTGTGGTGAGAATCACTATGGAGGAGGGGAGGGCATGGAGCTACTTCGTACATTTTGGAAAACCCTCTGGTATAACTTCAGTTCCTCTTTCTCACACCCCCTTCCCCATTACATTGAAAATCTGGGCAATTGATTATAGGACAAACTAGATCCATACATGCAGGTAAATCCTCACTTCTAGACACTTCTAGGTTGAGGTCTCCACCAATTTTGTAAAAAAAATTGTGTAATGGACCTAGCTACATGATTCTCTGTGCCCCATCATCACCCATACTCCCTCCAACCACTGGTGTCAAATCCCACTTCTTTCTATCACTGGCTGCTGTGACTGATGTGCTGGAAAAGTCTTGAGTCCTTGCCATGTGCATTTCCATGGGGTTTTATTTTTTGGCAGCAGCCTTATCTGTAGACCCTATTTTCAGAACTCTTCAAAGAATGTCACCAAGAAGGTATTGTTAGAGGTTAGACATGCTCCTGACAACAAAGCTGTTGGAACTTCCAGAAGCAAGTAGAGCTGGTCGGAATGAAGGTTTCAGGCTTCTGAGAGGCCAAGATGAATACATACAGTTGTCCCCAAAACAATTTTTCCATGTAAAACTTTGAGCAGAAATCTAATCACAATTATCCAAAGGAGAGTCTAAAATACATAAAAGAAAAGGTTAACACAGAAGGCCTAACTACAGCTAGAAAGATGTAAGAAAATTAGAACCTACAGATATTACTTGGCAGGAGAATCAATGTATAATTATGAGTTTATTGCAAGTTTATAGAAAATATATAAGGCAATGTGATTCAGGCTGATAAGCTGAGTCCAGAGTTTACAGAAGTATCTGTATCTTAATGTTTCAAAATCCAAGAATAGTGTCAGATTCATGAAAGATGTTCAATAAATATTATCTACTATTACTATTGATAGGTTAAAATATGTTATGTTGGGTATAAAGTTCTTTTTAAATTTTATTTGCTTCTTCCAAGTAAAAGAGATACAGAGAGAGGGACAGACAGACACTCCCAACATGGTTCTCACACCACGATCCATTCCCAGCCTCAGTCAGCCAAGATCACAGGCACTTGTGCACCTGGCATGTACAGGGAGTGGCCAGAAAGCAAACCTGGGGCCTCCCCATCTGTGTCTAGGTGTATTACTGCTGCCCTACCATCTGGCTCCTAAGTTTTATTTTTGTTAAAAGAAATAATGTTTAAAAAAATTGTTAGTACATAAAAACATTTTGGTTAACCATTAGCAAACCTGCCAGTGAGGTTCAGTCAACTCTCAAATTAATAATTAGCACGCCTACATGTAGAAATCTGAAGCACCATGTAATCCAAAGAGTCACAGATGACAACAGATTTCACCCTGAAAACACTTACGTGTGACTCTGGCCTTCATTTTTACATCTTTGGAAAGAAAAAGTGACAAAAATAAGCTACCACTTTATCAGTAGTTTTTATTTAGCCATCAACATGTCACTTTTTGCTTCCATTAGAAGTCAATGCTTGGGCCAATAGGCGGCATAGTGTTTGAGGCGCTGGACTCCCACATGACTGACTGCAGTTGGAGTCCAGACCTGGCAGCTTGAAACTCATGCTGGGTATGTGTGTGAATGCATGCCCAAAGTCCCAAGAGGAGAATGGAGAAGGAATTGTAGCTTGGCCATCCCCCCTGGGGAGTGATGTCTCGTTTTCTGTCTCTCTGTCTCTCTAGCAAACACGTGTGCCCTACTGCAAAAATCTCTCTAAAGAAAGAAAGAGAAAATGAAAAAGAAAGAAATTGATGCTTCTAGAAGCAGAGAAGCATGGTTTCCTCCATATACTTAAAAAATGAGGAGTTGGGGAGTAAGAGCCTTTGCTTAGATAATCTTAGTACCTACCAGCTGAACTGAATATAAGCTGTGTTCTTTATGGTCTCAGGATTGATGTTCTTCTTGACTTACACCTATATAAGCCAAGTTTAGGGGAGAGAACTTTATGAAGGAAATTTCTTTACAAGTGGCACCCTAATGCCAAGGGCATACCAGCACAGAGGGAGTGTGAACAAAACTCTTGCTTCTGTTTTGAATGTAACGTCTTAGGTTTTACTTAATCATATCCCCTTTTATTTCTGTTTTTATGTAACTAGATTGTGTTCTCTAAACATGACATAAAAACCCTAATTTGACAAACAAATTAAAGAGATAGCAGATTATGCCAAGAATTCTATAGAAAGTACAAAACAGGAGTTCGCTTTACTTTATGTTTATTTTTTTAAGGTGAGCACTAAAGGATTTTCTTCTGTTATGGGGGGGGGGGAATTGCTAATTTTAAAACATTTAGAAAAAAGAAATAAAAATAAGTACTCACCACGCAAAGATAACCACCAGAAACTTTTTTTCAGATATTTTCTATATATGTGGGTACTCAAAAAGTTTACAGAAAAATTAAATTAAAGTACAAATTTATTTTGGTGCAAATATGTGTTGAAATTCATACATAGTTTTTTTTATAAGGCACATTTTTGTGAACTATCTTAGAAGATCCCTTGCATTTAGTACATCTCTCTATATATATATATATATATATATACACACACACACACAAAGTAGGCATATATATCATCTATACAAGTGTGAATGTAATTATAAATATATTTTTAATTATTTCTTGCATTATGCCAAACAATGTATCATAGCTAATTTCCATCCTAATAAATATAAACCTACAATTAATGATGGAGTACTCCACTAAGTAGGTGTATTATGACTTATTTAACCAGTCTCTAATGATGGATATTTTTATTGTCAAAACAAAGGCTGAGCGACACCTAGTGGAATCTAGAGAAGTTTCTAATGCCTGTGTTTTCCTGTACAGAAGAGAGAGCTAACTCTTCTGAAGATGAAAAGACCTTAAGTTAAGGTCTTAGAGAAGAGTCACAGACCTTTGCTCCTGTAAGATCCCAGAAGAGCAACATAAAAAATTTTAAGAGACTTTCTAACCTTGCGTGAGTCCAAAATAAGAGTTCATCTTTAGTTGTCAAGAGCCTAGAACAATATTTTTAAATTTTAAACCTCAATGCTTAGTAAGAGATAAAGTTTACATCATGACCCAGTACATAGGTATACATATAGTTATAACCAAAGCATGCATGTTGACCATTGATACTTTCTATTGCTCAATGCAATGCTCTCTGATATTTTCTATGTTTATTTTAAATAATTTTTTGTCAGAGGGCACACACCCTCACCAGAGAGAGAAAAAGAGAGGGAGAACAAAAGAGAAAGCACCTCCCAGTGGAACATAGTCATTTTGCAATCCCTTCTTCATTTCTCCATCCTGTCAGGATTTTGGACACAGGTGTACACGCACATGCCTAGCATGTTTTTCAGTCTGTTGAGGCTGAGTTTCAAACCATGTTAGCAGCTCCCAATGCATAGCTCTTAACCACTGGGCTACAGGACTAACCTTCCATTTCATTTTTAAAAATGCTAATTATGATCTACTAAATTGGTTTTCTGACTTGCAGCTTAGCATTGTATAGAGGACACGTAGCTGATCTCTGGCAGATGAAATTACTCACTGGCCCTTGAATGGGCTAAACACAGTACTGTCTAAGTAGGTCTGTCTTTACAAACTGCTCCAAGGAAGTTCCTAACAACTCTTCTTTAACCTATGGCTTCAGTTTGTGTATTTTCTACCTCTTTGACCCAAACGCAACTGGATACTCCTTATCAAGACTTCCTGATATATCCGGTATATTCATAAATATTCCTACCAGTCTAATCAGAAATACCTCAATGTTTAAATAGCATGAGATTCATACTGTAAGACCAACATCATATGATGTATGTCTTTAACACTTCCATTGTTTAACGCTCTTTTGCTTCATAATGAGAAACACTGTGCCATTCGCCTCAGTATTAATTCATCTGTTCTAAGGCAAATACGTCAGGAAGGGATACCTGTGTTAACATCTAATTTTGAATGACCCAGTTGCTTGTTAATAAGTATTTAAATGCCAATGAACTATGTCCTTGTCTCTCAGTTTAAGTCTACTTATAACAAGGCCCTTCAAGCACACTCCTAAATTCTCCTTAGTAAAGTTCCAGGAGGATCCAAGTTACATGAAATCCCCCGTTAGTAAAAACAGTATTCTGCTAAAGTTCTACGCTGAGTATCAGCATGTTCTAACTCATCTCAACAGCAAATTCATCAATAGAGCTTAGGGTCAGCAGGTGCTAATATCTCTCCATCTTTTTACATGATTTATGAAAAACATAGAGAATACCAGTTCTGAAGGGCATCCCTGTGGCCTGGTAGTTAAGGGAACTAGATCTCACATGGCCAAACACATAGATCAAGTTCCAGACCTGGCAGCTTGAAATACACACGGGCGTGTATGTGTGCCCAAAATCCCCCACAGGATAGAGAAATGAAAGAGAAGGGATTGGGGACCAGCAGTCAGCGTAATAGCTATGTCGCTGGACTCCCACGTAGTCGACGGTGGTTCACATCCCAGATCCAGTGGCTTAAACCTCACGCCAGGTGCGTGTGCGTGTGTGCCCAAGATCCCAAGAGGAGAATGGAGGAGAAGGGATTGCGGCGTGGCCATCCCCCCTGGGGGGTGATTTCTCGCTTTCTGTCTCTCTGTCTCTCTCTGTCTGTCTGGCGAGTGCACGTGCCCTATAGCAAAAACCTAAAAGAAAAGAAAAAGAAAGAAAGAAAAAAAGAAAGAGAAGGGATTATGATGTGACCATGCCCCATTTGGGGAGCAGGGTGCTTTTTCCCCTCTCCCTCACTTTCTGTCCCAATCTGGGAAGTTCATACACCATCTAACAAATTTAAAAAAAAAAAAAAAAAAAAGACACCAGTTCTGGAATAAAATGTTAACATAAGGAATCTCCAGATAGAATTCTGCCTTTGTTCAACATATTCCCAATGTGGCAATGAAATCCCTAATTTCCTCTTTAATCACAATTTCAGTTCCAATATAAAAAAAATTTTTTTAAGTGCCCAATTTCTTCTTGTTTGATAAACCATGTTATCAGATGAAGCACTGTTCCCACTCAATTTTGATTGATTCATTATGTTATAATAAATCACATTTAACTTGAGGTATTACTACACTGTAGTGAAAATAATACAATTAGTAGAGAAGTATTAGAATTTAGTCATGGCACAACCACTTTCTGGCTACCAAAAGTTTGGATAGATTATTTTTTCTTTCTTGCCTCTGGTTTCCTTATTCATAAAATGGGAATGATGAACCTAACCTGCCAACTTCCCAGTACCATGAGCATTAAATGAGATAATAAATATGGAAAGTGTTTACAAAACAAAAACTAATAACCTTAAATAACAGCTTTAATCATGTAGTATCAGAGCTAATTGAATCATTTTAAGTCCTGATAAGGAATACTCCCATTGTGTTTGGGTCAAAGAGGTAGAAAATACACAAATTGAAGCCATAGGTTAAAGCAGAGTTGTTAGGAACTTTCTTGAAGCATTCTGTAAGAATAGACATACTTGTATATTACTGGGTTTAGCCCAGTCAAGGGGCAATGGGTAATTTCATCTGCCAGAGATCAGCTATAAGAGTCAAGTCTAAAGTTGTGGACAGATAGATTTCTTTCAGTGCCTACCTCCACTTCAGTTGTCTTTTCTTGTCCGCAGTGTCTGAGTCTTTGTTTTCCCTCCTGATCCATGATTCCAGCAGACCCAAGTGAACCAGTAACTTACAGCAGATTAGCAGTAGGGCCGCTCCTAAACTTTAGAACTCATTCCACATGCCTTCCTTTCTGAGAACAACTATTAAATGTTGTCAGGAAAATCATGACATAGTTTTCTATGCAAAAATGCATCATGACTCTCCCAACAGTCCAATAATGCTAGTAAACAATCTGTAAATTAATATGTATGTAACATATAATTCCAAGGGACCCACAGAGGTAAATAGAATAAATACAGTTTGCCCCATTTTTCCCCATGTTGCGGCATGTGTCATGGATTTGCGTGTGTATATGTGTGTGGTAAAAAACACAAAGCATGTTAACTATATTCACATTGTCGTGCAGCTGATTTCATCTTGCAAAACTGAAACTCTATACCCATAAGTAACATCACCCCATTCCCCACGCCCCTTAGCCCCTGGCAACTACCATTCTACTTTCTGTTTCTATGAATTTGACTATATCATGTAAATGGAATCATATAATTCTTGTCTTTTCATGACTGGCTTATTTTACTTAGCACAGTGTCCTCAAGGTCCATCCAGGTTGTAATATGTGTCAGAATTTTCTTCTTTTTGAGAGCTGTGTACTATTCCACTGAATAGATATACCACATTTTGTTTATCCATTCTTTCCACAGTGGACACTTGGGTTGCTTCCCCCTTCCAGCTGTTGTAAATGGTGCTGCTATGAGTGTGGAAGTGCAAATATGTTCTTTAGGCCTTGCTTTCAGTTCTTTTAGAGACATACCCCACGTGAGATCACTGGATCACATATACACAGTAGTTCTATTTTTTAATTTTGGGGAGAACCTCCATACTGTTTCCATAGCAGGTGTACCGTTTTACAATTCCACCAACAGTGCATATTTGGCCAGTTTTATGGCTGAGGAAACCAAGGATAACTGTGAGAGCAGGGGCTCCCAGTAGGACTTTGTAATTTACTTGACATACACTGACTGTCCGCACTCTATGGTAGAGACTGAGAGACTGGAGGACTTAAAAGCATTGAAAATAGTTACAGGACACTGGAGACAAAGTGGAAGAAGTGTGGGGGAGGGGAAGAGAGTAGGGAAGGAAACTTGAGAGAAAAATACAGGTAAGACATTTGTGGGATACGGAATGGTTTATTATACTATAAACCATGTGTATAGCATTCTCAGCCGGACTGGTCTGAGATGTAAGTCATGCTGGGTAAATTCTCTTTACAATCGAAATGATGTATAGCGATGGAATGTATAAATAATAACAAAATTTTTAGAAGACTGTGATTCCAGACAGAGCCAGCCTGTGCCTTGAGCTAGTGGAGGGGTGGGGAGCAGTGTTTAAGGAGGGCAGTGAAGGTTGGTCTGGGATGCAGAGCCTGCAGACGCACCCCACCCGCACACAGGGAGGGCTTCAAGGAGGAAGCCTGTGAATTTCCTTTCCATTCTCCCCAGCCCCAGTCGCCCTGGAGGGAGGACCAGCGGGGACGCCAAGGAAGCTGAAGGTGCTTCCCAGGTGGAAGCCGGCAAACGACTGGAGGAGCTTCGGCGCCGCCGCGGGGAGACTGAGAGCGAAGAGTTTGAAAAACTCAAACAGAAGCAGCAGGAGGCGGCCTTAGAGTTGGAGGAGCTGAAGAAAAAGAGGGAGGAGCGGAGGAAAGTCCTGGAGGAGGAAGAGCAGAGGAGGAAGCAGGAGGAGGCTGATCGCAAAATCAGAGAGGAGGTAGGGCTGGCACTTGAACGCACCACACCCAAACCTAGATGGTCTCCCTGGTGACCCTTCCAGCCCAGGCATTCGTTGTCCCTACTGCCTGAGCATGGACTCTTAAGAATATATTGGGGCCGGTAGGCGGCGTAGTGGTTAGTCACTGGACCCCCACATGGCAGATCGCGTTTTGAATCTGGATCAGCCGCTTGCGGGGTGGGGTGGGGCAGGGGTGGGAAAATCACATCGGGAACATGTGCGCATGCCCAAAATCCCAGGAGGCGAATAAAGAAGAAGGGGTTGCAACTTACGACTCCTGTTACTCTCTCTCTTTCCAGCCAGCCCTATGGCAAAAACCTTAAAATGTCAATTAATGAATTAAAGAATATATTTTAAGAATAATAAAATGACTGCGTCAGGCATGGTTCTAAAATCTTTAGACATATTTATTGATTTTTTTTTCCAGTTCTCCTAAGAACTCTCTGATGTTGGTATTTATCATCCCCATTTTACAGATAAAGAAAACTGAGGCATGGAGAGGTTTGGTTTTGGTTTTGGTTTTGGTCATTTTCCCAAAGCCCCACTTGTCTTAACTCATTACCTTGTACTGCCTCTCAATAAAGAAAAGTTAGAAAGCCGAGAAGGATGAAAGGTCTGAGAACTGTGATAGAGGAGCTTTTTTATGGGAGAGTAAATAGGTTAGATGTCATCAGGCAGGGGCAGTTCTGCTCACTGGTGCATACCCAGGATCCAGTACAGTGCCTGACATGCAGCAGGTACCCTGCCATTATCAGCAGATTAATCTGTTCCATCTTTTTAAGACAGAACTAAAAACAACAGAAGAAGTTACAAGGAGGAAAGTTTAGGCTCAGTATGTAAAAATGCTTAACCAATTACAACTTACATTGCTACACTTTACAAAGTGCATTCTTTCATCCTGGGGTACATTATTATTCTCATTTTATAGGCAATGAACCCAGGAATCAAATAGTTTGAGTGGGAAGATCCTTGACTAGCAAGTGATAGAAACAGTTATTGGGACCTAGCTTTTCCAACTCTGAGCCTAAGCTTTGGAAATCATAAAGTCTCATTATTCCAACTACATAAAAAACCTTTTGATGACTCCCTGACATAAATTTACTACAGCTTTCCCTGAACTGTGTGGCAAGTTTGGATGAATTATTCCAAGGTCTCTTCCTTTTCTTTTTCAGAGATTTTTGCTATAGGGCATGTGCACTCACCAGAGAAATAGAAAGCAAGAAATCACCCCTCCCCCTCAGAGGAGATGACTGCACCACAGTCCCTTCTCCTCCATTCTCTTCTTGGGATTTTTGGTACACACACATATGGCCTGCATGAGTTTCAAGTCACCGGGTCTGAAATTTGAACCACGATCGACAACATGGAAGTCCAATGCTTTAACCACTATGCCACCTGCTGACCTCCCCCTTTAAAAAATTTTTGCCAAAGTGTACATGTGCAGGGCAGAGAAAGAGAGAGAGAGAGAGCAAGAGAGGGAACATGAGAAAACACCCTCCATGAGTAATGGTCATGCCGCAATCCCTTCTCCATTTCTCTCTTCTCTTGGAATCATGGCACCATGCCTATGTGCCTGGCATGTTTCTCAAGCCACTGATCTGGGGCTTAACCCACATAGTTGGCCATGTGAGATCTAGCCCCCTAACTACCACACCACTGGCTGGCTCCTAAGGTCTCTTCCAACTCTAGCTGTCAATGGGCCAATGATCTGATTGAAAAGTATTCAATAATTGGAATGATAAAAGTTTCGGAATCAAACCTACCCGTGCTTGTACCCTAATTCTGCCACTTACAAACTGGGACCATAGGAGAGTAACTGGGCTACTACTTCTTTTTCTAATTTTGAAATAATAGCTACTTTGCAAAATCATTCTGCTGATTAAATATTGGGTTGTCAGAAAAGTCATTATGTGTTTTTCTATGCAGAAACACATCACAACTTTTTTGACAACCCATTAGATCATTGTATTCTCAGTGTCAGGCACATAACACTCAAAAAGTGGCAGCCATCATTACTGTTATCATTGTTATTATTTAGAGGAGGAGAGGATCTGGAAAGGCAAAAAAAGAATCATGAACTCTTAGAATTGAACTGAATGTAAGAGATTATTTAACCTACAAATACAATGATCTATTTAATTATCATAGATCTACATAACATCTCACTAAGCTATCTCGTTTATCTTCACAACTCTCCTAGAAAATGAGTAGGAGGGATATTCATTTTACTTATACAGAAATAGAAGGTCAACGTTAACTGACTTATAGGATGATGAGGATGAGGTGCCACCATGATCATACTGATCATCAATCTAAGCTTTTTATCTGTGCATTTTGGTTTAGTCCCCAGGAAAGCTCTGGTAAGAAGGTACTATTGGGCCAGCAGGTGCCATGGTAGTTAAGGTGCTGGGTTCTCCCATGGCCAGCTGAGGTTTGAGCCCTGGACTTGACAGCTTGAAAATCACACCGAGTATGTGTGTATACATTCCCAAAATCCCAGAGAAGAATGGAGAAGGGATTGCAGTGTGGCCATCCCCTGGGGAAGGGGGCTGATTTCTCACTTTCTCTCTGTCTCTCTCTGGCTAGTGCACATACCCTATGGCAAAACTAAATAAATAAATAAAAGTACTGTTATTATCTGTGTTTTACAGATGAAGAAATTTAGGCACAGAGCATTATAAATAACAGCAAAGATCACAGAGTTGGGGCATGGCAGCACCAGAACAGGATTGCAGGCAGGTGTATGCCCACTCAGGCTTAACCTCTATGGCCCACCCTCGAGAAAGGGGCAGTGTGTAATCTAGGATGAAAGTCTGTTCCCTCTCCTTCGAGTGCTCTTTCTCCTTCAGCACGCTTTCCTTTTGCCAGGAAGCTGATCTTGATATCCTTGTATTTGCTCTTTTTCTTTTAGGAAGAGAAGAGGAGGCTAAAGGAAGAGATTGAAAGGCGAAGGGCAGAGGCTGCTGAAAAGCGCCAGAAGATGCCAGAAGATGGCTTCTCAGACGACAAGAAGCCATTCAAGTGTTTTACCCCTAAAGGTTCATCTCTTAAGGTATTCGTTCCAGAAAATCTTGTAGAACTTCTATCATAATATAAAGGGCCTTCAAAATGTTCGTGGAAAATGCAGATTGTGAGAAAACTATATACACATTTCAGAAATGTTCTGTTTTTCTGTGAACTTTTTGAGCTCTCGTCATTTAACAGAAATTTTATTTTAGCTCCTTATTTATTGATTGATTATTCAAGACTTTTGCCTTATCTTTTTGCTATCCTGTAATAGTCTGTTTGCTGCTATCACAAAATATCACAGACTCGATAATTTATAAACAACAGAAACTTACTACTCAGAGTTCAGAGGCTGCAAAGTCCAAGATCATGGTGATAGCAGCGTCAGTGTCTGGTAATGGCCTGTTCCTCATAGATGCACCTTCTCACGGTTTCCTCACATCATAAAAGGAAAAAGGAGGCAGATGAGCACCCTCCAGCATCTTTAAAAGGGCAGTAATCCCATTCACTTTCATGACCACTTTCACTTCCTAGAGGCACCTCTTAACACCAGCGCACCAGGGATTAGATTTCAACATATGAATTTTGGAAGGGCACAAGCGTTCAGACCATAGCACCTTCTTTCAGTCACTTCACAGCTTCTCTTCAGTCACAGCACACAGAAGGAGAGGAACGAAGTGGTGGGGTGTGTGTCTGCTGTTTGCTAGACATTTTGATATACATTAACATGACATTTGGTGATTGATTATCTTGAAATTTCACTGATCCATCCTGTCCATGTCTGATTGCTTGGAGCAACTGAGAATGGGAACATTTAAAGTTTATAAAACAGGCAAGTATAGGGCTTAAGCTGATTTTCTTGTTAGCTGTTCAGTTTTTCTTTATCATCATTAACAGCAAACAGCTGGAAATGATGCAGGTGTAAATTTTAAAGCTACGGACATAGGAAGAGATGAAAGGTGATTTGGAGAAGGTCCTTTGTCAGGATAAGGTTGGTCCTGCTGCTGCCTTCATGGGACACGCGTAGTTTCTGATTGATGTAAAACAGAAATGCTATGAAGAGAAAAGAGAATGTGCTGATGGAAAGTACCATCCATTATTCATAATCCATCTGCCACTATTTCCAAATATATCCTTTGCTTGAAGGGTTAGCATTCTTGAGCAGCCAACACAGTGCCTTACGTGTCAAAGATAATTGAATTTCAGAGGCACAGATTTCAATCCATACAACTGTCTTGTTCATCATTGAGCATTCACTTCACATAGGAGATACTCAACATATAATTTATTGGTTGGTTGTTTGGCTATAGGCTTCTTGAATTAAAAATAGGGTGGATGAATGAACCGATAGATTGACAATACTAAAAGTGTCAGTGCAGTACATGATTTTAAACTATTTCACCTTATTCACTTGGAAACTTCCTCTACAGAAATGTACTTCTAACTTTATCATTAAAACCAGAAAAATAAGATCCACTTTATAGATCTTTTATATCTCATAAACTCAGAGCTTCCTATAGCATTTTTCTGCATAAAGATTTATTTTTAGTAAGAGCTTGCTTTTATCTTTGTAAGAAATCACTGAAAAGAATAGAGTATCCTTCCTAGTATCGATAAGAATGTTACTCAACTGCTACTGGGAGTGAAGCATGTTTTCCAAAATAATTTGTGATATTTAATATTAAATGTTCAGGGCCGGCGGGTGACATGATGGTTAAGGTGCTGGACTCTCACAAGGGTGACCACAGCTCAAGTCCTGGACCTGGCAGCTTGCTTTCTAATTTTCTCTCTCTGTCTGGTCAACTAAAAAAAAAAAGAAAAAGAAAAGAAAATGAATAAGATTAAATAATTCTTTTAAAAAATGTATAAAGTGTTCACGAATCTTGGGTTAGTCCAAGTCACAAAGAGCTCCTAACATGTTGGGAGGTTGTAGGGGTGTTATGGATGGAATATTTGTCCCCTCACAATTCATGTGTGACATTCTAACAATGTGACGGTGTTAGGAAGTGGGTCCTTAGGGAAGTAATAGGTCATGAGGCTGGAACCCTCATGAGTGGGGTCAGTGCCCTTAGAAGAGGAGACACAGGAGTTTGCTTGCTTCCTCTCTGCTCTCTATCAGTGAAACACAGCAAGACATGGCCCTCTACAAACCAAGAGGGCCAGAACCCAGTCATGCTGCCAACCTGATCTCAGATTCCCAGAACATGATCAATAGGAGTTAATGTTTGCTAAGTCTACTAAGTCCCTCAGGGATGGTAATTTCTTATATCAGCTTGCACTGAGAGAAGGGGATACTCAACCACACTAGCCTAGGGTAATTGTAATCCTGTTGATTCTTGGCTGCCCTGAACATGGAAGAAAATGGAACTTTTCAACATGTGTGTGCTTTGGCACATGTAGCCATATGCAAAGGAGGGTTTGTCATTTGCTGCCTCTGTACTGACAGGTGATGGGTCACAGAAAGAAGTTCCTAGCTTTAAAAAAGAATTTATAGAAGACTATTGAAGTGCCCATTTAGTCCATTCAGTGTACGTTCATTGCAGTTGCTCTGGCCTTATTTCCTATTTCCCACTCGCGCTAAAAGAGGGTCCATGGGCAGCTTCAGTAGTATCCCATTCTCATGGCACTCCTTCCCCCATCTTTTCCATGCCAGGGCAAATTAACTTCAAGGACAGGCTTGACAGCTCTCAATTTAGAAAAGTATGCAGAGCAAGAAAGGAAAAGTTCACATTTCCTCTTCATCTTTCTTATTCAGTCCTGTTACATGCCAAATATGTAGTTGAAACATTGTGGCAGAATTTTGTTAATCAAATAGCATAAGACATATAAATATGTCTGAAAAGGTAACAGTGTATATTTTTGAAAAAATTATTGTGACAGTCTTAAAATTGTATTCTTTTGCCACTGATTTATATTATTTCAGAGGTATTCCTTTCCATTTCTGTCCAGTCTTTAATTTGCCTCTAAAACTCTGCCCACTTTCTCTGCTTTCTGCCACTATCTGATACCTTAAACATGCCACAAGTCTGTCAAATACCTTATACATGGCTTTTCTCTCTACTTGAACTGCAGTACACAGCACCCAAATAACCTCATACACTCCTTGGTGTTTTTATTCGCCAGGTTCAGAGATGATAATGGTATGGGCTGAGAACCATTGTTTTTAAGCTGAAATATTAACTGGGTGTGTTTTTGTTTTTGTTTTTGTTTTTGTTTTTGTTTTTGTTTTTTTGACTCCTAGATAGAAGAGCGAGCAGAATTTTTGAATAAGTCTGTGCAGAAAAGGTAAGTATAGTTGATTGTTCAATTGAGAATATCACTATTATTTGTATGAACTATCTCTCTCATGTTTTTAATGTATACGTATGTATGTGCTTCTTTATTTAACAGTGGGGTGAAGTCAACTCATCAAGCAGCAGTAGTCTCTAAGATTGACAGCAGACTAGAGCAGTACACCAGCGCAATTGAGGTGAGAATTGACCTTGGAGTTGTCATCCCATCAAACTCAAATAGGCTCTGATCAGGGGCTGGAGGGTGACAGGGTAATGCAACGCTCTGTGAGGCTGATCTACATGGGAAGGTTCTGAGTTCACTTCTGGAGATCTCCCTGGGTATGCTGGGTACTTTCCCATGATTCAGAGCTGGCTGAAGCTGGGGGTAGATTGTGGTATCAAGACCCAGTTGGGGATGCTAGCATGTGCTCTCTTTCTCTCTCACTCTTTCATGGAAGAAAGAAATGAATAAACTTTTTAAGAATTTCTTTTATTTTTGCCAGTGGGTACGTGAACTCACCAGAGAGAGATAGACAGAGAAGAAGAGGAAGAGAGCATCCCCAGTGTGGCATTGTCATGCTATGATCCCTTCTCAATTTCTCCACCTTGTCAAGATTTGGGGCACACACACACACACACACACACACACACACACACATGTGCCCCATGTATTTTTCAAGCTCCCAGTGCCAAGATTCAGACCACGTGACTGACCCTATAGGATTCAGCTCCCTTAACTGCTAGTCGATGGGGCCAGCCCAGAAATAAGCTTTTAAAGAAGAAATAGGGTCTGATTATATAGAAAATTATAAAAATGCTTAAGCCCAACAGCCATAGTAATACAAGCATATTAATGATGTTTCATTACACCTTGAATTAGTTATAGAGAAGTACAGTCATAAAGATAAATTATAGAAGAGCTTTAAATAGATTATTGCTTACTATTTTCAGTTTCAGCATTCTTTAATGAAGGAGTTATTTGAATGAATGAGTTTATTGGCATAACTATATTTTTATATGTTCACAGTATTAAGTATCTTGAATTCCTTATAAAAAAAAGGTTCCCGAGACTGGCAGGTGGCGTGGTGATAAAGGTGCTGGACTCCCACATGGCTGACTGTGGTTCAAGTACTGGACCTGGTGGCTTCCTCTCTCACTTTCCCTCTCTCTCTTTCTCTGTCTCGCTCTGATCAAACTGGAAAATAATACTAATAAATAAAGTTAAATAAAATAATAGTTTTTTTTTTAAAAAAAGGTTCCCATATATGGTTTAAATAGGTTCCTTACAATCTTGTTTAATCCTCTTCTATTTAAAAAAACTTCTATTATCAAATAAAAGTAGTACTATAATGTAAAGACAGTAGCCAACCTGAGCTTAATTGTCATCAACTTCAAATTGATTATTTCATATTTGGAGGGCCATAGCTTTATATTTCTGCCTAGTTCAACTTTTTTTTATATCCAACTGACCTGAAGGTTTCACGCTATTTGGAAATAATGACTATTTCCACGTAATAAAGCACTATGAAGGAAGACGTCAGTGAGCAGAATGCGATCCTGGTTTTTGTTCTGGCTTGTTGACTCGTGCCCATGATCTTAGCCTTGTACATCAGGGCACCTGCTGTAAAGTAATTGGATCAGTTTGATTTCATTTTCTCTTCTCTGTTATACTCTAGAGTAGAGATGCTTTTAAAATAGCCCACAAATGATAAAAGCAAATAAGAAAGTTATCTGATAATTTATCAGATGATCACATCCTGGGACCAGCAGTTAGCATAATGGCTATGTTGCTGGACTCCCACGTAGTCGACCGCAGTTCGCGTCCCGGACCCGGTGGCTTAAAACTCACGCCGGGCGCGTGTGCATGCATGCCCAAGATCCTGAGAGGAGAACAGAGGAGTAGGGATTGCGGCGTGGCCATCCCCCCTGGGGGGTGATTTCTCGCTTTTTTGTCTCTCTGTCTGTCTCTGTCTGTTTGGCGAATGCACACACCCTATAGCAAAAACCTCTAAAAAAAAAAAAAAAATGATCACATCCTAACACCACAGATATGACTTCTATTCCCAAGAGTAAATGTCCACTAAAATACTAGGTTGCTGGGGAACGCATGACATATTTTTCTGTTTTTCTATGCAAAACTGCATCATGACCTTTCTGATGACCCAATGTAAAACAAATTGTAAATATTTCCTATGCTTGAACTTGTCAAGGCACTAAGAAGTTGAATGCCAGACTGTGGTTTCAGTCCTTTACAGTGCAGTAAGATGAGTTTTTATGTCACGGCCGGTGATGATGCCACTCAGCCTGGTAACCATCTTGACCACGGGCTACAGGCCACAAAGCAGAAGTGGGAGAGAAACATATGCCATCCTGGGTATGCCATTCATTACTGCTGAGAAAGGGTCTCGAATGCACACCTTTCCACCTTCCTTATGACCATCCTTTCCCCTTTCCAGTATGTTGTCCATGCAGTGGTATCTCAGCCCCTCAGTCTTCTAGCACTCCCCTGCCCCGGGACCTTTGCACATGCTGTTACCTCTGCATCGAACCAAGTCCACCCCGTTCACTTCACCACTTACGAGTTTTCCATCAGCTCAGGACTTAAATAAGTAGCCTTCTTTGTGCCCTAAACTAAGAATTAGCCCCCTGTTCTCTGCTCTGTTGCCATACTTTGTAGCACTTCGTTATAGCCCTTACCATAATGTGAAATACTTGGGTAATTTATCACCATCTTTCTCTTCTACTAAATGTAAACCCACTGCAGCTTACAGAGTGGACTGCCTTGTTTTGACCACAGCCTGGCAGAGCGTCCTGCACACAGTAGGCATCTAAGAAGAACCTGTTGAAGATACAAAGTAGAATATCACCTTTACCATCTGGTGCCCCAACAAAAAGCATATTTTATTTTGCAAGATCCCCTGTTCTAGTTCTATGGTTTATTTTGCAAGATATATGCCATTAGAATGCAGGGACTTTTTGGTTTTTAGACTTTTGCCATAGGGTGTGTGTACTCACCAGAAAGAGACAGATAGAGAGAGGGGAAGAGAGAAATCGCCCCCTCCCCCAGAAAGATGGCCACCCTGCAATCCCTTCTCCAGTCTCCTCTCAGAATTTTGGACATGCACATACACATGCTTAGCATGTTTTTCAAGCCACCCGGTTCGGAACTCGAACCGCGTGCTCAGCCACGTAGGATCTACTGTCTTAACCACCACACCATCTGCCATAAGATGCAGTTTTACAATAGAAATTATGACACATTTTTGGTGAAGGCATTTATATAGTGCATTTTTAAAATGCACTCTAATTTTACCAGAACAAACTTCTCAGCACCAATCCTAAAAATAATTCACACATTTCAGGGAACAAAAACTGCCAAGCCTACGAAGCCAGCAGCCTCAGATCTTCCTGTCCCTGCTGAAGGCGTACGCAATATCAAGAGCATGTGGGAGAAAGGGAACGTGTTTTCATCCCCCACCGCATCAGGCACACCAAATAAGGTGAGTGTGCGATTTCACCTTCTAAGTTTAGAGGGATGCATTTTTGTTTTTCCATTCTGTTTTAGGAATCACACTAGTTCATAATAAAAATTTTGAAGAAGGTGCAGTTCTAACACTGTTTCACTGTGACCCTGGGTGAGTGTGTTCACAGAGCTGTGCTGTGTGCTAAGTGCTCACCATGGTACTCAAAAATGCCAGAGATTGTCAACTCTTGAGGTTGGCATGGGGTGCAATGCAGGTGGAAGATCTAGACAATATATAGATATATACTTATATATTATTTATATATATTTAAAGTTTTAAGGTTTGGGGTTATATGAAATAATACTTGAGGCCAGATGGCAGCACAGAGGTAATGCAACTGGACCCACATGGGAAAGACCCTGGCTTTGCTTCCCAGAGCATTTCTGAGTACATGGTGCGTATGCTTGTGTTTATGATCTGGGCTGGTTGAGACTGGGGTGGATCATGGTGTGAAGACTCCGTTGGCGAGATCTCTCTCTCTCTCCCATGGAAAAAAATTGATAAATACACTTCACAAAAAGTAATAAGACTTACTGGTATTTCAGGATTTCTTTGAAGATTCCTTCCCAGGTAATGTTTACTTTTTTGTTTCATATTTTGGATGACTGACGCTGTAGGAGACTGCTGGCCTGAAGGTGGGGGTGTCCAGCCGCATCAATGAATGGCTAACCAAAACCCCAGATGGAAACAAGTCACCTGCTCCCAAACCTTCTGTAAGTAACTCCAGGTTTGTCTTTCTGTCTTTGATCTCTTGGCTTCCAACAGCAAAAGAAAACAAGCAGTTGGCTGACCTGCCTAGGAGATATAGCTCTCCTATCCTTCAGTGTCACTGCTCTGTAACAGACAACGAGGGGTTCAGGTTTAGAACAGCCCTGAGTGACTGCACCATCATTACCCAGAGGGTAAACCGGAACCAAGAAAGCACCTCTCCACCCTGAGAGGAGGACTGGCCCAGAATGTTGGGCAGTTCAAATGTAGACCCTTTACTGGTCTATTTGTTTAGCTTCTGTACGTTATGGATAGGAATTTGAAATTGAAATAGCAAATTATTTTGGCTCCTTCTCAATGGCTCCCTAAACTTATTCCTAGTAGAATGTGTATGTTGCTATTTTAAACCCATGTTTTCTAGTTTGTCTAATTTCTATAACTTGACACCAAAAAATGCAGTGATGGGGTAGTTGTTGAAATAATTGCTATAATTTTGCTGTCAATAACTCCAAAGGAAAGTCATTAAAAAAAAAAAAAAAGTAAAACTAGAAACTAGAAAAACTTTGTAACTGTAGTTCAATTCTGGCTATGTCTGTTTTAGCTGGTTTGTCTGTTTTTTGTGTCTCAACTACATGTTATACAGCAATTAAAAAGCTAATTTGTCTTTCTTTTTGTTTAAAAAAAAAATCAAACCAACAATATCTTTCTCAGCTGGCTTCTGTTCTTCACTCTTTGGTCTCTGCTTGATGGGAAACCTGCCTCTCCTGCCTTCATTTTTCCCTCTTCTTCCGGAGTGGGTCTTTCTCTAAAATGTAGTCTGGTCAGGTAATTCCATTTATATTTCCCCTTTGATTTAAAATGTCAGCTCACAACTAGGATGTTAATATTTTCTTTAAATGAACTACTTCATCTGTAAGTGATCTTGATAGATTCATTGGCAGGATTTAAGAGAAATGCAATCCATTTTCTTAGATAGGAGAATCTATATGTGAGAGAAAAAACATTCATCTCATATGAACCAAATAAAGTGCTAGAAGCTACTTGTCAGAGCTCCTCTCGGCCTATTCCTGATTGTACTGGGTTGTCGGGAAAAGTCACTGCATACTTTTGCATAGAAAAGTATGTCACGACTTTCCCGACAAACTAATGGTTTCTAAAATCTTAAAGCCGTCTTTCAGACAATTTGGCAACTTCTACCTACATTGGCAAACGTAGTGGAATTCTGCAAAAACAAACTGAGCTATTGCTTACTGGTTCCAAGGTAAATAGGTATAACTCTCTAATAGAATATCAGAAATTCATGCCACAGAATCCAGAAACTCAGGAAGATTAAGGCAAATTGGAAATGCTTCACACGTTCCCATTTTACAGTGCATTTTCAGTGTTGAGATCTCGGTACCATCTATCAGAAATATGTTTATTTGGACCAATGTCCGTGGATAAATTCAATTGCTGTTAGCTTTGCCTTCCTAATAAAAAAAGGGCTTGCCAAAATAAGCATTACTATTTCAGTAAAACGCATTTATTTTCTGCAAATTGTCTTTTGCCAAGTACTAATATGAGCAAATGTTGAGAGCAAAGTAAATGGAAACAGAAATTTGGACCCTTATCCAAATGAATTTAATTAGGAGGTAGTAAATAAAGACTCAAAGCTATATATAACTACTACTGATCATATTTTAGTTTTCCTCCCCAAGATTTCCACATGTCCTCACATATGTCATCGACTGTCATTTTCTCTTAGGAGCACAACTTGTGATAAATGTTTGTTTTTTTGTGGGACTTGGCTCAAGGGACCCATTTTGGGTTCCCCACCCTCCCCTCAGGAAACACAAAGTGATCTTATTGTGAGGAAAGTACAATTAGAAAACTTAGTTTGGGCTGCCCAGAAGCAGCCCCAAGACAACGACCCCAGTGCAAATAGTTTGGGAAGTAAAGACAACATTCCAGGGCCTGAACTGGGGAGAAGACAGCAGCCAATAAAGAATGTGTTATTAAGCACGTCACCACCTGGGCTGTAAACTTAATCCCACTGGAAACCATCTTAGAACGTAGGCTTCAGAGTTATCCAGCCTGAGGAATAAGTGAGCCTGAGAAACATTCTTGCAGCAACAGCAGTTAAAAACTGTTTTCAAGCATGTTAACTTCCAGGCTGCCCCCTGAACAGGCCAAGAGGACTTCCGTATCTGGAGAAAGTCTTCAGGCAAAGAAACACGACATTGGCCATTGGAAGTCAAGCTGGTGTGTTCTAAATTACCAAGGGCTGGGGACATGCATAGGGCACCGAAAGAAGGTGCATCTGCAATGGGCGAAATGCTCATCAAATCCTAAGTGGATTATTTTAAATAATGTGTGATCAGGAGCACAGAAAGTTAAAAATAGTCGACATTATTTCAAATATGCTTATATTCCAATCTTACCGATCAATAAATAGTAAGTCCTTGGTGAAAAACAAGGACCTAAATGCTGTAGTTCCAACCCATTGTCATATCTTAAGACAAGTCAAGAGCCATTTAAAATCAAGTGATGACTAACGGTCTTATCACTTCCATCCAATACGGATTGCTAGAGTAAAATGTATTAAATAAACTGATTCAAACAAACAATAAATGTGGTGACTTATTTAGACCTGAATAGTTAAAGTAAATGGCCACCTGTCATTTTTTTCTACTTTCTCTTCATTAGGACTTAAGGCCAGGAGATGTATCTGGCAAGCGGAACCTCTGGGAAAAGCAATCTGTGGATAAAGTCACTTCCCCCACTAAGGTAATATTCTGGAAAGACTAGTATTTCAGAGATGGATTTTCCTGATGTATCCTGCAGTATCAGTGAGAAATGTCAATAGCAACCCATAGGTTGTTGCCTGCATGACCATCAGTTTCTGAAAGTCATGAATATATAGTGCAATCAAAGAAAAGGTTCATGGAGACTCTGGCATTGCAGGTTCATCAGTCATACTATGTAAATAGCCAGAACCTGTGGAATGGTTCCCAGTAAGACCTTCTATCTTATCGTGGTAAGAACTTGGCCAGCAGAAAGCTGTATAGAACAACCACAGTCTACATTTCCTTACAAGGTCATGGCTTGGCACTATAGTCATTTGTCTTCCTGAATTGGAACCATTCTAAGTAATGACATAGCCATTGCCAGCAGTGTAGGACTCAAGGTTGCTGTGACCAAAAAAATGACAATAATATTCAAAAGAAAGACAAAATTTGCTTCACTCTGAAAATTAATCCTAAGAATACTTAGATTTCTCGTTTACTTTTGATTTTCTGGTCGAAGGGTATGTTCTTTCTTCAGAAAAGGGCCTCTGGACAATATCTGAATGATACTCAGACTGCAAATAGCCCCCCTTGCTTTAAAGAGCAAATCTAACTCCTAAGTATAGCCCTCCCCCTTTTTAAGAAATAAATGTGGTCTTCTCCTTTAAGAGAGGGAAAAATAGAGAAATCAGAGACCAACGATAAGTAAGATTAGAAGAGTCTGCCATGGGTCAATCTAGAACTCTGTAGAAAGAATTTCTTCTTAAGCAAACTCAGAACACATCAAAGACAACTAGAAAGTCATTACAGTTCACTGAAATGAGAGAATTACTTCCTTTTCTTAAACACTCTTAAGTCTGGTGCAACTGCCTAAGTATGTTACTTCATCTTCTCTGTTAGTTACGTATTACTATTTCATCCAATAAAATATACCAGCCCTGGGTCTTCAGGTGGTCGGGAGGTAAATGCGACTGGATCCCACATAGCTGAATGCACAGTTCACGTGCCAGACCTGGCAGCTTGGAAAATATCCTGGGTACATGTGTGTTCATGCCCAAAATCCTGAGAGGAGAATGGAGGAGAAGAGATTGCTACATGGCCACCCCTACTGGGGATGGTCATTTCTCACGCTCCCTCTCCCTCCCTCTCTCTCTCTTTCTCTCTTTCTCTGTCTCTCTCCAGTGAACTCATATGCCCTATAGCAAAAACTAAAAAAAAAAAAAAAAAGAAAGAAAGAAAAAATCTACCAGCCCAGCCTCTCTACTTAAAGTAACTTTTTAAATAATTTCAGTTTTCTAAGTCATTGCCTAATGTATTAAAAGCACCTAGTAATAATGAGCACCACTACTATAAGCGACTAACACTGAGCATCTACTATAAGCTAGGCACTGTCTTAACTTCTTAATCTACATTATCTCATTTGATCCTCCAGTCACCATATGAAGTAAGTATTATTGCTTTCATTTTATAGAAGAAAATGAGGCACCTAAAGATTAAGCAACTTTCCCAAAGTCACACTGTGAACAAATAGCAGAGCCTGGATTAACACTGGAGCAGTCTGATCTGAGCCTGCATTCCTAACCATTACATGTGCCATTTTCCTTTGAGGGTGCACATTTACAGAAAATATGAAGGTTTTGTTTGTTTGTTTTTGTTTTTGTTTTTGAGAGGTTTTTGCTATAGGGCACATGCACTTGCCAGAAGAAGAAAATGAGGCACCTAAAGATTAAGCAACTTTCCCAAAGTCACACTGTGAACAAATAGCAGAGCCTGGATTAACACTGGAGCAGTCTGATCTGAGCCTGCATTCCTAACCATTACATGTGCCATTTTCCTTTGAGGGTGCACATTTACAGAAAATATGAAGGTTTTGTTTGTTTGTTTTTGTTTTTGAGAGGTTTTTGCTATAGGGCACATGCACTTGCCAGAAAGACAGAGAGACAGAGAGACAGAAAGCGAGAAATCATTCCCCAGGGGGATGGCCACGCTGCAATCCCTTCTCCTCCATTCTCCTCCATTCTCCTTTCGGGATTTTGGGCATGCACGCACACACACCTGGCGTGAGTTTAAGCCACCGGGTCCAGGACTCGAACCACGGTCGACTACATGGGAGTTCAGTGACAGAGCCATTACGCTAACTGCTGGTCCCCAGAAAATATGAAGTTTTTTAATTCCTAGTATAATCTTCTCTTGGCGGCAGAGGAGAAGAATTTTGCTGTTGTTTTTTAGACAAAGAATGAACTTTGTTGGCCTAAGTCCTTATGAGCCCTCTCATATTAGTATCTGACCTTTCAGAAATGGCCGTCCATGTGTTTCTATAGTCTCCTTTCTAAGTAGGGATGTCACTGTCCATGGGCCAGTATCACACGTAGAATAGAATCCTTCTAGATGACATTCCTCTTAGCCAGAGCTCTAGAAAGTGGAGCAGTGATGACGTGTAATGGAAGGGCTCAGAGAATACCACTCATACCTAATACAACATGATTGGTACTCCCTGGAATTATACAACAGGGTGGAACAAAGGACAAGAATGACAGAGTGAGTGTTCACACACACCATCTGCTCCTCCCTGGTCTGTACCACTTAACTCTTTCTACAGTGATAATAACAATATAACCACCAGATGACTGAAGTAATAAAACCACCAGACCCAAGGCTGATTTTATGAGGCAGCAGATTAGGAGCTCCAAAATATTAAACTCACTACTTGTCATACAATCATTCCTTTAAACAAAAATACACAACACATTAAAAAGTCTGAATTCATAACACTTTAATACCTCAACAAGGATTTTTAGCTACTAGCTGAAAGGAGGGAAATGATATAAGAATAGAACTATGGGTCAGATATATCTCAGAGGTAGTAGTGAAAGAATAGGAGGGAGAAAATCAAGATTGGTAGATTTTTTAAAAAGGGAGAATATTAAAGAGAAATATATCCTACTTTACCATCACATGTTAATGTGGTCCTGTGAGCTACTCAGTTACCTGTGCCTCTTTTAGAATGTACACTACAGATTCTGGGCCCTTAGAGTTTTTTTTAAAAAAAAAAAAAAAAAAGAACTAGGGAAAAAACCTCCTTGACTCAAGGCTTAAGACAGAAAGAAAAGGGGACCAGCAGGTGGCATGGTGGTTAAGGTGCTGGACACTCCCACATGGCCGACTGTGGTTCAAGTACCAGACCTGGTGGCTTGCTTTCTCACTTTCCCTCTCTCTCTGTGTGTATCTCTCTCTGGTCAAATTAAAATAAATGAATGAATAAATAAAATCAAATAAATAATTATTTTTTAAAAAATAGAAAAGAGGAAGAAAGGAGAAAGGAAGTAAAAAAAAATCAACAGAAGAAAGAGTGGAATAAAATACCATATTTAACTAGAATGCCACTAATCCTCCCTTTCATAAATATATATTCTGCTATACTATCATTTTTCTAAACCATCTGGCTGAAACACTGTGAACTGATGATTTAAAGATCTTTTCTCTTAGCAGGTTTGAGACAGTTCAAGAAAGAACCCACGCTCAAGATGCTGGACCAGCTCAGTTATAGAGGGCTACCTTGCTCTGGTTTATATTTATGTTGATTTACTAAATTGGGTTCATTTTCTCTTTTGTTTTTCAATATCCCAGTAAGCCCATGTATATTATCACTATATTTAATAATCACAGTCTAGAGATGTTCCTGGTAAAAGTACTGCCTTTGCACAGGGCCTGTTTTTAAAGAAACCCATGCTGTGAAATAGAGACTTTTCTACTGATCATCATCACTCTGTGTCTGAACAGTGATACCAAACACATCAGAGGTCAACAAAAGGGGATTCAAGCTTAAAATTGCCTGAGGAATGTGAGCAGTATCTAGAAGAAGGAAAAAAAAAAAAAAGAACCATAGTTTTCATTGTTATTTTTAAATACAGAAGTCATGTTGTTTCTGCACTTTATAATAAAGCATGGAAGAACTGATCTTAGTAGGCAATTGTAACACTTTCTAAAAGCAACCCATCTCGGATTTGATAAACTGCAATAATGATTGTCTTTGAAAAAAAAAAAAAAGAAAAAGATGTACTGTTAAGGTATTACTTTTTTTTAATGCTGATTCATATCTAAATTGAATTTTTATGTTAGCTGACAGTGGTACTGATATTTTTAGGTTGGTTGCTTTGTGGATTTTTTTGGTAGTGATAGTAGCCAGACCACATTTTTAAATTACCCAACTATGTATGTATGTGCATACACATATACAAACACACTAATGGTAGAATGCTTTTTTATGTGCTAGACTATTATATTTAGTAGTTTGTCCTTATAACTAGCCAATATCACAGCTTTTTAAAAATGTAAATCACGATTATTATATTAATATTTCATATTTGCCAATAGAAACATGGCAGATAGGTATTGATATGTTTTCAAAGCCCAGTGACTTGGAAGGGAAAGGTATTGGGGGGAAAAAGAGATTACAAGTGTCAAAATTAGCTGAAATTTTCTGTAAGACGTATTGATCGTATTCAGCTTATAATTAAAGATAATCTTAAAGCTCAGTGTGACTTTTTTTAAATCTGTCATCTGGATTAAGCTCAAAGCCTGCTTATTTGTATCAGTGAAGTTCACAATAGGTTGGTCTAAATGATATTTAAAGTCTCTTCCTTCCCTAAAATTTAAAGACAAGAATTTTAGTGACATGATTGTGCAGATTGGAATCCCATAGATGGATGTAAACAAAGGTCAACTTTGGTGAGTGTTTGACAGAAAAGTAAAGTGCCCAAAACCCAGACTTTAGCAGGCATGACAGCACTTCCATTTATACATACTCTGAAACATTTTTTAAGTTAAATTTAGTACCTTTATTAGTCATTACTACTTGTCTTAAGTTGATAGTTTGAAATTTCAAAAACATACGTAACTTTTACTAGATTTACTTTGCTTTCCCCTGTAGAATCTTTATTGACTCACCATTTTTACACATACAATCCTGATATCAGATCTTATCTTAGCCTATAAATCCTTCTTCACAATAGATGATGAAAAAGTACCCCCGCGTCTTGGCAGAAAGTTCTAGTATAGACACATACATAGAGTGTACTTATACAAACTCATACCTCAGTTGCCATGCCCAAAACTGTCCTCGTCTCAATTCCTGCCACACTGAGGGAGCCTCCCAAATAACTATTTTCTTATCTACAGTATTCCTACAGGAATTCTGGGTAGGAATGAGGAGTGACCACTGCCTTCCAAAGTCGATTTTTCTCAGAAATCAGTAAATAGTAGTTGAATCCTCTAGCTTTTAACAAGCCTGGGCCAAAAGAAAGAAAGCCACCAAGATTACAAAAACTCATCCACCCATGACAGAGTAGACAGCAGTCTATGATAAGATAAACTAGAATTTCATCTCCCATCATTGGAGTGAAATGGATCAAAGTTTGAGTTAGGGTTAGAGTGAGTTAACATTGCCTTGTACTTTTGAACAAGTACTATCCTGATTGCTATTATATATTTTTTTCTAGAAAGTCTAAAGTTGAGAAGAAAATGTATTGATCCTGACTTTTATTCCAATATTTGGATGGAATAAGTTTTAGGGTAGACTTTTGTTCAATAGGGGTTAAACTTTTGAGAAATAAATCTTTTGTTTACTTGTTCAATTACATTTCTCTGTTCTTTTTAAGAGATAAAACTGCAAGCTGACTAGCACGTTCTGTGAATCTGCCATTCCTAAACATTTTATAAACACTTGATATTTTTTCACTGATAACTGATTGCTGCAATAAAAATACATTGTGAAAAATGCATCCACAATAAATGGAATTCCTTCAAATGTTTTTGCCTCCCTTATTTTTATGTACTATCCTGATGCAAGATGTGTGTCTATTGTAATAAAGATGATGGCGTGGCAAAACCAATATTTCAGACTGAGTCTTGGTTTTACTCATTAAAAAAGAAAAATGTTTAAAAACTTGAAAAATACTGAAATTCGCTCTGCTGTTGACGCCAGCTGCTGGCCCCCATGTTCCCTTTCATTGCCATTATTGTCACACACCTCTTGCTTCTAATATGGAAAAGTGCTGTTTTCCCAAAGGTGGTGTCTTTTACTGCAGAAACACCCATTTAATATGCACCATATGTGGGGTCAGTAGGTGGTGTGGTGGTTAAGGTGCTTGACTCATGCACAGTTACCCATGGTTTGAGTCCTGGACCCCACGGCTTAAAAATCACACCAGCTGTGCATGTGTGCCCAAAATCCAGGAGGAGAATGGAGGAAAAGGAATTACAGCGTGGCTATCCCCGGGGGGGGAGGGGGGGACCGGGCAATGATTTCTCACTTTTCTTCTCTCTCTCCAGTGAGTACACACACATCCTATGGGGAAAAAATGTACCATTTGTTTGTAGAATATTTACTACTTGCAAAACATTGGTGATTGTATTTCAATTCAAGCATGTTTTTAGTAATTTTGCATATTTATGTATCACCAATTGACCTCATAGAAGTTTTCATTATAGCCCCAACGCTCCTGCACAGTCCCCTAAATCCTACCCATAAGAGTAGCAGAATTAACTTCGTTGCTGTCACTAGGACACTGCAAGCTCTAGAGCTAGCTCATGACTGAGACATCAGTTTGAAACTTGTTCCCTCAACAAAAGTTTAACTGTGATAGAAAGCTGGTCTCATATTCTGTTGTTTGGACATCCTTTAATTTATTGGGTCATCAGAAAAGTCGTGACATATTTTTTTCTATGCAAAAATGCATCCTAAGTTTTCCAACAATCCAATAAAATATGTCTGGACAAAAAGAACATGATGGCAAGTCAGATGTCCTGTCATCTCACTAGATGGAAGGTGGCCTCTTTAAGCTCTGTCCACCCAGTCAAGTAGAAGATGTCAGGGGATCTTTTATAAGTGGTACAGCTGTCATCGTTGCTTACCCCATCTTCTCCTTTCAGATTCACCGAGGGCTATTCAGGTGCTGACATTCTCTCAGGGCAGGGGACACTGCAGAGAGAGAGCTGAGGAGCCTCTGGCCGGACAGAGCTCTCTGTGGTCTTGGGGCTTTGGACTTGGCTGAATCACATTACTGTTTTGTTTCAAGCTGGACATTGCCAGGTGCTTATTCCTTGACCTCTGTTTAAATAAGGGACTTTAAGACAGACAACTTGGCTCTTTTCATTTTATTATATGGAGGAGTTAGACTAGTTCAAGGTAAAAGCAGATCCTAGATGGTTACATTATACAAGCTGCGAGGTTTTTAAACTAGTGACAGGGGACAGGTGGGAAGTTCTACTCATTGCAAGAAAATCCTCAAGCTTCAGTGAGCTACAAAAACCCTTGAACCTTGAAGGATGGCAGGTGTCATGGTAGTTAATGCACTCCCATGCACTCCCACATGGCCGACCATGGTTCAAGTCCGGATCTGGCAGCTTGCTTTCTCACTGTACCTCTCTCTCTCTCACTCTGTCCCTCTCTGGTCAAATTAAAATAAATAAAGTAAAATGAAATAATTCTAAAAAAAAAAAAAATGCCCTGAGCCTTGAGCTGACCACCCTTGGCCAGTCCAGTTTCTAAGAGAAACTGGCACACCTTCTTATACTGATCACCCTGTAGTGGAATTACTTCTCCATATTGTGGGTGCTCAATTATGGTACTATTGCAAGCAAATTTCTTCTTAAATGTGTTCACTGGTTTCTTTCTTTCTTTCTTTTTTTTTTTTTGGAGAGGTTTTCGCTATAGGGCCCCTGCGCTCACCAGACAGTGAGAGACAGAGAGACAGAAAGCGAGAAATCACCCCCCAGGGGGGATGGTCATGCCGCAATCCCTTCTCCTCCATTCTCCTCTCAGGATCTTGGACACACACGCACATGCGCCCGGCGTGAGTTTTAAGCCACCGGGTCCAGGACACGAACCGCGGTTGACTATGTGGGAGTACAGCGACATAGCCATTACGCTAACTGCTGGTTCCCCACTGGTTTCTTTTTATCATGATCATAAGTGATCCCTTGTTCAGTAGTAACAATCTTCCTGCCGTTTCTCTGTTGAATTCATATATGGACACAGTCCTCATGGCCAACAGGAAGCAGGTTATCATCCTTACTTGCATCGGCAGTGTCAAAAGAGTGGAGATTCTGGAGAGTAGACATATAGTGTTATTCCTTTTCCTTGGAGGAAACGGCCTGCTGTGTAAGACGATAGTGAGAGAAGAGGGTGGGGTGGGGGGGAACACACTGTAGCATCAGAAAGAGAGGGGGCTGAGAGGAGAGGCTGCTGAGTTCTCAGTGGTGGCGCTGTACCTGTTGCCAATGATTAGTATTTTTACTAATCATACATAATCTAGACAATGAGTTGTCAAAATCAATTTACAAAACTAAACAATAAAAAGAATACACATTGTAGTATTAGGATCAAAATGAAAAGACTGAGTTAAATGAAAAATAATTTTAAAATATGCATATTCAGGATATGAAGTTGAAAACATAGCCTTCTGCCAAGGCCAGATCTGAAGCAGCATCAGCCATGTGGGATCCAGCTCCTTTAACCACTAGGCTTTGGGGCAGGCCAACAGGCAGCATTCAGACGGAAGAAAGAATACTGGGGTAATCAAAAAACAAAAATAATTGCCTTATAGTTTTTGGTACCCCCAGAGGTATACCCAGTACCAGTATACATAATGGTGCTTGATGAGAGAGAAGATGATTTCACGAGCATTTCAACTTACAAACTTTGCTAGATGTACTGCTCTCAATTTTTGTAGTCAAATTTCTAGAATTCCACGAAGTTAATCCATTTTATGATATTCGTTTCTAAGATTTATAATTCATGTATTAACTGTTTCATGGGTTTTGTCTTGAGACTTCACTCTAAACCTGGGAACCAAATATCTCCTCCCTGCTTTTTGTAAGTTATTTATTTCTTCCACTTGAAAGAGATAGAGTCAGACAGAAAGGCATGCCTGGGACCAGCAGATGGTATAATGGTTAGGTCGCAGGACTCCCACATAGTCAACTATGATTCGAGTCTTGGACCTGGCAGCTTAAAACTCACGCCGGGTGCATGTGCGTGTGTGCCCAAAATCTCAAGAGGGGATTGTGGCATGACCATGCTCTCTGGGGGGTGATCTCTTGCTTTCTGTCTCTGTCTCTCTGGTGAGCACATGTGCCTTATAGCAAAAATCTCTCTAAAATAAAGGCATGCCCAACAGGATCTTCAGTTCACAATCTACGCCCTGGCCTCACCCAGTGTGGGTCTCAGGCACACATGCATATACTCAGTGCTCTCAGGAGGATTCCAGGACATGAACACAGGACCTTCTCCTATGGACCCACCATTACAAACCCTTGTTTATACTGTGCCACCAGCTGGCCCCACTTGTTCCCTTTTAAGATGATCTATCCAGTTATTTGTCGAGCCGTCAGGAGGCACTCTTACTCCCTTATTTCTAAGTACTAAGGTGAATGATTGCTTCACTGCAGTCCCCAAATACAGTTAATTCTGCTAATGACAGCAGGGTTAGGAAGGCGTCCTTATGGGAATGACCACTGAACTGAAGCTTCGTTAGTTGACTGTCAAGAATAGATCTGAAGGGAACCAGCAGTTAGCGTAATGGCTATGTTGCTGGACTCCCACATAGTCAACCGTGGTTCGCGTCCCGGACCTGGTAGCTTAAAACTCATGCCGGGCGCGTGTGCGTGCGTTCCCAAGATCCCAAGCGGAGAATGGAGGAGAAGGGATTGTGGCGTGACCATCCCCCCTGGGGGGGGTGATTTCTCACTTTCTGTCTCTATGTCTCTCTCTGTCTGGCGAGCACACGCACCCTATAGCGAAAATCTCTCAAAAAAAAAAAGAAAGAATAGATCTGAAGATCTGAGTTTGGAAAGAGTTTGAGACATTTTTCCCTAAACCAAGTAAACCTAGAGACAGTCTGAGGAAGACCAAGACAGGTACTAGACTACCCCAGGGCTCCCAGGCCCTAGCATGGCTTCCTCAGCCACATTGTGACAACACCTCTAGGGCCACCTGACCACTGATTTCTATGATGTCACAAATAACTGATTGCCCTAGTCATTTCATATCCTCATTTAAGCCTCTGCTCAATAATTTCAAAATGACATAATTACATAAAATTAATTATATTCCTAACACAACTTACCTGTGGCCATGTTTCTAAAATGAACTTTCTTCCTGATTCCTACACCAGTAATTATGTCTTTTGGGGGTCTAGTTGTGGTTGTCTTTTCTTCTTTTCCAATTCTACATTAATTACATTGTGTTTTATACTGCAGTCTCCGAGTACTGGCCAAAAAAGTAGAGGAGGAAAAGTTGGTGCAGGAGTAAGGCTGCCTTCTCGAAAAACAGAAGTTGGCTGATATAGAGGTCTGTCCAGTAAGCTGCACTGGTAAGACCATAGAGAAGGGCAACAAAAGTTCAGACTGACAGCCCTTGGTAGAAGTTACTCTAGGCTTACTTCCAGTCTAACTAAAAGGCAAAGAATTTCATTCCCATACATACCACTGTCTGGAATAAGAGACACAGGAAGCCCAGCTAGGTTCGCAGGCTTTCTGTGGACCTAGTCTAAGGATTTCACTGAGCTAAAATGTCTAAGTTAAAAAAAGAGATGTTTTAAAAAACTATTTTACAGTCCTTATGAAATCTCCTTCCCTAAAATGATACCAGGTTCAGCTAAGTTTTGGCTAAACAATATCACCTCATATAACTCATAACATGCTCTTCTCTGAGCCTTTGTACAAGCTGCTTCCTTAGACATCCTTACGGTCCCTCCCTCTGCCCACCTGCCTCCAGGTTAGAGGCCTTCCCTGGCAACCCTAAAGCTACAAGGTGACTATGGTCCTCGGCTCTTGGCATCCACTGACAAAGAACTGAAGACAGATATCTGCAGAAAAGTAGTTCATATAGAAACTTTATTTAGCTAAGCATAGCAAAGTACACTCTCAAGAAGGAAGAACAGGCTGGTTGAAGGCGAATTAGCCAGCCAGCCCTGAGGTTATCTGGATGGGTTTCTTTGATGATGGCCCCAGTTCCCTCTCCTGAGTGACCCCTCTCCTTTCATCATGGGGTTTTCTTAGACTGACAGCCAGGGGCTTACATAACTTACACACTTCCACACATGCGTTTTCCAAGAACACATCCTGAAAGTCCATAGAGGGTGGGGGCAAAACCACAACGTAATATGTGTAAGTGAGCACAGGTAGCTCAAGGACAAGTCATTGGTTTAGGATGTTCAATGCTCAACCTTAAAGCAAGTAAAAGGGTCTTGGCCTAGAGGTGAGGCAAACAGGAGTTGGGTCTTGAGACACAACTGGGACTTTCCCAAGGTGGAGATGTATGGTTAAAACCCTTCCTACTGGAAAGTGAGGACTACAGGCCAGACCCACTCGGGCAGGATTTTTTTGTTGGGGAGGAGAGGGGAGTTCTATCTGACCCTGTTTATATTGAACTGCTACCTAACTCTACCAAAGCCCACCTCGCCACCCTCCCTATGCCCTTTACTTTTCCCTACTTTATTCTTCTCCATAACAATTATCATTACCTGAAATGGTCTATTATTATTATTATATTTGATTTATCTGTTTTCTCCCACAGGTACACAACGTCCATGAAGAATGTCTATTTCATTCAGTTCAAAAGCCCTACCACTGAGAATAGTCCCTGACACGCAGTAGGTATTCAAACCAGATTAGGTGGTGAGGCCAGCAGATGACACAGTGGTTACGTTGGTTGATCACAGTTTGAGTCCCAGACTCAATGGCTTGAAACTCTGGCAGGGTGCATGTATGTGTGTGCCCAAAATCCTGAGAGAAGAATAGAGAAGGGATTGCAGTGCTGCCATCCCCCCTAGAGGAATAGTTTCTCACTTTCCCTCTCACTGTACCGTCTCTCACTCTCTCTCTCCCCCTAGTGAGTGCACGTGCCCTAAGGCAAAAACCTCTTTAAAAAAAAAAAAGATTTGGTGAATTCATGAAATAATGATTATGACTTTCAAGGATTTGTTGAATTCCTAAAAATTTTTATTACTCATTTTTTTCTCTACAAGGATTACTTGACATGTGATAAGGTAGGTATTTTGATTAAAAATCATAATACTTAAGTTCCAACTGTCATGTATTTATTGTATGACCTGGTTAGACCATTTCTTAGTGCTTCACCTTGTACTTCAGCCATCCTATGATTTGCAACCATGACTAAACTCCAACAGAAAAGCACATTCCATATATAAAGACTCTGCATCTCATCTTCAGTAGTGTATGTAAGGCATAAAACAGGGTACAACTATAAAAGCTAACTGTTTTTCAAGAAAACTTGAAAAAGGAGAAAGTCTTATTTTTCCAGTATAATAAAAATAGTCACACAACCCCACAGAATGGAACTCAGTGTGGATAGCAACGATGACCAACATACTCTCAACTTACTCTTCTAACAACTCCAAATAGTCGTTGCAATTACTGTATCTGTCTTACAGACACAGAAATCCAGAAACTTCACTTAGCGAAGGTTAGGTAAGCTCCAAAGCACAAGTTTTGTTTTTGTTGGAGAAATGCTGGCTATAGGGCACGTGCCCTCACAGGAGAGGCAGAGGGACAGAAAGAACTCACTCCCCAGGGGAGATGACCACTCCACAATCCCTTCTCGGTACCATGGGCACACGCATGCACATGCACACGCATACGCGCCCGGCTTGAGTTTGAGGCCACGGGGTCCAGGGCTCAAACAGCCATCGGCCACGTGGGAGTCCAGCGACGTAACCGCTACGCCACCTGCTGGTCCCCAAAGCACAAGTCTTAACCAATATCGTTTTACTGGCTCCTCTGAGAAGGGTCCTGGCAAACAACCGAGGGTAGAATGGCTCCGCCCCCTTCCCACTCCCGGAGTTCCCGCCAAAGCGCTCTAAGTCCCGCCTCGTCTCTGCGCCCGTCCTGCGACTCCGCCCGGAGTTCCCGTCATTCCTTGGGCTCCCCTGTTGCTAGGTGATTACCTACAGCCGCCCGAAGTCTCGCGAGGGTGGGCCCGTTACCCCAGTAACGGGGGGTTATACAGCCACAGTAGCGCTCCTTCAGCCCCTGGACCCCGGGTATCTCCGGAAGAAGTCGAGATATTCTCCCCGCGCGAAGAGACGACTGTCCTGGCCGAGGACTCGAGGCGGGAGAGGCCGGCGGAGTCGCAGTGGTGAAGTGCCGAGGAGCATAGCGAGCTCGGAGGCGGGGCCCTTGCGGGAAGCGAGCGCACCGAGACAGCCCCCCGAAAAATGAGCTCTTCCCCACATTGCCCGGTCCTAAAGAAGTGAGTGTGGCAGGAGGACGGTGCCGACTGGCGTCGTAGTTTAATCTGATCATGCTGCTTCCCACCAGGAAACCCAACGAAGCCAGCGTGCCGGCGCCACGACCTTCGGGGCATGCGCGCGCCCGCACGGCCGGTCGGTAGACGCAGCCCAGCGCCTTCAACAGCTGTGTGGCTTTCCCGAAGCTGAGGGTTTATCCGCAGCAGGTCCGCGCGACGGTGTGCCCCTGTGCGCGGTAGCCAACCCAGTTTTCGAGTTGCGATCCCGGGACTGAAATGTCACTCTTAAAACCGAAAGTGTCACCCTGAGGCAGTCTTCTCTATTGCAGTTTTAGGAACTTGCTATGGAGAGTCTGTCCACGGTTCGAAACGCGGTTTTTGAAGAGAGGAGCGGCACAAACCTATAGATTCTATACCTTCCTTTGGTCTCTCACAGACTAGAATCTTAAGGAATCTCAATTATCCCATTGTGTTAATAACCGTCACGTGGGAAGGTAATTGCATAGGATGGGTGATAGACATCGCCAATAACACTTTGGTGATTTCAGTAAGAATAATGCAATCGAATATTAGAACAGTTATATACAGAACGATATTAATCAAAATTTTGAAAAGTCTATTGTAACCTGAACTTCTGGTTAATGGAATATTAAGAAATTTCATAAACTAATATATTGCCATAATTCATTACCAAAATAAGGAACCATAATTTTTCTTTGATTCATTATCGATTAGTACCGCAGATCATTATAAACTTGCTGTTGTTCTGCAGTATTTCATTGTAAATATATATATATAATAGAATGTCAATCACTTGACTGTGTATTCTGGAAATTTCTTTTTTCAATTAAATTATTTACTCGATTTGTCTTTTATTGTGATTTTTGTCTTTTTGTCACTGAAAAATTTTTCAAATCGTTGAAACTGAAGGTTTAACTAAAGCCTCATCCTAGTTAATTTCATGTTTAGAGAGCACTTCTTTGTTCACTAGATACAATAGAAACAGAAAGTGCTTTTGAATACTCAGTGTAACAGAAGTAGCTTAAAAAGAAAAGCTGTCAAATAAGTTCCTTAGAAATTGTTTTACAGCCTACCCACATAAGGAAAGAAATTGCAAGCAAATGTTGGAAAAGATGTCAGAAGACTCAGAGAAGGAAGACTATTCAGATAGAACAATCAGTGATGAAGATGAATCAGTATGTTTTCTTAATTTTATTCTACTTAATTTGAGATAAAATTTGTTATAGAACATAAATCCTTAATTAGAATATAAAATCAGTTTCTAAAAAACGGTCTACCAGGTGTTTAACTCATTTTCTTTGAAGTTGGGAAATACGCTGAAAAGGCTAAGCTATGGGACCAGCAGTTAGCGTAATGGCTATGTCGCTGGACTCCCACGTAGTCGACCGCGGTTCGAGTCCCAGACCCGGTGGCTTAAAACTCATGCCAGGGGCGTGTGCATGCGTGCCCAAGACCCCAAGAGGAGAATGAAGGAGAAGGGATTGCAGCGTGGCCATCGCCCCTGGGGGGGTGATTTCTCGCTTTCTGTCTCTCTGTCTCTCTGTCTGGCGAGTGCACGAACCTTATGGCAAAAACCTCTCCAAAAAAAAAGAAAAAGAAAGCTAAGTTATGATGGTGTGCAGAATACCCTATCTAGAAAGAGAGACTATTGATACTGCTTTCTTGATAAAATATTTTTACTTAAAAAAAAAAAGCTTCTGGATTTTATAAAAATATGTATTTTATCATTATCAGGGTTTTAGTGACTCAAGTCCACTTACTTTCTTCTGTGTATTAATTCTTTTCTGTTTATATCGTAAGTATACTAGAACCACTTACTTTCTACCCCTATTATGTATCACTATAATAGATTTAATGTTGCTGTGATGTCGTAAAGGAAAAGACCTGGAAGAAAATGTATTTTTAAATATTTTGTGTGGTTCTAGTACTGTTTTCTGAGCAATTTCCTTCCAATTTTATTAAAATTTAACAGATTATGTATGTAAGGTAAGGTCTCAAAATAAAGTCACTCAGATATTGTTAGACTGGCGGGCTTGCTTGCTTGCTTCTATTCTTAATTTAAATTAGTTTTCCAAATTTATCAAGAGTGTTTAAACCGTAAGGATATAGTCATTACTATCATACCCATTAGAAGAAGGAAAATAATGAACTTTAAGGTTTCAGAATATGCTAAGTATTGGGGGGACCAGCATTTAGCGTAATGGCTATGTCGCTGGACTCCCATGTAGTCAACCCAGTGGTTTAAACTCATGCTGATCACGTGTGCGTGCATGCCCAAGATCCCGAGAGGAGAATGGAGGAAAAGGGATTGTGCCATGGCCATCTCCCCGGAAGGGGAAGGGGGGATTTCTAGCTTTCTGTTTCTCATTTATTAAAGATTAGAGACATAGGGACCAGCAGGTGGCATGGCAGTTAAGTCGCTGGACATTCCCACATGGCCGACCACGGTTCAAGTCTCGACCTGGTGGCTTCCTTTCTCACTTTCCCGCTCTCTCTCTCTGTGTCTTTCTCTGGTCAAATTAAAATAAAATGAAAAGAATAAATAAAATAAAAATAAATGATTCTTAAAAAAAAAAAAAAATTAGAGACATACACTAATTCCCAAGTAGTAAAAAAAAAATTTCCAGATTTGGAAACCTTTGGTTTTTAAGAGGTACATATTTTTAAATTCTCTTGTTTTAGGATGAGGATACATTCGTGAAAATTGTAAGTGGAGATCTTCATCGGTGTACATTTTTAACAGGTTTGAACTTACCCATATATTTTTCCTCCCTTTTATCATAAAAGCTTCAGTGGAAAAAAAAAAAAAAAGCTTCAGTGGATAAAAAATTAAAATAAAACTAAGGAAAAGTCAGAATTAGTAACAGTGAATAATTGTTCTGGGCAGTGTCAATATATTTCCATCTAGCAGGTTATCAGCCCAGTTAGTTTAAGATAGTATTTCAAATCATAGTTCAGCTCTCCTAAGTCTGCTATCGTAGGGTTCTTTCCCAAGCCAGTGTAGTTCAGGAGTTCTGACATTTGTATAGACAGTTCAAATCTCTTGTTTAGTTTTCTTTTTTTAAATTTATTTATTTTACACTCATTCACTGTATATCATTGCAGCATACAAAATGAGTTTTTCCCTCCATAATACACTATATTGGCTCAAAGATATTATCATACATGTTATCTTCAACAAATAATTTTTCATTTCTTGTTTCTTATATGTTTTGCTTCTGTTTTGCTTCTATTTTGATTCCCTCCTTCTCACCCTCTGTAATTTCCCAGCCTCCTCCCACATTGTCTCTGGTACCTACAGTTGCTTTCCAGGTTTAGTTTTCTAACTTTTTCCTGCATTGGTTTGGGACTATCATGCACATGCGTATTTCAAGGGTTGAACTCAGGCTGTGTGTATGCAGTTAAAATTTCAGTTCAAATGTCAGTCTTAGTCTTCTTGCTTGCAGAGCTCAGAAGTAGGCTGACTTCTATGGGTTCACACACACAATTAGGAGGCACCTTTTCCTGGTTTCTTTTGCCCTTTCCTATTCCTTCCACATTATGAGGACCCCTTTTCCTGGTTCCTCTCTTAACGAGAGACTGGGTTTCTATATGAGATTTACCCATTTGAGCCACTAGACTGCTCTGTGAATAGGACCTGCCATCAGGGCAAAACAATAAGAAACCAAGGGGAATGAATTCACACTCCTGTGGGAGAGTGTATTAGGGACGTTTCTCTAATCACCTTGATTTTACTTATTTTCCAGACCTCTCAGGCAGTTTTCATGTTTTATCTAGAGCTGATGAAATTGATGACACAGAGTTATCGAAAGAGACAGGGCCACTGCACTGCCTGCTTGGGACTGCCCCCATTATATTCTTTGTGGATCAAAGTGATCCTAGAATGAAAACTGAGAAAAAAAAAATTGTGACCTAAAGTTCAATAGCAAACTTTGAGATTATACTTCCTATCAATAGTGGGGAATTACAATCAGTGAGTATATTTAACTGTTAAATAGTATTTATGATTAAGTGTAAGAACCAAAAGTAAGGCCAGAGGTGGTGCTGCACACCAAGAATCCCAGCTACTCCAGAAGCTGAGGCAGGAGGATGACAAGTTTTGAGGCCAGCCTGGGAATAAAGCAAAACCCTCTCTCAAAAAAAAAAAAAGAAAAGAAAAGAAAAAAATCATAAGTAGATGGTATGCTACAAGAGTTGTAAGACACAAATGTTTTAGAGTAATAATGAGCACTTAGCATAAATTAATAGTATCCAAGGTCAACAATCATTAGTTAAGATCACTTGTCACAAAATTTCATTCATACTTTCATTAAAAGCACTATGAATTGGAAAGTATTTTTAATAATATTCACAAATTGAACAGTGTCTGAAGGAAAAATTAAACTATAAGAAATTATGAAAATTGGGATTTTCCTTCTTATCACTAATGATTGTGTTTGAAATTTTTTTTTAGCTGACTGTTTTGGTGACCCATTCTTCCCCCGGACTACACAGATACTGTTGGAATATCAGCTGGGGAGATGGGTACCACGCCTTCGTGAACCACGAGATTTATATGGTGTCTCTTCTTCTGGTCCACTGAGCCCAACACGGTGGCCATACCACTGTGAAGTCATTGATGAGAAAGTCCAGCATATTGGTATGCTTTTAACGATTTGAGGAAATTCAGACATTAGCAGATTTGCTCTCCCAACCTTGATTTTAATGAGATTTGTGTTAGAGCAGTACATTCCAACAGAAATATGAAAAATTAAATATTCTAGGAATCATATTTAAAAGGAAAAATCCTTTTAATGAAGTTGATTTTAAAGATCTATTTACTTTAACCCAACTAAATCTAAAATATTTCACATTCTTTCTTTTTGTATAGTATCTGAGGCACATTTGTATTTATAGACCTCTCAATTCAGATCAGCTACATTTCCAGGGCTCAGTAGCCCCACATATTTAAACAGAGAGGTTTAAAGTGTGTGCTTAGCTCCTAAAAGTTTAGTAATGCTTTTTTTTAAAAGAATTATTTAATTTTTATTCATTCTCATTTTTTTTTTTTAATTTAACCAGAGAGAGAGAGGGAAAGTGAGAAAGCAAGTCGCCAGGTCCAGGACTCGAAACGTGGACAGACATGTGGGAGTCCGGCGCTTTAACCACCACACCACCTGCTGGCCCTTAGCTTTAGTAATTCTAAACTCTTCCAAATAGTATGACTGGGTTCCAGTCACAAACGTGCAGAGTGAGGTCACAGACAGAAGCTATGCTCGAATACCTGAGATCGGCAACCCTGCTCTTTTGGTCTCCTCTCTTTCTCCTTTTTCCCCCCTTCTATGTCTTTCTTTATATATCTTTATCCTTCTTTGTCTCTTTTTTTTTCCTTTTTTTCATTTCTGTTCTTCTATTTTCATTTTATGCCCCTTTGTCTTTTTTTTCCTTTCCCTGCTTTCTTTCCTTTAATGGACATTTATGAAACTAAAGAGTGCATGTTTTAATGGATGTCTTTACATTGCTGTATATTGCATTCCCAATTTATTTTTCTGTCTTTCAAAGTTTACAGCCTTATCTCTCCGGCTCACTCACAGCATGGCAGAAACATTCCCGTTGTTCACCATGTTCTCACTGCCACTGCTGTTTCACATTCGTTGATTATAACTCAGAGTACATACATTATTCCAGGAAGAGAACTTACATTCACTGGTGAATAAAATTTCAGACCATAGGGGCCAGCAGGTGGCATGGTGCTTAAGGCGCTGGACACTCCCAAATGGCCAACCACAGTTCAAGTCCTGGACCTGGTGGCTTGCCTCCATCTCTGTGTGTGCATCTCTCTGGTAAAATTAAAATAAGTGAATGAATAAATAAAATTAAATAAATAATTCTTTAAAACAACTTCAAACTGTATGTACTTACCGTGATTGTCTAGACTTTTTATAGTATCTACTCAAATTAGGAATTACTTAGGAGTTCTTAAAAACCAAGTTTTTTCCTTTCATTGCTGGTGAACAGATACACACGCGTGCACACACACACACATAGATGTATACATATAGATGTATGCATGTATCTATATGTAGAGAGAAAGAGAACACTGAGTTTTGTTAATAGAAGACAAAGTTAATTTCCCCCCAAGAATCTTAAAGTTATTGGGTAAAAATACATTAAAGAGTTTATGCTTAATAGTACTTACAAACATCCCTTTATATATTTGTAAAGATCTCTTTAGCAAGATGCATTTGGGTATATATTTATCTTCTGCAGTATAGGAAATCTCTCCCTTTTTCTTCTTTTGGTCCCCATAGCATCAGCCCCACCCCTCCCTTACTTTTTTTCTTTAAAGTTTGTTAATTTTTTTCTTCCACAAGCCAGAGAGAGAAATAGCACCCCCAGCAGGGTTTTAGCGCTGCAATATACCCTCAGCCTCAGCCAGCCTGGAATCTCCCGAATCATGGGCTGTACATACGCGGCACACTCTGGGAGGTCTTTAGATGCGAGCAAAGAACTATCCCACATAGGTCAGCCTTGCAGAGCTTCGCATTTTACTACTGTGCCATCATTCAGCCCCACCCAATTCCTCTGATAGCCTTTCCTCCTTTTAACTCCAGCACTAGAGAAAGAAAAAGGTCAAGAAAGAAAACACTGTCATGCCACTGAATTTGAACCTTCCTCCAAACTCTCTTGTATCTCAGCTCTGTTTCAGTCTCCTCACTGCACATCTGTGATTATGGGAATGAAAAGGAGCAGGAAAAGAAAATCCTCACTGTTTCTAGTGTGACTCTTAAACACTCCTTTTATGAATCCACTAGAATTGATATCATATATCAGTGATCAAGTGGGATCAACCAAAGGTTAACTTGAGGATAAATTTTTAAAGTTCTATGATATCTAAATAAGAGATGCACAAAATGGAATATCTTGTCCATTGTGACTACTTAAGCTTTTAAGTCAGTGCTGTAAAAAGTTGAATCTGTCCAGGGAGCTGTTTGGTTTTGGTATGTGTTTCTCCCATAAAAGGACAATAGAATACAGATGAATGTATTCCACATATTTGGATTTGGCATTATGAAGACATTTTGTAAATATGCATTTAGGAACTTCTGAGTAATCTATATTTTGTTATTATTAATAGTATTTGCTAATGTAGACTTCAATACAAATTAATGAAATAAAACTGGGAGGAAAGGTAATACCACACAAACATAAAGTTTAAAATAAAATATTTAATAATCTTACAAGGATAACATTCTAAACTTCTTTTTATACATGTGTTCCAGCTTGATAATAAGCTATTTTCAGACATGTCTAGGCCTATCTGCTACACTAGCAGCCAGGGTCTCAGGAGTCTTATTTTTTCATGAGAGTTTTGTATTTTTCTTAAAAGAAAATGCAGTATATTATGTAAACCTGAGGATACAGTGTGGTCTCTGATATTATCTTTCCTGAGCCAGTCCTAAGACCGATGGAGAAAGGAGCTGAAGGACAAAGAAACTTTACAAGTTGATTCATGAGACACAATGGCACAAATAGTATTGACTTGGTACTCATGTGACTCATGGTAAATGCAAAGTACAGTCTCTGTTCTTCTGGGGAAGACTTTGACCCAAGGAAAATTCATATAGTATGACAATGTTCATTATTACATCCAAGGAAACTTTGGTAAAATCCAGTTCCATATTAGCCTAGAGGAATCAATGAAGAATTTGAAAATATATAATAAAATGGTCCTGTTTTATATTAAGTCATAATTTTTAAATGTTTCCTTGGTTTATTTCTAGATTGGACTCCTTCCTTTCCTGAGCCAGTATATATCCCAACAGGCCTAGAAACTGAACCCCTTTATTTGAACTCCAAGGAAGATACTGTGGTTTATCTAGCTGAAGATGGTGGGCACATAATGAGACACATTGCTGTAAAAAATTGTTTGGTATCTGGGTTAATCTCTTACTTACTTTTGTTTTGCTGTTTATAGTAGAAATTTCAGATTATCAAAAAGTCCCCAATCCCATAAAGATATTTGGTTATGTATTGATTCACTTGTTGACGTAGTGCTAATTATGTTTTTGAATATATACCCCTGTTGGGACCAGCAGTTAGCGTAATGGCTATGTCACTGGACTCCCACGTAGTCGACCGTGGTTCGCATCCCAGACCCGGTGGCTTAAAACTCACACCAGGTGCTTGTGCATGAGTGCCCAAGATCCCGAGAGAAGAATGGAGGAGAAAGGATTGTGGCATGGCCATCCCCCCTGGGGGGTGATTTCTCGCTTTCTGTCTCTCTGTCTCTCTCTCTCTGTCTGGCGAGCACACGCACCCTATAGCAGAAACCTCTCCAAAAAAACAAGAAAGAAAGAAATCAACCCCAAGGCACCTTAGGGATTTTTATTAAAAAAAAAAAAAAAAAGATATACTCCTGTTTATGCTGAGTTACTTCAAAAGAAAACATGTTGGCCAATATAATGGAGAGTTAGAATAAATTATACTTTATATCAGTTTGCTGAGATAAATCTAGTGGATCAGACTGCAGCTGTTGTTTCCTCTTCATCTACAGCTCATGTCCATAAAGTTGTTAAGATACTTTTCTTTTTTTTTTTTTCTTTTTTTTTTTTTTTAGATTTTTGCCATAAGGCATGTGTGCTGGAGAGATAGCAAGAGGGGAAAGTGAAAAATCCCCCTGCCCCCACCCCAGGAGCAGTGCCACACTTCAGTCCCTTTTCCTCGATGCTTCTCTCAGGATTTGGGGCATATATGCACAAGGGCCTTGCGTGATTTTCAAGCCCCCAGGTCCAGGATTTGAACCACGCTCAGTCATGTGGTAGTCCAGCTCCTTAACCACCATGCCATCTGCTAGCTCAAGACATTTTTCTTTTTATTTCATTTCTGTTTGATGTATTTCTTAGGATTTTCATCATTAAAAGAAGAAAATTACTTCACCTTGTAAATAAAATCTAAGATCATATCCCAGGAAAGTGTTCTTTTTTTTTTTCTTTTTGTTTTCCAAGGTTTTTGCCATAAGGGGTGTGTGCTCGCCAAAGAGAGAGACAGTGAGAGGGAAAGTGAGAAATCACCCTGCATGGCAGCTGGCCACATCCCAATTCCTTCTCCATTCTTCTGAGATTTTGCTCAAGCGCGTGTGCACGTACACACACACACACACACACACACACGGTGTGATTTTGAAGCCACCAGATCCTAGACTCGAACTCTAGTTGGCTATGTGGGAGTCTAGCACCTTAACCACTGTACCACCTGTTAGCCCTATCAGGAAAGTGTTCTTAACATGCAAGATCAGTATTTGTACTTTGAGAACTCTTAATACAATGATTTAAGTTTGCTTTTATGATAGAACGTGCTAATAAACTGTCTCAGCCTGTATTGTAAACTCTACTGCTCTTGAAACACCACCATGAGAAAGTATGGGATTCTTGCATAATTTTACCATTAGAGCATGAGATCTTAAGAGTGTTTTTGTTTTATTAAAGATAACTGCCAGGGATACTATGCAGATTATTTAAAGGGCTAGCAAGAAAAAGTGAAATTCACAGGAATTTTTTACTATACAGTAATTTTAAAAATCATACAATCACACTGATTTTTAAACAACTAGAGTAGGAGAAGTACATCTGATTTTTAAATTTGATTTCATCTGTTTTCATGGCTAACCTAACTGAAATAAGATCTGGTAAATAATAAAAATAGTTGAGGTAAATCTGTCAGGGTCTTGTCAAGATTTCAGTGGTATACTGGGAACCAGCAGTTAGCGTAATGGCTGTGTCGCTGGACTCCCACGTAGTCAACTGCGATTCGCATCCCGGACCCGGTGGCTTAAAATTCACGCTGGGCTCGTGTGCGTGCATGCCCAAGATCCTGAGAGGAGAATGGAGGAGAAGGGATTGCGGCATGACCATCCCCCCTGGGGGGTGATTTCTCGTTTTCTGTCTCTATGACTCTCTCTGTCTGTCTGGCAAGCACACGCGCCCTATAGCGAAAATCTCTCCAAAAAAAAAAAAAAATGAATTCAGTGGTATACTCAGTAATTGAGAGTTTAATGAAATTTATCCTTGAATTGTCTAGCCACATTTATTGTCAGTTAACAACATGAGTGAGTCTATGTCTAGATATTTCATTCTGGTCCACTGATGTATTGAGATTTACGCTAATGCCACCATAGAAATATAACTTTAGGGAACCAGCAGTTAGCGTAATGCCTATGTCGCTGGACTCCCACATGGTCAACCGCGGTTCGTGTCCCGGACCCAGTGGCTTAAAACTCACACCGGGCGCGTGTGCGTGTGTGCCCAAGATCCCGAGAGGAGAATGGAGGAGAAGGGATTGCGGCGTGACCATCCCCCCTGGGGGGTGATTTCTCACTTTCTGTCTCTATGTCTCTCTCTGTCTGTCTGGCGAGCGCACGCACCCTACAGTGAAAATCTCTCCAAAAAAAAAAAAAGAAATATAACTTTATCTATGCAATGTACTTTAATTTTAAAATAGCTGCGCAAGCTTTCTTTTGATTAGTATTTATTGTTACATAGTGTATCTTTTTATATCATTTTACTTTTAACATGTCTGTTTTATACTTTTTTTTTTAATTCAGGGGAATAGACAGCATATAGTTAAGTGTTTACTTTTATATACTCTGAAAATCGATGTCTTTGTATTATGTTTTATATAAATACTGATAATTATTTATGTCATTTTACTAGTTTTATTCTATTCTATTTTCAAATTATTTTTTGCCCTCCTAGAGATTAATTTGAATATAGTTCATGATTCCATTTATTCCTACTATTGATTTATCATGTATACCTGTTTTTAAGTTTTTGTGTGATTGCCCTAGGTTTTTCAATATGCATCTTTAATGTAGAAGACTACCTTAAATAATCCTATGCCCTTTCATATATCATGAAGAGATACAAAATTATATTCCCAATTCTTTTTTTTTTTTTTTTGGAAAGGTTTTTGCTATCGGGCGCATGCGCTCACCAGACAGACAGAGAGAGAGAGACAGAAAGCAAGAAATCAACCCCCAGAGGGGATGGCCACGCTGCAATCCCTTCTTCTCCATTCTCCTCTCGGGATCTTGGGCACGCACGCACACGCGCCCGGTGTGAGTTTAAGCCACTGGGTCCAGGACGCAAACCGCGGTCGACTATGTGGGAGTCCAGTGACATAGCTGTTACGCTAACTGCTGATCACTATATTCCCAATTCTTTCCTCCCTCCCTTTGTGCCATAATTTTCAAGTGTTTTACTTTTTCATGTGCTATAAAAACTCAAAACATTCTTACTTTTTAAAATAGTTATCTTTTAGATAAATTAAAAAATAAGAAAAATGAATTTTATCTCTACTTTTGTTTATTTCATTTCTAGTACTCATTTCTCTGTACAGATCTATCTGGTAGCACGTTACTTCTGCCAGAAAACTTTTTGAAATATTCCTTTGCAGCAAATGAATTCTCTCCGTTTATTTAGTTGTTTTTGTTTTTTCTATTTCAAAACATGTTTTTGGTGGGCATAGCATTTCTAGTTGACAAATTTTGTCTTTTCAGCACTTTAAAGATGTTGTTTCATTGTTTTCTAGCTTGCATAGCTTATGGCTAGAAGCTTGCAAGAATTAGAATCTTTGTTCCTCTATATGTAATGTGTGTTTTATTTTATGTCTGCCTCCAAAATTTTTTTCTTCATCTTGTTTTCAGTAGTTTAAGTGTCATATGCCTAAATGTGTATAGGTTTTGGGGTTTATCTTGGTTGTTGTTCTGTGAACTGCTTGAGTCTGTGGTTTGGTGTCTGTCATTAATGTTGGAAACTTCTCAGCCATTGTTTCTTCACATATTTTTTCTGCTCAATTGCTTTTTTCTTTTGGAATTTAAATCACATGCATGACAATTTGCTATTGCCCTATAGTTCCTGGATGCTGTGTCCTTTTGTTATTATTTGTTGTTGTTTTAAAAGGGAGGAGGGGGCGGGCAGCCAGTGGCATTGTGGTTAAAGTGGCTGGATCCCACATGGCTGACTGCATGGTTCAAGTCCTGGACCCAGTGGCATGAAAAACATGCTGGGTGTGTGTGCATGCATGCCCAAAGTCCTGAGAGAACAATAGAGAAGAGACTGCAGCATGGCTATCCCCTATAGTGTAGGGTGCTTTCTTACTTTCTCTCTCTCTCTTTCTCTGTGTCTCTCTCTTGCATGTGCACACTCTCTATAGCAAACAAAAACCAAAACAAAACTATGCTTCACCTTGAGCAATTTCTATTGACTTGTCTTCAAGTTCATTGATTCTTTGCTCTAATCAAAGGCAGATCCATTTCTGTTGCTACGTTTTTAACTTCTCACATGCCATTTGATGCTTCATTATAGTTTTCATATCTCTGATGAAAATATCCATCTGATTTGTGTATTCTTCATCTTTTCCACTAGAGCCTTTAATATATAGCCCGCAGCATCAGTACAAGGACCATGTCTCTGCTTGTTTTTAAAGGTCACTATCATGATGCTCAGATCTAGCCACTCCTTACACTTTCCAATGCCCTACATCCTAAGCAGAATATGTAAGCATTTAATGCTATGAATTTCCTCCTAAGCACTGCTTTTACTTCATCCCACAAATGTCAACATACTGTATATTTTCTGTATCATTCATTTAAAAATATTTTCTAACGCCCTTTTGATTTTTTCCTTTAATCTATGGATTATTTAAAAATATGTTGTGTGTGTTCCAAGTATATGAGAATTCTCTAGATATCTTATTGTCATTGACTTCTAATTCAATTCTGTTGTGGTCTTTTGAAATGTAATAAAACTTAAGTTTTTGACCAAGTACAAGGTCTGTCTTGGCAAACATTTCACATGCACTTGGAAAGAAGGTGTAATCTATAGTTAATGTGTAGTGTTCTGCACATGTCGGTTAGACCAAGTTCATTGATAGAGTTATTTAAATATTTTTTCTTACTGTTCTTCTGTACTTGTTCTATCAGTTACTTGAAAAAGAAGTGTTAATTTCTAATTTGTGAGCTTTTAAAAATTCTTCTAGATTTATTTCATTATTTTGAAACATATTTGATTATTCTAAAGTCATTCTAATAAAGTACCTCTTTCATCACCAGGAAATGTTTATTTTTATCTCTGGCATGACACCATGTCTTTGTTGTTTCATATTAATATAGCCAGCTTTCTTATGTTTACTGTTTACTTGGTTTAACTATAATTTTTTTAAGAATTTTTTTATTTAACTTTATTTATTCATTTATTTTTAATCTGACAAGAGAGAGAGAGAGAGAGAAAGGGAAAGTGAGAAAGCAAGCTGCCAGGTTGAGGACTCAGATCATGGTCAGCCATGTGGGAGCCTAGCGCCCTTAACCACCATGCCCCCTGCCAGTCCCTCCCTCCCCATATTACTTTCAATCTTTATGTTAAATTATATATAGTATATCTACAAATAGTGCCTCTTAAAAAAATCTAGTCAGACAATCTCTGTCTTTCAATTAGAATGTATTGCCGATTTTCATTTCATGTCCTTACATATGTTTGGGTTTTACAGTCTTACTGATTGGCTCATCTGGTTTTGGTTCTCAGTAACCTCTTTTAGGATATTAATCAATATTTTTTCATATTTTAATTAGTTTATTATTATTACACATACCTCTTATTTTTATATGATTACTCTAAGAATTACAGTATGCATCCTTCTCATAATCTATTTAAAATTACTGTTAAATTTTTTGTTGTTGTTTTTAAACAGGTCAGTTTTCTTTAAAGAAATTAAGATGAGAAAAAGTAGTCTTTTCTACTTATTCATATATTTACCATTTCTTCTTTTCATTGTTTCATGTAGATCTGAATTTCCACCCGGCATTATTATTCCTCAACCCAAAGAACTTCCTTTAGCATTTCTTTTCAGTGTAAGTTTGCTGGCAATGAATGCCTTCAGAAAGTTTGTTTAATAACCTGTTTACCATTTTTTGAAAGACATTCTCCATGTATATTGAATTCTAGGCTGACATTTTTCTTTAAAGATACTGTTCCATTGTCTTTTACCATTTGTGGTCTTTGATAAGAAGTCAGGTGTAATTTATATTATTGTTCTCTGTATGTGGTGTGTGTGTTTTTTTTTCCCTCTGTAGCCATTTTTAGCAGTTTGACTATAATGCACCTAGATTTGGTTATCTTTATCTATCGTACTCAGAGTTTGCTGAGCTTCCTGAACCCATAGGTTAACAAACTTTTTTCCAAAAATTTTGAGAACATTTTACCGAGTATGTTTTTACAGATATTCTTTCAAACTATTTTTTCTCACCTATCCTTTGGAATTCTAATTACACATATATTAGATTTCAAGATATATCCTACATGTTATTGGGTATTCGTATGTCTCTTTCCTCCTCTGCCTTTCAGTTTAGATATTTATTTTTTAAGTGAATTGATTATTTCTCTTGTAATCTTTCATCTTTATCCCTATTTTTTTGCCTTTTTCCTACTTTTAATTGTAAATTTACAAATTATTATATATATTTATGGGTACAAAGTGATGTTACAATATATGAATACAATGGTGAGTAAGTAAGCTCATCCCCCCCAGAAAAACTTTCAGATATTGTGCTTGTTTTGTTTGGTTTGGTTTTGGTTTTGGTTTTGGTCTGTTTGGTTTTTTGCTGTGGCATGTGTGCACTCTCCAGAGAGAGAAAGAGCATGGGGGAGTAAGCAATCGCCTGCTCCAGGAGGAATGGCCACATTGCAATCCTTTTTCTCCATTCTCTTCTCATGATTTTGGGCATGTATGCACATATACCCAACTTTTTTTTAATATTTATTTTACTTTATTTATTTATTTATTAGTGCAGTGCCGTTAACCACCACACCACCTGCCAGCCCCATCTACTTTTTTTTTAAAGGATTATTTATTTAATTTTATTTATCATTATTATTTCTTAAATTTGCTATTGGGCATGTGTGCTCTCCAAGTAGAGAGATAAACTGAGAAAGCAAGTCACCAGGTCTGGGACTCAAAACATAGTCGGCCAGGGAACCAGCAGTTAGCATAATGGCTATGTCGCTGGACTCCCACGTAGTCGACCGCAGTTCGCATCCCGGACCCAGTGGCTTCAAACTCATGCCGGGCTCGTTCGCGTGTGTGCCCAAGATCCTGAAAGGAGAATGGAGGAGAAGGGATTGCGGCGTGACCATCCCCCTGGGGGGGGGTGATTTCTCGCTTTCTGTCTCTATGTCTCTCTGTCTGTCTGGTGAGCGCACGTGCCCTATAGCAAAAAACCTCTCAAAAAAAAAAAAAAAAAAACCATAGTCGGCCATGTGGGAGTCCAGTGCCTCAACCACCATGCCACCTGCTGGCCCCAACTCAACATTTTTTAAGCTACCAGGTCCAGGACTCAAACCATGCAAAAGGCCGTGTAGGATGCAGCACCTCAACTGTCACATCACCAGCTGGCCCTTATTGTACTCTTTATTTCTAGGACTTGTAGAACTAAAACAATCCAAAGTCTCAGCCCACAGTAGTGCTCTTTTCTATCTTTTTATGTTTTCCCTTTCTTTCTTGAGATGACTTACCTGTTTTCTCATTAGTCTGTAATTTTCCTTTAAGTGTTTGAACATATATTTAGTCCATCTCTATGAATCTCTAAGAATGAATCTGGGTTATTTTGGGGTCTTTTGAAAACCCCATATATATGGGTAGTGGGGGAAGAGGACTATGAATCATATATTCCTGCTTCTCCGAATGCTTCATAATTTTTTTATCATATGCAGGACATTATGAAACATATACTGTTGGTATCTAGATTATGTTTAGTTTTGGTTTTTAGTTTTGTATGTGCACTCCCAGAGAGAAAAAGAAAGTGAGAAATCAACCCCAGGTGGGATGGCCACACTGCAGTCTTTTCTTCTCCATTCTCCTCTTGAGATTTTAGACAGGCCCAGCATGAGTTTCAAGGTGCTATGTCTGGGACTCAAACCATGAATCCAGCCAGAGGGGATCTAGCACCTTAACCCCCACGCCATCTGCTGGCCGAATTGTGTTGTGTCTTACCCCCCAAAAAATGTAGAGCTGAGATATTGGAGTGTATTTAGTTCTGGGATATACTGAAATTCCAACATATCCAATATGGAAGCATTTCATGAAATACCTTAGAGATTTCACTGCATCTCCAGAAAGCCTGCACCTTAGGCATAAGGCCCATAACCAAGAGTAAGACTATTATATCTTCTCTCTTTCTTAGGCTCAGTCTTTGCTTTTGTGTAGCCCTCAGCCAAGAACTACAAAACCACAATTTATACTGTTGAGGCCCTCTCTTCATGTTTCTTCGTGATATCCTGCTTCACAAATTTTAGCAACTCCAAGTGATAATCCTGCCTCCTTAACAAGACTGTTAGGCTATTCTTTTTATATTTTGTTATCTTTTTTTTTTTTTTTTTTTTTTTTTTTAGGGGGTTTTCACTTTTTTTGTTTGAGAGGGTTTTCACTATAGGGCACATGAGCTTGCCAGAAAGACAGAGAGATAGAAAGTGAGAAATCACTCCCCCTTCCAGGGGTGATGGCCGCACCGCAATCCCTTCTCCTCCATTCTCCTCTCAGGATCTTGGGCACGTGCGCACATGTGCCCGACATGAGTTTAAGCCACCAGGTCCAGGACTCGAACCACAGTCAACTATGTGGGAGTCTAGCGACACAACCTTTCCTGGCTATGCCATCTGCTGGTTCCGTTAGGCTATTCTTAAGCCTCATTTTCCTAAGTTGTAGTGCAAAAATTACCTCTATGCAGAAAGCAAGGGCTAAACCTGGACTTACTTCATAATTTATCATGTTTCAGAGGCCTTGTATAGCTCTGTTCTATTATTATCCAAGTGAATGAAAGCAAGTCATATTTTTTGTCCAGTTCTATTGACATTTAAAGTAGAAGAGCAAGTTTAGGACCATCTACTTCATTATGACTGGAAGTAAGATGAATATTCTTAGTATGAGAAATAGGTAAATTTATTTTAGATATTTCCTTTCTTATCAAAATACTCTTAGGTGCTCTTACTTCAACATAAACCTATAAAAATTCATATCAAATTACTCTAAAATTCATAATCTTTATACTTGCACCATTCCTAACTCAAGACTGTTATGAAGAATAGCCTGCCTGCCATAGACATGTCTTGAAATTGCTATGGTCTTTTTCTCTCATCAGCTTACAAAGAGCCCTGTTTTGTGTATTCCCGAGTTGGGGGCAACCGAACACCCTTGCAGCAGCCTGTGGATAATTGCGACAACACTTTGATGTTTGAAGCAAGGTTTGAGAGTGGTAATCTACAGAAGGTAGTCAAAGTGTAGGTTTTAATTTTTTTTTTGAGCTGCTAGACTATCAGTTATTTATTATATTATACATTTTCAATATGACAGTATTAATTGTCATAATACATATGGTATTCAAACTTTCTAATAGAATAGTTCTTGGTATGAGTAGCCTATAAACTCTCCCAAGAGAATTCTTCTATTAAAATATATTTGTTATTGAGACAGGCAGGTGGCATAGTGGTTAAGGTGGCTGGATCCCACATGGCCAACTGCACGGTTCAAGTCCTTGACCTGGTGACTTGAGAAACACACTGCCCAAAATCACAAGAAGAAAATGGAAAAGAAGAGATTGCAGTGTGGCCATCCTCCTAAGGAGCGGTTTCTCACTTTCTCTCTTTTTCAGTTTCTGGTGAGCACACACACCCTGTAGCAGTATGGAGAAATTGAAACAAATGCTTTAAGTACAAAGAATGACACAATTCTACTTTAACTACTACATACTCATCACCTAGTTTCAATAGCTATAAAGGTTTTACAACATTTATTTCTTCTATTCCTAGGTCATTATTTGTAACTGTGTGTGTGTGTGTGTGTGTGTGTGTGTGTGTGTATGTATGTACATAGTTATAAATATGTACATGTATACATACAATATATAATTATATAATATATGTATCATTTATATACATATAAATATATAGGTACATATTTATAACTATATACATATGTACACACACATAAACTAAGTACATAATGCTGATAGTCTAGAAAGTTACTTAGTAAAGAAAAAAACACAAATAACCAGGTAAGATTTTTATGTATATAAAAAATACTCTAGTGGAATTTTTGGGTTGTCAGAAAAGTCATGATATATTTTTTCTACGTTTTTCAAAGGTCATTTATTTATATAAAGAAAAAAAATTGATCAGTGATATATTGCCTGTTTTGTTTGATAACCTTTGCCATCTTTCACTGAGCTTCATAATCCTTCATTCATAGAAGGACCTGTTGTTATCAGCAAAAAACTGAACAAGGTGCTGATTTACAACCTCATCTGAATTAAACATTTTACCACGCAAGGAGTTTTGAAAAGAGTAAAACAAGTGGAAGTCTGACTGCACAAAGTCAAACAAATATGGTGGGTGTGACAATACATCCCATCCAAGCTCCAGTCTTCTTTTTTTTTTTTTTTTTTTTTTTTTTGGAGATTTTTACTTTAGGGGGGCGGACTCCCGCCA
>NW_006159610.1:2972933-3016467 GCF_000334495.1 Tupaia belangeri chinensis
TGAGTTTTAAGCCACCGGGTCCAGGACACGAACCACGGTCGACTACATGGGAGTCCAGCGACATAGCCATTACGCTAACTGCTGGTTCCCTGCTCCAGTCATTTTTGATAGGTGATCAGATTTGTATGCGGTCTCCTGTTGTTGGGGTGGAGCACAGCTCCTTAATCATAAAGGATGTAATGGATGACAGATTCATTCAAACTGTCCAATTGCCAGTAATATACATTCAAATTGATTGTTTGGTTCCTTGGTAGGAGATTAAAAAACACTACACCTTTAAAATCCTACCACACTAAGAGCACAACTTTCCTCTGTTTAATGTCTGCTTTGGATTTCATTTGAGGCAAATCATCACAAGACCATTTGTGTACCATATTGTTGTAAATGATCCACTTCTCATCACCAGTTATCAATCACTTCAAAAAAGGATTGTTTTCCTCATGTTCAATGAACATATTGCAGATGTTCATATGCACCGTCAAATGAATTTCTTTGAGCTCGTGAGGAACCCAAATATCAAGCTTACTTATGTACCCCCAGCTTCTTCGGGTAGTTCTGAGTGCTTGAATGATGGGTGTTCAATGTTTCTGCAATCTCTTGTGTCATATGACATGGCTTTGACTTGATCAATGCCTTTATTTTTCATCATCAACCTTGATTGGTCTCCCTGACTGAGGAGCATCATTAATATCAAAATCACCAGCACAGAATTTTGAGAACCATCATTGGCACTCATGTTCTTGTAGAGTATTGTCATCATAAACTTTACACAACTTTTCACAAGCTTGATGCATGTTTTTACCTTTACGGAAGTAAAACAATAAAATATGGTGAAAATGCAGAGTTTGGTCTTCCATCTCCAACTTGTTGTAAAATCTCTAAAACTCAGCCAATCAATTTCTTTTTTAATGAAGCTAGAACTGTCAACTGTTAAGTGACATAACAATAACATAGATGTGAATGAATCTAGTACTTCAAAAAATGAACTAGCACTATCTGTTACAAAAGTGCATCATGACTTTTCTGACAACCCAATATTATTTTTGAATTTATTAAAGTGTCTTCATTGAAAAAGTATGAGGCTTTAAATGGTTATCAAATATAATCTTTGCCCTCAAGGAGTTCAAATCTTGTAACCTATGTAGCCGTATTAATATATATATTTTTTAAGTTTTTTGACACAAAAAGTGTATATATTTATAGAGTACAGTGTGGTATTTCAGTACATGCATATATTGTGTAATGATTAAATCAGGGTATTCAGTATATCCATCATCTCAAACTTTCATCATTTCTTTGTGGTGAAAACATTCAATCCTATCTTCTAGATATTTTAAAATATATGATACAATAGTGTTAAAATAATCACTCTTCTGTGCAATAGTGTACCAGAACTTATTCCTCCTAACTGTGACCCTATCTATACCTGTTAACCAATCTCTCCACATGTCTCTCTCCCCAGTCTCTGATAGCCACTATTCTGCTCTCTACCTCTATGAGTTTAGTTTTTCCAGTCATATTATGGAGTGTTTGTCTTTTTGAGCTTTGCTCACTTCCTTGTAATGTTGTCAAATTTATCTATGTTGCTGCAGATGACAGAATTTTTTTGTTGTTTTTGTGGCTGAATTTTGTAAACAGTGCTGTGATAAACATAAGGGAAAAAAATATATATATACTTATATATCTTCAACATGGTGATTTCACTGGGGGTGGGGAGCTATATACCCAGTAATGGGATTGTGAGATCATACTATAACTTTATTTTTAATTTTCTGAGGAACATCATATTGTTTTTCATAGTCACTATATTAATTTATACTCCCATCAACATGCTATGAGAGTTCCCCCTTGTCCACATCCTTATATAGCATTTGTTATCTTTTTCTTTTTAATAATAACCATTCTCTCTAGGGGGAGGTCACATTTCATTGTGGTTTTGGTTTGTGTTTTCCTAATTATTAGCAATGTTGAGCATTTTTTTCATATGTCTGGCTATTTCTATGTCCTTTGAACGATATCCATCCAAGTCTTTTACTCATGTTTAAATCAGATTGTTCATCTGGGGTTTGTTTGTGTTTTTATTATGCTGTTGACTTGTTGAAGTTACTTTCATATTCTAGAAGATAACCCCTTGTCAGATGTATAGTTTGCAGATGTTTTCACCCATTCTGCAGATCTTTTCACTCTGTTGACTGTTTCCTTTGCTGTGCAGAAGCTTTTTAGTTTGTTGTAATCCATTTGCCTATTTGTTACCTGTGGTTTTGAGTATTTGTTCAAAGAAATGCTTGTCCAGACCAATGTCATGGAGTTTCCCCCCTATATTTTCTTCTGGTAATTTTATAATTTTATGTTTTACATTTAGATTTTTAACCCATCTTGAGTTGATTGTTTTATATGATTAGAGATAGGAGTCTAGTCTCCTCTTCCACGTGTGGATATCTAGTTTTCCCAGCACTATTTGTTGAAGAGACTGTCCTTTTCCAATTTGTGTTCTTGGCACTTTTGTCAAAAATCAGCTGGCTTTACATATGTGAATTTATTTCTGAATTCTCTGTTCTGTTCCATTGTCCTATGTTGTATTTTTATTACCAGTACCATGCTGTTTTGTCTAGATAGTTGTGTAGTATATTTTGAAGTCAGATAGTGTGATGCCTCTAGCTTTGTTCTTTCTGCACAAGATTGCTTTAGCTATTTGTTGTCTTTTATGGTAATATGCAAATTTAAAGTTGTTTTTTTTCTATTTCTGTGAATAATGTCACTGTTATTTTGATAGGAATTGCATTGAATGAACAGATTGCTTCAGGTAGTATGGACATTTTAACAATGTTAATTTTTCCAATCCATGAACACAGATGTCTTTCCATTTATTTGTTTTTTTCAATTTCTTTCATCAATGTTTAAAATTTTTTAATTTTAGAGATTTTTCGCCCCCTCATTTAAGTTTATTTCTAGGTTTTTAGTTTTCTTGTAGCTATTATAAATGAGTGTGTTTTCCATGGGTATGTAGAAATGCTTTTGGTTTTTATATGTTGATTTTATATCTTGCCACTATACTGAATTCCTTTATTAATTCTAACAGTCTCTTGATGGAGTCTTTAGGGTTTCTATGTATATGATCGTGTCTACAAAAAGGGACAATTTTACTGTTTCCTTTTCCTATTTGGATGGCCTTCATTTCTGTCTCTTGCCTAATTGCTCTGGCTAGTTCTTCCAGTGCTACTTTGGGTGAAAGTATCTTTGTTGTGTTCTAGATCTTTTTTTCAGAAAGAATTATTTATTTAATTTTAATTGTTATTATTTTTTAATTTCACCAGAGAGAGAGAGAAAGGGAAAGTGAGAAAGCAAGCTGTCTGGTCCGGGACTCAAAACATGGTCAGCACCTTAACCACTGTGCCACCTGCTGGCCCTGATTTTTAGCTCTTACAGAAAGCTTTTAATGTTTTCCAATTTAATATGATGTTTTCTGTGGATTTGTCATGTAACTTTTATTATGTTATTTCCATACCTAGTTTGTTGAGGTTTATTATCATGAAGGAATGTTACATTTTTGAAATAATCAAGTTTGTTTTATACTTGATTCTGTTAAGGTGATGTATCATGTTTATTGATTTGCATATGTTGAAACCATCTTTGCATTCCTGAGATGAATCCCACTTGATTGTGGTGAAACTTCTTTTTACTGTCCTGGTAAATTCAGTATGCTACTATTTTGTTGGGAATCTTTGCATCTATGTCCATTAGGGATATTGTTCTGTAGTTTCATTATTTTTGTATCCTTGTCTGATCTTGGTATCTGGGTAATGTCAGCCTCATAGAATGTGTTTAGAAGAATTTCCTCCTTTTCAACTTTTTGAAATATGTTAGAAAGAATTGGTATTTGTTATTCTTTAAATGCTTGGGAGAATTCAGCAATGAAGCCATCAGATCTTGGGCTTTTCTTTGATGGGAAACTGTATATATTTTTAAATATCTCTCAGTGATGATTTTTTATCCCTAACCACTAGAAACTAATAGAAGATAGAAATACTTTTCCAAAGTAAATAAAAAAGAAATAAAAAGGAAAAGAAACATTAGACTTTTCTTCAGTTTCAAAAAATCTTTGGTCATTTCTTCTATAGGAAACAAAAGTTTAAAAATATAAATTTTTAGGGGACCAGCAGATGGCGTGTTGGTTAAGGTACTGGATACTCCCACATGGCCAACCACAGTTAGAGTCCTGGACCTGGTGGTGGCTTGCTTTCTCACTTTCTCTCTCTGTCACTCTTGTCTCTGTGTGTCTCTCTCTTTGGTCAAATTAAAATAAATGAATGAATAAATAAAATTAAATAATTATTTAAAATATATATATAAATTTATATCAAATGTCTGTTTATATGTGCTCTCTTGAATTATAAAAGAATACAAAATTTTTAGAATTAGCATAGAAACAGTTTATCATCCAATAAAAAAAAATTTAAACTTCTCTTTTGAAATTATTTGCTATTGGATACTACCTAAATAAGCACTGTTTCCGTAAAACAAAGTTTTATGTGAAAAGGTAAGAATAATATGAATTTTCCTTACTTAATTTAAACTCATGTCACTTTTACATTCTTACATGCTTTATTCCCTTCCTTTTTTGTGCATTAGGGCAGAATATGAATACCAGTTGACTGTGCGCCCTGATCTCTTCACCAATAAACACACCCAGTGGTACTATTTCCAAGTCACTAATACCAAAGCAGGAGTAGTCTACAGATTCACTATTGTCAACTTTACCAAGCCTGCCAGTCTTTACAATCGGGGCATGCGCCCACTATTCTATTCTGAGAAAGAAGCCAAGGCTCATAATATTGGCTGGCAGAGAATAGGAGACCAAATCAAGTATTATAGGAACAATCTGGGACAAGATGGACGCCATTATTTCTCTCTTACATGGACTTTTCAATTCCCACACAACAAAGACACCTGCTACTTTGCTCACTGCTATCCATACACTTACACCAACCTGCAAGATTACCTTTCTGGCATCAATAGTGACCCAGTAAGGTCAAAGTTTTGTAAAATACGTGTCTTGTGCCACACACTTGCTAGGAACATGGTGTATGTTTTAACAATCACTACTCCCTTGAAGAACACGGACTCAAGAACACGAAAGGCTGTGATTTTGACTGCAAGGGTCCATCCAGGAGAAACCAACAGTTCATGGATTATGAAAGGCTTCCTAGATTATATTTTAGGGGACTCAAGTGATGCACAGTTGCTTCGAGACACTTTCATCTTCAAGGTGGTGCCCATGCTGAATCCAGATGGTGTGATTGTGGGAAATTACCGATGTTCTTTAGCTGGACGTGACTTAAACCGTAACTACACGTCACTCCTAAAGGAATCTTTTCCTTCTGTTTGGTATACCCGGAACATGATCCATAGGTAAAATAAGTCTCAAATTAGTCTTCCGCTTATTTAGTAAATTTGGTAGCAAGAATTTTGCTTCCACAATCCCACTCATTTAACTTTTCTTAAGATAATTTAATTATAAGTATATTTTCCCCCTTCTTCCCAACTCTGATTCATTTTGTTACTGGATTCAGTAGCCTACCCTTAAACAATGAAATAGAATGTGGAATGTTTTGATGGTTCTGTGAAATTAATAGTTAAAATTTTTTTGGGGGGGGTGGGTTTTTTTTGGTTTTTTTGGTTTGCCTAGATTATATTTTAGGGGACTCAAGTGATGCACAGTTGCTTCGAGACACTTTCATCTTCAAGGTGGTGCCCATGCTGAATCCAGATGGTGTGATTGTGGGAAATTACCGATGTTCTTTAGCTGGACGTGACTTAAACCGTAACTACACGTCACTCCTAAAGGAATCTTTTCCTTCTGTTTGGTATACCCGGAACATGATCCATAGGTAAAATAAGTCTCAAATTAGTCTTCCGCTTATTTAGTAAATTTGGTAGCAAGAATTTTGCTTCCACAATCCCACTCATTTAACTTTTCTTAAGATAATTTAATTATAAGTATATTTTCCCCCTTCTTCCCAACTCTGATTCATTTTGTTACTGGATTCAGTAGCCTACCCTTAAACAATGAAATAGAATGTGGAATGTTTTGATGGTTCTGTGAAATTAATAGTTAAAATTTTTTTGGGGGGGTGGGGTTTTTTTGGTTTTTTTTGTTTGTTTTGTTTTGTTTTGTTTTGTTTTGCTAAAGCTAAAGGAAACACAGACATTTACAATAGGATCCTGAATCTCATATGTGAAAATTAATTACATCTCACAGAACTTTATTCTGAGCACCACAGAGCATTGGTCATAAATTGTTCTATGAGTCTTGTGATAACCAAGTTACATAATTAACTTTCATGCATAATAATCTTATTTGTCCCTTGAAATATTGAATAGCTTTAAATTTCTAAAGAATCTAGAATGGTAAAATGCACATAACATTTCATTATTTTTTTGAACGAATGGATAGATTCCTTGATAGATTCATGTAATAACAATCAAAAACAATGTGCTACAGTAAAAAGATTAGAGTCAGAAAATAGCAATTCCAAGTCTGAAGTCCCTTAACATTTTTAGATAAGAGCATGGCATTCGAAGTTAAGCCATATCACTTTCAAATCCTTGCAATATGATTAACTGTGGATTTATGCAATTTCAAAATCTAAGACTCTCTTTTGGTCATCTATAAAATAGGAATATTAATACTTACCTTAAAAGTGATAGGATTCAATGAAAAAATTATTACTAAAGTGCTCAGAATAAGGTCTGGTACATTGAAAGCTCCAAGTACATTTGGTATGTTTCCTCAAATGTAATAAAAAAATAATTGTTAGTTAAGTCAGAGATGTGAAACCTCTTCGTAAATGATTTAGGATTATTCAAATTTTACAATAACAAGTACTATTACAGAGAACGTATCTTTTTATAGCCTTGTTTCCAGGGTACTCAACAATGGCAAGCGCAGAACCATTACAAAGCTCAGGACCCCACGAATACCTCCAATACCTCATGAGAGGAGCTGACAGATTTTACAAATACCTGGCATGGCTCCAACAGTCTTAGTTCAGCCTCAACTTTCACTTTCATATTAATCTTTTTATCTGCTTAGGAACATAGAGAATAAAGTGTAGAATCCCACAAAAAGAACGAAACTTCTGGTTTTATACCCCTTGTAAAGGACTCCAGGATTCCTTGAAGTTATTTAGAAAAGTTTAAATAGCAAAAGAGTAACCTTCAACATCTCTATTTTTCTGGAGATGACAATCAAAAGAGAGTTGACTAAATGCAATGTAGTATCTGTGATTGGATTCTGGGATAGACAAAGGATACTGGTGAAAAAATTAGTAAAATCCAAAAAACAGTTGAGAGTGTAATGAATGGTAGCAAACCATTGTTGAATTCTTGAATTTAAAAAAAATGTAGCATGTTTATATAATATATTAGCCTTAGGGGAAACTGAGCGAGGCGTATACAAGAACTCCCCTAGTTGTGCAACTTCTGTATAAATCTAAAATTATACCAAAGTAAAGTCTATTTTATATCTACAAGTCACTGGGATGCTTAGTAGAGTATTTATCATGTCCAGTTAATATTCTTTGATGATGAGAGTCCCTGATCTGGCACATGATGGATTATAGGCCAGAATGCCTTTGCTTGTCTCCATGAAATTATTTCAGATGTCCCAATTCTCCTCAGGCTGCCTTGTAAGAATATTAAGGTAGGAGTCTATTCAGTAAGTTTCAGAAAGACTTCCAAGAAAGAAATATCCTAATGCAGTTAATTATAGGCAGTTAAGTGGAATAAGAAGTCAGCCACGTATGTGAGCAGCTCTAAGTGTAGGTAAGTATATTTAAAGCATATTAGAAAAGGATAGATTAGATCTTAGTATAGGATGCTTAGAGTATTTTAGTTATCTGTGAGTAAAAATAAAATCCAAACTGTTTCTAAGGTTAATTTAAGATTAGGGATTCCGAGGCCTGTTTCACTTCAGAAGTAATAACATTTCTTTAGAAATTAATTATTTAGAAGTAAATATTTCTTTTGACTTGCTTATAAGAAATTGAAAGATTATTAAAATGAGAATTTGGGGTTTAAAAATGTACAGCATGACTCATATGAACTTGATATTCATACTTTATAATCTATTTTGTTGTCTAAGAAAAGGGTAATAAATTAATAAAAGTGACAGATTTCAAATGGGATTCACTGTAGTTAAAATTTAAATTAATGTTTTTATTTTAGGTTTTAGTATTTTTGTTGTAACTAATATATTACATATTATTATAAATGCTGTTGCTAATATTTATTTATCCTTCCAGTTATAACAGATAATATATGCAGTTTTGATTATTTAAGTAATATAGGACTACTTCATAAAGTATGAAGAAAATATTTTTAGAGAGATTTTGCTATAGGGCACATGTGCACTTGCCAAAGAGGCAGAAAGAAATAGACAGAAAGCAAGAAATCACCCCCCAGAAGGGATGGCCATGCCACAATCCCTTCTCCTCCAGTCTCCTCTCTCGATTTTGAGCACACATACACATGCTCCTGGCATGAGTTTTAAGTTGTCAGATCTGGGACTTGAACTGTGGTTGACTGCATGGGAATCCAGTGATGTAACCATTATGCCATCTGCTGGTCTCATGAAAATATTTTTTTGCTATAGGGCGCGTATGCTTGCCAGAAAGACAGAGAGAACCAAAGGGACAGAAAACGAGAAATCACCCCCTCCCCCCACAGAGGGGATGGCCACACCTCAGTCCCTTCTCCTTTCTCCTCTCAGGATCTTGGGCATGCACGCATATGTGCCCAGCAAAAATTTAAGCCACCAGGTCTGGGACTTGAACTGCGGTAGACCACATGGGAGTCCAGCGACATAGCCATTACACCAACTGCTAGTCCTGAAAATATTTTTTTAAAGACAGAAATGCCCGTAATCCTACCACCTTAATACAACTATCGATACTTTTTTAGCATTTGAAAGCCTCCTCTGTCAGTCATTTAAATCAGTTTGAGGGGCTTATTTTTAATTGTTTTTATTGAGTTCCTAATTATACAAAAAATTGATTGAGCTCTTTAGGAATATGTAGTAATGTCTTTAAAAATATATTTTTTAAGAATTATTTTATTTATCTTTATTTATTTATTTTAATTTAACCAGAGAAGGATAGAGTGGGAGAGAGAGAGAAAGTGAGAAGGCAAGCCACTAGGCCGGGACTCAAACCACAGTCAGCCATGTGGAAGTCCAGCACCCTTAACCACCACACTACCTGCTGGCCCCTAAAATACGTATTATAAGTTTACCAGAAGACCATTTTAAACTTCAACACCATTTTTCTCAAAATTGTATTTAATCACCACACTAATCAAGAGTTAAATATTAATTGACTTTAATGCCAAGTCAGTAGGCACTCAATTTTTTTTTTTTCGGAGAGGTTTTTGCAATAGGGTGCGTGCACTCGCCAGACAGACAGAGACAGACAGAGAGACAGAAAGTGAGAAATCACCCCCCAGGGGGGGATGGTCACGCCGCAATCCCTTCTCCTCCATTCTCCTCTCGGGATCTTGGGCATGCATGCACACGTGCCCGGCGTGAGTTTTAAGCCACCGGGTCCGGAACGCGAACCGCGGTCGACTACGTGGGAGTCCAGCAACATAGCCATTACGCTAATTGCTGGTTATTTATTTTTAATAAATATTTGAGTGCTTATTATGTGAGTAGCACAGTTCTAGGTTTGAGGCATTCCCCAACCTCAACATGCTAAACTATCAAAAATGTGAAAACTTTCCTGGGTAAGTGCCAAGTAAATGCTACTCATATTAAGTACTACAGGAATAATAAAAATCTATGGGCTTGACTGGTTAAAGAGAAAGTGAGACATGAAGTCGATTTTGAAGGACGGGGGGTTGTATTTGTATTTACAAAGATGAGGAAAGAACAATTCCAGTCAGAATCTGTAAAAGGTAAGGCAAAGACAGGAGTGAGCTATTTTCTTGTGCAACAGAAAACCAGAATAAAGCAGAGACATACAACTAGAGAAAACTTAAAAAGTAGGGTAAATTTAGGTCTTATAATGGAAATCTCCAACATTCAGATTTTACAAATAGTTAAGAGAAAATGATTGCAGATTTTTAAAAATGAATATTAATATATGTTATAGATGAGAAGGTAATTGAAAACTAGGACATAAAAGTTTTTTATTTGAATATTACACATATAAATCCATAGTTGTACTCATAGAAGACATATGCAGAGGTAAAACCTAATAACTTATCCTTTTTCTTATTGGCAGATTGATGGAGAAACGAGAGGTTATTTTGTATTGTGATCTTCATGGCCATAGTAGGAAAGAGAACATCTTCATGTATGGCTGTGATGGGAGTGACAAATCAAAAGGGTTGTACTTACAACAACGAATCTTTCCACTTATGCTCAGCAAAAATTGTCCGAATAAAGTAAGCATCTTTTAAGATTTTAACTTTTCCTTTACTAAATGTTGCCCATGTGAAATAGTGTTATAGGTAATCGTAAACTGCTTTTCAGTTATTTTAACTGGTTTATACAGTTGACCATAAGAAAGCAACTATGTGGAACTGTTTAGTGACCCATAATTTGAAAATATGAATAAAAAAGCATGCTATGGTTTGTACCCACCCCCATTCATATATTGAGATTTGTTTGAGAAGGTATTAAGAGGGAAATTTAATCCAGCTACAGTGTTGAAATCTGGGACCTTTAAAAGTGATTAGGTGATTACCATGGGTCCCCTTTGATTGACTCCTGGTGTATTTATAAGGAGAGGGAAGGAGACCAAGGATGCATATGAACAAACAGATGCCCACTCCTGTTCCCTCACCTATGACACCTCGCATGACCTTGGGACCCCATCAACTGGAAAATCTACCATATGTGGTCCCTGGACCTTGGATGTCCAAACTGTGAGCTCAATAAACATCTATTCTCTTAAATACTCTGACTCAGGTATTTTTGTTATTAGCAATGGACCAGACTAGAAGAATGCTCATAATACTACCACCTTACTATCCACAATTTGCCTTTTGAAAGTTTCCTTGATTAGTCATTTTCATTAGTCAGCTTGAGGATCTTATTTTGCATTGTTTTAATATTTATTGAGTATCTAAATTACACACGTTTAAACTTTTGCTCTTGAGGAATGTGTAATACTCTCTTTAAAATATTTATTATAATTTTACCAGGGTAAAATCAATTTAGTAATCAATACTTTAAAAAAACATACAGAAATTAGAATGAGAAAGAAAAATATAGTATATTATTATCTTCATATGCTATGGAAATGTTAGAGCCACTCATTTACCAAAATGTCAAAATGGTTTTTATCATTCTTTAGAGAAAATAATTTAAAATATCAAAAAAAAATTTTGTGGACTTAACACATAAGCTTTTTATCCAGCCAATTCAATTATTAAAGGACTTTGAAAGTACACATTGTCTTCTGGAGATAATTGGACTCCAAAGACATAAAGATAAAGAGAAAAGACTGGTCTGGTAAGAAGAGCTATTTATAGAAAGTACAGATTTCCTGACCAAATAGGACTCAGTTCTTCAGAAAGAAAGATAAGAGAAAGTACGCCAAACCTGCAGCTATTCCTCTATGAATTGACATTGTCAGTACTTTTATATATAGTTTGTTATGCCTATGAAATGATCCCTTTGGGGTCAGCAGATGGCATAATGGTTCCATCACTGGACTCTCACATGTCTGACTATGGTTCAAGTCCCAGACATGGCAGCTTGAAACTCATATCGGGAGCATGTGCATGTGTGCCCAAAATCCTGAGAGGAGAATGAAGGAGAACCGTGTCGCCCACCCCCCTGGGGGGGGGGGGGGGGGTCTCACTTTCTGTCTGTCTCTCAAGCGAAAGCACATGCCCTATGCAAAAATCTCTCAGAAAAAGAAAAAGATCCCTGTTAAAAAAATATTTTAATATCTGTCTATTGATGTATTTCTTAGGATATTAGGTCTCTAACCCCTTGTGCCGTAGATGAGCTAGACTGCTTTCTTGAACACTACAAATAACCAGTCTGGTATTTAAACAGCTCTTCCACATTATATAAAGTTCACTTAAAATGTAAGGGCTTTAATTTCCAATTTTTCTCTTAAATGTTTCTTATTAAAATATCTGTATGTATGGGACCAGCAGATGGCATAAAGGCTACATTGCTGGACTCCCACATAGTTGACTGTGGTTCAAGTCCCGGACCTAGTGGTTTAAACTCATGCTGGGCACATGTGCATGCATGCCCAAAATCCCGAGAGGAGAATGGAGGAGAAGGGATTGCGGCGTGGCCATCCTCCCAGGGGGGTGATTTCTCACTTTCTGTCTCTTGGTCTCTTGGTCTTTCTGGTGAGCACACACATCCTATAGCAAAAACCTCTCCAAAAAATTGTTTAAAATTTAAAAAAAAAAAAAAAGAGTTCCCTTGGTCAGAAAATAAAAGTAGCTTCTGAGACTTTAGTGAGATTTACAGATTTTGCACAACTACTTTTTCCTTTGCATTTTCCTAATAAGCATACAGGTACAGTACCAGAAAAATAATGTACCTCATTTTTATTTGCTTCTTTTCAGTTTTCATTCTCAGCTTGCAAGTTTAATGTTCAGAAGAGCAAAGAAGGAACAGGAAGGGTGGTAATGTGGAAAATGGGAATCAGGAATAGCTTTACCATGGAGGCCACCTTTTGTGGATCTACTCTGGGTAAGACCAAGTGTTCTCCTTCACAGCTCTGAAAACTTCTAACCAAATATATATTTTTAAAAATAAAAAAAAATTTTTAGGTTTTTGCCATAGATAATATACACTCACTGGAGAAAGACAGAAGAGGGGAAAGTAAATCATCCCCCAGTGGGGATGGCCAAGCCGCAATCCTTTTTCTCCATTCTCCTGTCAGGATTTTAGGCACACATGTTCATGCACCCAATGTGATTTATTTAAGTTGCCCTATCTAGGACTTGAACTGCAGTCGACCATGTGGGAATCTAGCACCTTAACCACCACACCACCTGCTGGCTCCACCAAAAATTTATTTTAAGTGTATAATTAATAATATAGACAATGTGATAGTACTTCCTTCCCATTCAAAAACATTCTGGGGGGACCAGCAGATGGTGTAATGGTTTTGTCACTGGACTTCCATGTCCTTGACCACGGTTCAAGTTCCGGACCTGGCAGCTTAAACTCATGCCAGGCATGTGTGTGTGCATGCCCAAGGTCCTGAGAGGAGAATGGATTGCGGCATGGCCATCCCCCCTGGGGAGTGATTTCTTGTTTCCTATCTCTCTGTCTCTCTCTGTCTTTATGGTGAGTGCACACACCCTATAGCAAAAATCTCTCTTAAAAAAAAAAAAATTCTGGGAGGAGAAAATATTGGAAAACCACTTATTTAACAAAGAACTATTTAATACTTCTTCGAAAGTTTTAAAGAAACCCTCAAGCTTCAACAGTAAAAAATAAACAATCTAATTAACAAATGGGCAAAAGATATGAAGAGGCATCTCAGTGAGGAGGATATACAGATGGTAAGTAAGTACACGAAGATGTGTTCAACAGCATTAGCCACTTAGGAAATTCCAATTTTAAGACCTACACAGGTATCAGGAGGGCTAAAAGAGAAAATGGTGACAATACCAAATGCTGGCATGGAAACAAACTAAATCACTCGGATACTGCTGGGAAACATCCAAAACAGCACAGTCACTCTTGCTTTATCTCTCTGTCTCTCTTGCTCACTAATGGAAGAAATAAAGAAACTTTTAAAAACACCTGATATTGGGACCAGCAGTTAGCGTAATGGCTATGTCACTGGACTCCCACATAGTCGACCGCGGTTCGCATCCCAGACCCAGTGGCTTAAAACTCCAGCCAGGCACATGTGCGTGCATGCTCAAGATTCTGAGATGAGCATTGAGGAGAAGGGACTGCAGTGTGGCCATCCCCCCTGGGGGGTGATTTCTCGCTTTCTGTCTCTCTGTTTCTCTGTCTCTGTCTGTCTGGCGAGCTCACGTGCCCTATAGCAAAAACTTCTCAAAAAAAAAAAGCCTGATATTTAATCAGTTCTATAAATAGGATAAATAAACATCCACTATATGGTATCTCTATTTCATCATTTCCCTCTATTTTCATCATATAGCTAGAATATGCATATTAGTTCTTTCATAAACTAATCTTCAGATGCTTGTTTTTATTGTTTTGAAGGAGTTACCTACAGATGTTTTAAATGGAGATTCTTAATGATTTTGAGGAAAATTAATGCACTTAAAATATATTTTTATTGGATATTTTATTTGCTATTTTCAAGACCAAATAGATTGAGGTGGTATTTTTTTGTTCATTTATATTTAAATAAAAGCATTTGGCTCACTGAACTAAAAATAGAAGTGTGCTCTGTACTTCCATTTTAAATTGTCACATTGTCAGAAAATGTATAAACTGAAAGGAAAGTGCTCAAAATCCACATATGTAATTTCTAGCTAGTTTTTAAGGTTCTTTGAAACCAATATCATGGTAATGAAAATATTTTCTCATAAAACCTTTGCCCAAGGTTTTTTCAAAGTGATTATTAGGTCTATTTATAATTGACCAGCCCTACAGTGTAGTGGTTAAGAGAACTGGATCCCACATGGCAGACTATGGTTTGCATCCCAATGCAAGTGGCTTAAAAGACACATTGGGTTGACCAGGCAGGTGGTGTAGTGGTTAAAGCACTGGACTTCCACATAGCTGACCACAGATCAAGTCCCAGACCTGCAGCATGCTTTCTCATTTTCCCTTCCTCTCTCTTTCTCTCTCTGGTCAAATTAAAAAGTAATAATAATTTAATTACTAAATAATAATAATAAATTTAATTAAATAAATAATAAATAAAATTCAATTAAAAAAAAAAACCTGGGCACATGTACATACATGCCCTAAATCCTGACATGATGGAGAAATGGAGCAAAATGGATTGCAACATAACCATGCCCCACTGGGGAGTTCGTTCTCTCTCTCTCTCTCTCTCTCTCTCTCTCTCTCTCTGTCTTTCGTTCTCACTCTCTCTTTTTCTCTTCTCTCTCTGGTGAGCATATGTGCCCTCTGAGAATTTAGGGGGAAAAAAGATAATCAAATATTCCTTAATAGTCATATTGCTTTTCTTCTGTGTTACAACATAGACTAATATGTATTAAGTCAGTTTTGGTCCAAATGGTGGAAAAGAAACATGGTCAACAATAAACTGTTAAGTAACTGTCGTCTCTAGAGAAAAAATCCACAAGATGAGATATGGGATCATATCAATGTTTGGTTTATACTCTGTGTTGCAAGGAAGATCTACCTGCTAAGGAAAAATGATTAACTCATCCTCAAGGGTGGATAAACTTATTGATGTTTTAGGTAATAAACGAGGCACTCATTTCAACACAAAAGACTTGGAGTCGATGGGCTATCATTTTTGTGATTCTCTCTTGGACTACTGTGATCCTGACCGGACAAAGGTAAGCAAAGTCTGTTTGGATATCCATCAAACTCCTGTCAATCAGATAACATAACCTACCTATGGGTCTACAGCAATTTTTTTCTTTTTAATATCTTAAAGTTTCCTGAGGGTTTTGGTATTTAATGTCCCAATAATTATTGTTCCAGGAGTCTCTAAATATTGAATTAGATTAACTAAGAAATTTATTTTATAATAAAATAATTTCTCCTTCTCCCCTAGTATTATCAGTGCCTGAAAGAATTAGAAGAAATGCAAAAACGTATAAACTTGGAGAAAGTCTTTGATGATTCAGATAATTCTCTGATAGAAATCACATTTGATCTAGAGTCTAGGTAAGTCAAGACCATCTAGTGAAGTACAGTTCTTAATGACAGGAATACACTCAGGGAAATATGTTATCAGACAATTCTGTCAATGTGTAATCATATGTACATACACAAGTCTAGATGGTATAGCTACTACACACGTAGGCTATATAGTATAGCCTGTTGCATCACCATTGTATATGTGGTTCATAATCAACTGAAATACCATTGTGTGAAACATGACTATAGTGTAATTTGTAATGCTAGTTTTATCATGCTCTTTATAATACTAGGATGTTGCAGGCATATTTGTATGCATATAAGGATACTGCAAGCATTTTGTTTTATCTCAGACATATACTAGGATATTACATATTAGGGTATTACAGGTATATGTGTATACATACAAATTGTATATATAAAACAATCAGGGAAATTTGAATACTAACTGGGCATTAGATTATATTAAAATTAGGACCAACAGGTGGTGTGGTGGTTAAGGTGCTGGACACTCTCACATGGCCGACCAGGGTTCGAGTCCTGAATCTGGTGACTTGCTTTCTCACTTCCTCTCTCACTCTCACCCTCTGTCTCTCTCTGGCCAAATTAAAAAAAAAATCAATGAATGAATAAATAAAATAAAATAAATAATTATTTTTAAAAAGATTATATTAAAATTGCGATTGTAATTCCAGCAGAAAGATTACAACTCACTGAAGACTCAGATAATTGTTAGCATATTATATCAAGAAAGTATTTTTAAATAAAGTATATACATTGTCTCTTCATATATAATGCTACTGCATACTTAACAGACTACAGTATACTGTAAATATAACTTTTATATGCAATGGGATACCAAAAAATTCGTGATTTGATTTATTATGATACTCATCTTATTCCAGTTATCTAGAACAAAACACACAATATCCTGTACTGTTAATTCTCAATAGAAAATTCCAACCATAATGGGGGAAATTTTCTCCCATGCATATTATTTTAAGCAGATTTCATCAAGACTTCATTTGATTTATTATCTTATTCAAATAATATAAGCATTACTGTGTACAGTATAGGTACTGTATATAAAAGATACATAACCTTTTGTTTCTTATTTTTTCTCTTTTTCTAATAGCCTTTATTTTTAGAGTGGCTTTAGGCTCACAGCAAAATTAAACATAAAGCATAGATATTTCCCATATATTCTCTACCTTCATGCATGCATAGTGTCTCCCATTACCAACATTCCTTGTCAGAGTGGTATATATGTTACAATTGATGAGTTTAAACTGACACATTATTATCACCGAATATCCATATTTTCCATTAAGATTCATTCCTGGTAATACACATTCTATGGACTTGGACAAATTTATAATGAAATGTTTTCATTGTTATAGTGTCATATAGAGAATTTTCACTGTGTAAATTTATCCTAGGAATCAACCTATTCCTCTCTCTCCTCTTCCTAATCCCTGACATCTATAGCTCTTTTTAGCTGTCTCTATATTTTTGTTTTTTTCCAGAATGTCATATAGTTTGGAATTGTACAATAGCAACCTTTTCAGACTGACTTCTTTCACTTGGTAGTATGGATTTAATTTTCCTCTATGTTTTTTCACACCTTAATAGCTCATTTCTTTTATGCACTAAATAATATTCCATCATCTGAATATACCTTGGTTTATTTATTCACTCAACTACTGGAGGACATCTTGGTTGCTTCAAAGTATGGGCAATTATAACTAAAGCTGCTATAAACAATCATGTGATAAAATTTTAAAATGCCAACATAACATTCTGTACACTAAAAAAAAATTATTTATTTATTTTTTTTGTAGCAGCCGAGGCTCTGACAGTTCAGATTCCGACTCTCAGACTTATCTTCTCAAGCTAACTTCTCAGGTATGATTAAAAATTCTTGTTTATGGTCTGGATATGCTAAGTAGGTACTCTTACTATGACTAACAATTAAGGACAAAAGGTTTGTAATTGGTAATTATTGTATGGTAATAATTATTATCTTCTAATTATGTGCATATTTTAAATCATAAATTTTTCTAACCTTAAATTTTTTTTATTTTTAACACCCTTATTTTATAGACAAGAACAGTTACGATCTAAAGAGATTAAATAACTTCTCAAAAGCCACACAGTTTGCTAGTGACAGAGGTGGTAGCCAAATGTACATCACCTGATTGCTATTCTAATATTCATTTATACATTTGTCAGTCAACTATATATATTAAGCTTCAACTATGTATCAAGTACTGCCTAGAGCACTAAACGAAATGAAATAAAACAAAATATTTCCCTTTGCTAACTTATATTCTGGTTCAGTGAAATCCATGTTACAAGAGAGATAAGTAAAATACTGTACATGTGTTAGATGGGGGGGGAGGAGCCTAAGGAGATCAAAGCAGGAGGATAAATAAGAAGTTTAGGTGGAAATTGCAGTTTGGGGTAGGAATTACCAAATTTGAAAGATGATACTTAAGAACTTAGAGATAAGCAGATAAGAGATAAGTATGTTAGCTGTTTTTTAAGGGGTAATAACTTCAAAACTTCAGTGTCTTACAACAACAACCTTTTATTTTCTCACTCATGGATCTGCAGGATGGCCCCAGTAGACTTGGGTAGGGTCAGCTTATCTTACCTTCAGGCTGCAGGTTGAGTTCAGTTATGGTTCACACGTTTCTCATTCTCCTTATGCCAGAAATCATCCAAGGCAGTGTCCTGTGATGAAAACTAGGAGTGGAAGAGGGAAGACCAAGCAATATAAGCTCATTTAAAGCAACATTTCCTCCTAGCAATCATATTTCAACCACCCCTTACAATATATTCACTAACACTCCATTAACCACAGGAATATATAAATGTGTGATTTATTTCACTGAGGTTTATTTAGCTTATGATTTTGGAGGTCCAAGGTCAGGGATTTGCATCTGCTTAGGGTCTTCCTATTAAAGATCTGAGGGCAATACATGTTGAGGGCAAGAGCAAAGCAAGAACACAGATTTCTGTGTCTCGTTCCATCTCCTTATAAATCTGATAGAATTCCTTCATGGGTGCCCCACTTCAGTTACCTTAATCCTAATCTCCCAAAGGCCCTATTTGTTAACACCATCGTCAGATTAAAGTTTTTACTCTCTTAATCCCATCACAGCCAAATTGCAACACATTAATTTGGGGGTACTTACTCTAATCATAGCAACCTCCTTGATTAAATTCACTTATAACATTTTTTTGCAGCTATTATACATGATATAGTTTATTTACTATTCAGATAGTTTGTTGTTAGTGTACAGAAATGCTGGGCAGCCCACGGCATATTAGTTAAGGTACTTGGATCCTATATTGCCAACCATGATTTGAAAAACACACCAGGCACATATATGTGTATACCAAAAATCCCAAAAGGAGGGAAAAATAGAAGAAAATGGATTTTGGCATGGCCATTCCCCATGGACTGGGGTGGGTGGGGGGATTGCTTTCTTGCTTTCCCTCTCCCTGTCTCTCTCCAGCAAGCACACACCCACCTCTGGCAAAATTTTAAAAAGAAGAAAAAAGAAATGCTACTGATTTTTGTATGTTTATTTTATATCCTGCAACTTTACTGAATTCACAAATTAGTTCTAACAATTTTTTGTAAAGTCTTTAGGATTTTCTATGTTGTCTACAAAGAGAAACTATTTAACTTCTTCCTTTCCTATTTCAAAGCCTTTTATTTCTATTGCCTAATTAGTCTGGGTAGGACTTCCAGTATCTGTTGAATAGAAGTAGTAATCCATGTTTTGTTTCTGATCTTGAGTACAATAGTGAAAAGCTATAGTCTTGTCGTATATGACCTTTATTGTGTTGAAGTACATGCCTTCTTTACCTAACTTGTTGAGAGAGTTTTTATCATGAAAGAATGTCAAATATTGTCAAATGATTTTTCTGTATCTGTTGAGATACAGAAAATGACTTTATAATTATTTCTATACAAAATATGCTTCATTCTGTTAATGTGTATCACATTTTAGATTTAGATATGTTGAACCATCCATGCATGCCTGGGATAAATTCCATTTGATCATGGTTAATGATTTTTTTAAGAGAGATTTTTGCTATAGGATACATGCCCTCACTGGAGAGATAGAGAAAGAAAAAGCAAGAAATCATTCCACAAGGGGTATAGCCACACTACAACACCTCCTCCTCCATTCTCCTCCTGGGATTTTGGGCACACACGCACACCCGCCCTACATGAGTTTCAAGTCTCTGGGTCCAGGACTCAAACCATGGTTGGCCATGTGGGAGTCCAGAGCCCTAACTATTACTCTACCCACTAGCACCAATTAACGATCCTTTTAATGTGCTGTTGAATTCAATTTGTTAGTATTATGTTGAAGATTTTTTCATCTGTGTCTGTCAGGGATATTGACCTGTAATTTTTTTCCTCTGGTGTCCTTATGTGGCTTAGAATATTTCTGACCCATAAATCAGTTTGAAATTATCCCCACTTCTCAATTTTTTGGTAGTTTGGGAAAGATTGATATTAGTTCTGTGTATGATTTTCCATTCCCAAGAGCAATATATAAATGATACAGTTTGTGTTAATCTTTACCCAAATTTTGTATTGTCACTTTTTTTTAACCATTCTGGTGAGTGTGTTGTGATATCTCATTGTGGTTTTACTTTGCATTTCCCTGATGGCTAATGATGTTGAACAACTTTTCATGTGTTTAATTACCCAATCTCCTGCTTAGCCTTCTCTGACACCACCCTGATAAAGGGGTTGTGGTGCCTCTTCACAGCCTGGCAAGGATGAAAGTCAAAGCTCTCACTACCCTTTGTTGCATGGGTAAGTGTGGAGTGTCACAGTTTTTTCTTTGGTATGAGGCTCGAGCAGAGCAGTATCATCTAAAAGCGTTTGATCTTTCTGTGCTACCACTCTCCTGGTCCCTTGGCTAGAGGGAACAGGTTTTTAAAAATCTGCACTCATGGAGTCAGCAGGTAGCGTAGTGATTGAGGCACTGGTCTCCCACATGTCTGACCACCATTCATGTCCAGGACCTGGAGGCTTGAAATTCATACCAAGCACATGTGCATGCTTGCCCAAAACCCCAGGAGGAGAAAGGAGGGGAGAAGGTGTTGTGGCATGGCCATCCCCCAAAGTGGTAATCTCTCGCTTTCAGTCTATCTCCTCAGCGAGTTCATGCACCTTATAGGAAAAATCTCTCTTAAAAAAATATCTGTACTCAGGAACCAGCAGTTAACGTAATGGCTATGTCTCTGGACTCCCACGTAGTCAACCACGGTTCACGTCCCGGACCCGGTGGCTTAAAACTCACGCTGGGCGCGTGTGCATGCGTGCCCAAGATCCCGAGAAGAGAATGGAGGAGAAGGGATTGCGGCGTGACCATCCCCCCTGGGGGGTGATTTCTCACTTTCTGTCTCTCTGTCTCTGTCTGTCTGGCGAGCGCACATGCCCTATAGCGAAAAACCTCTCAAAAAAAAATATATATCTGTACTCATTGGCATTTCTGGTTATATCTGGCTGGGATATGCAAGGCAAAAAGAAAATCCAGAAATATACCATCATGCCACTCCTGTTGTCCTGAAATACCTAGCTAGTCTGCCCTTCCTTTCTACATTTTAGAGATTCTTGTATTTGCTTTGTATATAATAGCTAGTGTTTTGGGTTGTACATAATAGAAGAAATACACAGTGCTTCACCATCTTCTTAGAAGCAGAAATCTCAAGATAGTTTTATGTCTGCATATATACTGTTTTTGATGTGTTTATTATATATTGATTTTAAATATGATTTTCCTAGATAAAAGCCAAGACAAAATATCTAAAAACAGAAAAAGAAAGGAATTCTACCACTATAAGCAACCAAAATGCTACAGAAGAGCAAGAGGTAAATCTTCATTGATTAGGAAGGAATTTTAGAATAATGAAAAGTGATCATAGTTAAGTCTTCTACACAGCATTTTTTCTCATCTGTGCAAAATGTATGTAATATGAAATATGATAAATTCCTTTATATTAAATGTATTTTCATCTTTATTGCTCAAAGCTCTAAAAGCTCTTACGAAATTACACTCTATTTTTAAGGTTGGTTATTCCCAAGTGGAAAATAATTTTTATTTGTTCAAATGCTTTCAGAAAGTTGCACATATTCTAAATGTGCTTATAAGCTAGTAGGAGTTCCTGGTAACTGATCCTGAAATTTCTTTTCTAAATATCTTTGACAAAAAGCGTGAACAATCTCATCTTTAACTGAAGTAAATGGCTGAGGGCAACTTAAATTCACTGTCCTGAACTGATGGTTTTCTATTGTAATTGTTTGCTTGTAAAATATCAGTGTGTTCCTGAAATAATACATTAGTATTGGTAAATTATTTTTAAATTATTTTAGTTAACTTTATTTCTTACCAAGACACTCTCAATCACTGATTTTTAAGACTTTCAACAGAAACAATTATCGATTACTATGGTTAGAAATTGAAGATCATGTTCATAAGATAACTAGCCTGATGATATTTCCCAGTGGAATAAATGTAAAAGTTGATATGCCTCACAGCATGATTTCACTCAAGAAATGAGGGCTTAAAATGACACCAAGAGTTTACTCAGTGAAATCTTATACAAATGAATTTCCTTCAGCCTGATTTCATTCTTGGTCTTCACAAATTCTGGTGATTTATGTCACGTCATTATTTTTAACTTTGTGTAATTTTTCCAGAACACTTTTCTTTCTCTTTTGCTTTGATAATCAAGTTTGATTGTCATATTTTCCTTCCATTTTCATACTAATTTTGTCAAGTTTTTGCTGCTAATCAATTATACCTGTAAGGGAGTCGATTTTAGCTATTTACTCATAGCCCACTTTTATCGTGAAGTGATATGCATTACATGTCAAAAATGTCAATTCCTTTTTCTTTTCTCAAGCCCTTTTAGAAAGTTCTATATAATATCCATAAGCCACAGATACAGCAACGAAAGTTTAAAAGCATTTAGAATGTTTTCAGGGTCACACCATAATTTGCAGACTACCCAAGTTTAGTAGTTACAGGCTGGCCCCAAGACACTATGCTTAAGTGCTGTGCATTGGTGGTCAGATCCCACATGACCAACCCTGGTTCAAACGTTAATCCCAGCAGCTTGAAAAATACAGCAAGTGCTTGCGTGCCCCATATCCTGAAGGGAAGGAGAAATAGAGGAAAAGGATTTGCGGTATGACCACCTGCCACTGGGGGGTGCTCGCTCTCTGTCTCTCTGCCTAGTGCAAATAAATACCCTCTGGCAATTAAAAAAAAAATCATTAGCAGTCACAATTCCATGGCATTTTATGTGTTATTTTAGTCCAACTTAGTCATGTCATCAAGTCCTTTCAAGAGAACAAGCAATGTCATATGTTCATGTCCTTCCTTACTCTGGATTCCTTTTCAAGCTTCAAAAAACTTAAGTTTTATCTTTTGTACATAAGCATAATTTTGCAATTCTGTTTATGTATTTTCACATAGTATTATATTTTCACCCATTTCACATTCTTCCTTTTTTTCTTCCTCACTCCTATCTTCACAGATTTATTTTCTAATTCAAGTGAGGTTATAAACATACATTGTTTTTGTTTCTTTCTCATCATAAGTAAGTTCTATGTAAAGTGGAAAAATGTTATACTCCCTTTAGTGCTCAAAACAATACTAATATTTTCTTCTACTTATTTTGATGCAGGAGAAAAGTAGTGTGAAAGATACTGAGGGTTGTGATTTGTAAGATATGTTTGACCATTCTAAACCTAACTTTATACCTAAATGAGAGCCTATTCTAAAATGAGGAATGTTTGTTGAAAACTCACCATACCATAACCATAAGAAATATGCCCCATTTTCATGTGTATTACATAGTATTATTTTCCATTTGATTCTGTGTTCCATTAGGCTTATGGTAGAGGGCATTTACTGCAGAGACTCAAAGAATCATATTCTGATGTGAAAGGTAATGTTCTGCTTTTACCTTCTCATAAACAATTAACCTATTTGCTCAACACATACTTTTTTTGTGCCACGTTTTTTAGTGTACCATTGTGCTCGGTGCTAGTGATAGTAAGAAATATATGACACCATTTCTTCCCTGCAGGAGCTCATCTTTTAATCAGGGAAGAAAAGCAAATAGACAAGTTAAACACGGTGTTACAGGTACAATACCAGTACTCTGTTCAGGGTTCCCAGGAGGCACAGAGAAAGGAATAACCAGTTTTATTGGTGGGTAGAGGTTCACACATTTGAAGGCTATCCCCACCGTTTTGAAAGGTTCTTCTCCTGAGTATAAGAATGTTATGTTTTGAAAGTTGTCTGGTTACTCTCATTTCATAATTTTATGGAGGATGAGCATGTTAGATAAATTAAATGATAGAATATTCATTTGTTTCTACTAAAACATGCAGTCTGATGGGAATCTGACTTTGTAATATCTCTGGTATTTTTTTCTCATGTTTTATCACTGTTTTTTTAGTTGAGATCTTTTGGGGGAGAAATCATATATAGCTTAAGCAATATTTTAATTTTATCTGGAATAATGATTTAATTCACATATATGTTTATTATACATTTATACTATACCTACTTGCAAAAAGAAGTTGACATTAAATAATTAAATATACATAAATGCATATATATATATATATATATATATATATATCCATTTAGTTTATTTTATAGCAAACTAATTAAAAATAGAAATGGAGATAGAAGGCACACCAAGAAAAGGAGAGAATTCTGGGGACCAGCAGTTAGCGTAATGGCTATGTTGCTGGACTACCATATAGTCAACTGCAGTTTGAGTCCCAGACCCGGTGGCTTAAACTCACGCCGGGCGCATGTGCGTGCGTGCCCAAGATCCCTAGAGGAGAATAGAGGAGAAGGGATTGCGGCATGGCCATCCCCCTGGGGGGGATTTCTCGCTTTCTGTCTCTCTGTCTGTCTCTGTCTGTCTGGAGAGCACATGCGCCCTATAGTGAAAACCTCTCCAAAACAACAAAAAAAAGATGGTTAATTCACTTGAACTTTAAATTAATTATTCTTTCTAATAGTGATCAGCCAAGGAATTCAGTTACTTTTTATAGTAACTTTTGTATATCCTTTTGTTAAAAATGTGATGTCAGAAATTACAAATAAAGATAAGGAAAAGAAAGTAAAATCACATTGCAGAATATGTTTTTTGGAACCAGCAGTTAGCGTAATGGCTATGTCGCTGGATTCCCATGTAGTCGACCGCGGTTCGTGTCCTGGACCCGGTGGCTTAAAACTCACGCCGGGCACGTGTGCGTGCGTGCCCAAGATCCCGAGAGGAGAATGGAGGAGAAGGGATTGCGGCGTGACCATCCCCCCTGGGGGGTGATTTCTCGCTTTCTGTCTCTATGTCTCTCTCTGTCTGTCTGGCGAGCGCACGCGCCCTACAGTGAATATCTCTCCAAAAAAAAAGAATATGTTTTTTGACCTTTTTCTATATCTATACATATATGTATAGATATATACACACACACACTACATGTTAGTGAGCCACATAATCTTCATGTTATTTTGTAACTTTATTTTTCATTTAAAATTACAGTATATTATAAATCTCTTTACATGTGAGTAAAGGATGGCAAAGTATATGCTATCAGTGAAACTTTAACCACCCTTGTTTTAAAATTTAATTTATTTACAGTTTTTTTCAATTGCAAACTACAAATGAAAACCTTATAACTCTCTATTTGTGTGTGTTCTTAATTATTTCTTTATAATAAATTCCTAGAAATAAAATTGCCGTCCCAAAAAGTGTGACATTTTTAAATGCAACAAAAATTTCTAAGATTTGAAGACAGCTTATATTAATTCATTGAATTAAACTACTCTTATACACATTATTTGCTAGCACTTTCTATTTTGAAAAATAAGAAAGGTAAATGAGTCAATGGGTTCTTGTTATGCCACTATGACCTTTTACTATCCTCTCTAGATTCAAGGTCGGATGTACCAGATGATTTTATAGTTGATTATTTCAGAAGACAGTTACCTAATCAAGGTTTAGGTGAGTAAAGAAGAATATAGAAATGAGTAGTCACGTCACCTATCATCTGAATGTGTGCAATATAATAATAAACATATGATCGACATTTACATACAAAAAAGTAGATTATCTTAAACTTAGACAGCCAAGGAACTATTTAACCTTCCTAGAAATTTCAAAACTCAGATTTTTATTTTGCTCTCTAGAAATATATAGAGAAAAACCAGTAGAATTTTATTATATATCTGCTTGCTTTCTTGCAATTTTGCCTGGGGGAAAAAAAAAGAATATTCTTTTCATTGTCTAATCATTTTATTCTCATCTCACCTAATCTTAGAGACGAGAAACCTTGAGAGAATTCTAATCTCATCACTTACTCATTACAGGATCCAGGCTTATCCAAGCTTTGATTGACTACATTTAGGGACAAGTAGTTTAGTAAATTGCAGTATCATTCATTCCATTGCTAGAGAATGATGGCATTAAAAAATTATTTTTGAGTTAAAAACTTTTCTTTGTAAATTTCATTCACCTCCCTTAACCTACCCTTTCTAATAACATAAAATAGTGAAGAAATTTTAGAACTAAACAATTTCAATTGAGTTTTCCCTAGTTCTCCTTGAAATAATGAGAAGGATTGTTAAGATCTTCTCTACATAATAGATGTGAAGTGTTTTTTTAAAGCTATCATTTATTTCCCTAAAGCTTTCCTTCCATTTCTTTCAACCATCCATAATATGCCATGGTTCTAGGCCCTTTACCATCTTACTTTACAAGTTCTCTCACCACTTGAGCTTATATGAAACTGGACTCCATACTGCAGATGCCATCTAATGAGAGCATAAGTCATCTTTATTCTCATTTACTATTTCTGGACTATAGATTTAATATTTGTTCTAGTGTTTGTTCTTTTGAAAATTATTCTAAAATACTAACATACTGGATTTACACATACTAAAATGTATAAAGGTTTATTTTCATAGTGTCACTGGTAAGTTGTGTCTCCTGTATGTTTTGTTTCTTCAGTTAGTATCTTGGTTCAATGGTGCTAGGCCTTAAATTTGTTCTAGTTAAACCTTTCTATGATTATAAAAAAAAAATAATAAAACAGGTCCAGCTCCATGACCTGGTGGTTAAGGTAGCTGCATCCCACCTGGCCAACCCTGCAGTTTACCATGACCTGGTGGTTAAGGTAGCTGCATCCCGCCTGGCCAACCCTGCAGTTTGAGTCTCAGATCCAGCAACTTGAGAAACACACCAGGCACTTGTGTATGCATGCCCAAATCCTAAAATGAGGGAGAAAAGGAAGAGAAGGGATTATACTGTGCACATTCCCCATGAGGGATGCTTTCTCCTCTCTCTCGTTGTCTCTCTCTGGCAAGTGCAAGCACCCTCTTGGGAGGAAAAAAAGGAAGAAAAAAAGAAAGAGAAGAAAAATAAACAATATTCTTTTAAATTATAGTAAAACCACAAACTGCAATCTGTTGTATGTATTAACACACACATGGCATGTCTAGGGAAGTCCTTAGACACAAACCCAGGATCTTCCTTATGTAAGTCCAGTTGTGTTACTACTGTTTCATTTGGCCTTGCCAAGGTAACCATTTTAAACCTTTCCAGCCTTGCCAAGGTAACCATTTTAAACCTTTTCCCTCTTTCCAGTTCTTTTGGACGTATATTCAGAAGTGAAATTGCTAGATCATATGGCAATTTTATTTTCAATTTTTTGAGAGACAACATGTTTTCCACAGTGGCCTTATCATTTTACATTCTCATCAGCAGAGCCCAAAGCTTCCAATCTCTCTAGATCCTTGCCAACACTTTTTTTTTTCTTGTTTTGTTTTGTTTGTAAATATTTGTTTGCTTTTTATTTGATTATTTTTTGTTGTTTAATAGCAGCCATACTAATGGATATGGGTTAGGATAAACACTTTTTTAAATATGTTATTGTACTCTACTATTAAAATTAACAAAACAAACAATAGTTCTTTCCTATCATCTAATAAAGAAAGAATTTCTAACATGTTCTTCTTATGGTCTCCCCATGTTTCTATCTTTCCATTTCCTCAATTTGGAAGCTTTGGTACCACCACTGATTCCTCTCTTATTCTATCATGTCATACTCAGTTCTTTGGAAAATCCTAAAATATATCAATAGTTCCCCCACCAACTTCTCATCCTTCTAGCTAGTTCTGCCACCTTCATCCAGACTGCCACCCTCTCTCCTGGCTTGGTTCAAAAGTCTTCCAATAGATCTTCCTTCACGTTCACTCTTGCCTCTCGTCCTCTATTCTCAACTCAGTAAGCAGCATGATCCTGCTTTTTTAAAAAATCTCAGATTGTGACACTCTTCTGCTCAAAGCCTTCCAGGGGTCCCCCTTCTCACACTCAGTAAAAATTCCTCCGATGGCCTGTGATGCCCTCATCAGCTGAGTCAAAGTTACCCACCTAAACTGAGATCTTGTAACGTTCCACTTAGAATGTTGTTTCAGCCACCAGCGTCATGGTGTTTACCACACTCCTATCTCAGGGCCTTTCATTTACTGTTGCCTAAAGTTTTTTCTCCTTTATCTGCCTGACTCATTTGCTAACACCTATCACATGTTCAGTTTCATGAGAAGTCTTTGTCTTCACATCTTATAAAACGAAGACCTTCCCTCTCCAAGAATTCTCTATTCTCCTCCCATCTTTACTGTACCTGGTGAACTTTATCATTTCATAGCATTCAATGTATTTAACCTGCTTATTTTCTTCCTAAATGTAAGCTTCAGATATGTCAAAATTTTTAGATCAAATCCCTACATGCAATGCTTGATAAATAATTGTCATATGAAAACAGTTAATATAGCTGTATATATTTTTGTGATTGCTCCCCAGATATGCCTCACAACTTAAAAAGCAAAATGAAAGAATGCACATCTTTCCAAAGTAAGAAGACTGGCATAAATTGGACAGATGATGAAAAAAGAATCTACAGGGATAAAAGAATAGCTCAAGCTCACATATTGCAGTATTTGTTCCCTGTCATGCAAAACCCTAAAAACATGAAAACCCCTCCAATAAAACAATTGTTCAATCCAAGAACCAACTTTCAAATCCAACATCAGTAAGTCAATGCAACTTTATCATTTTAGCTATTTTATAGTCTTTTTTATGGAAGCAAGTCTTATTAATTTATTCTCCTAAGAAATTGACAAAAGTTTTGGGGCCAGCAGGTGGTGTGGTGGTTAAGGGTGCTGGACTCCCACATGGCCGACCATGGTTCAAGTTCCGAACCTGGCAGCTCTCTCTCTCTCTCTGTCCCTCTCTGGTCAACTTAAAATAAATAAAAATGAATACATGAATAAAATTAAATAAAATAATTTTTAAAAGAAATGGACAAAAGTTTTTAAAAATGGTATCAGCAAGGCAAGCAGGTAGCATTTTGGTTAAAATGCTGACTCAAACATGGCTGACCATGGTTCTAGTCCCAGATCAGCAGCTTGAAACTCATGCCAGGTCCATGAGCATGCATGCCCCAAATCCCAGGAGAATAATGGAGGAGAAGGGATTGTGGCATGGCCCTCCCCACTGGGGGAGGGGAGTGATTTCTCACTTTCTCTCTCTCTCTCTTTCTCTGTCTGTCTCTGGCGAATGCACACACCCTATGGCAAAAAAAAAAAAAAAGTATTAGTTACACTACATTTGATAAGCTGAAGCCATAAGAAATAGGAAGGAGTGGGACCAGCAGATGGTGTCATGGTTACATCACTGGACTCCCACATGGCCCGACTGGGATTCGAGTTCCAGACTCAGTGGCTTGAAACTCCCACTGGGAGCATGTGTGTGTATACACAAAATCCCAAGAGGAGAATGAAGAAGGGATTGCGGTGCGGCCATATCCCCTGGGGCAGGTGATTTTTCTCTTTCAGTCTGTCTCTCCAGTGAGTTCACATGCCCTATAGCAAAAATGCCTCAGAAAGAAAGAAAGAAAGAAAGAAAGAAAGAAAGAAGAAAAAAGAAAGAAGGAGTAAGTTATTAGGCCTTTTTTGATTCATTATTTGCATGAAACTACTTAGTAATTTGGATCTAAGAATAAATTATCCTTAAATAAAGTATTATAATAGGATGACTTGAAATTTTTCAGGTGTTTTTTAAAGCTTATAATCCTAGGGAGCAGCAGGAATTAAAAAGTATTAACCTGAGATACTTTAGTTTATTAATAGAGGAAAGTAGAAGGAGTAAGACCATATTCTTTAAAGATAAAGAACAAAAGAAAACCCAAAGGAATAATAGGAAAGACAGTAACAAGCTAAAAATAATGGGTTATCAGAAATGTCATGACATATTTTTTCTGTTTTTCTCTCTCTGGTTAAATTAAAATAAATGAATGAATAACTAAAAATTAAATAAATATTGGGATCAGCAGTTGGCATGATCGCTGTGTCGCTGGACTCCCATGTAGTCGACCATGGTTCGAGTACCAGACCCAATGGCTTAAATGCACACCAGGCACGTGTACATGGATGCCCCAGATCCTGAGAGGCGAATGAATGGAATGTAGAAAACACTGAACAGGTGTTACTTCTTTTCTTTTTTAAGAGTTTTTGGGTTTTTTGTTTTGTTTTGTTTTGTCTTTTTTTTTTTTTTTTTTTTTTTTTTTTTAAGTGTAAGGTACTGAGGGCATAAGAATTATTGAAAAATACAAGGTTACTCATGGAAACAGAGGGAAAGTAAATTCGGCTAGACTTTAGGAAGGGACTAGAACTAGGAAATGGAAAACTACCAAGGCTCTTTGTTTGTATTTATTTTCTGCTTTTCTCTGTGCAGAAGAGCATGTATACTGAATTGATTCTAACAGAATAAACAGAGTAGGTTTTTAGAGCAAAACGGAATTTTAGAAACCATCTACTTCAGCTAGATGTATAGGTAAGGAGATGAGACCCAGCGTGGCTATTATATCAGGAAGGTGGGTAAGGGTAGGTAGCCAAATAAACATATCCTCCAAACCTTTGAAGTACAAGATTGGGGGGCCGGAGGTGGCATGGTGGTTGGGGTGGCTGGACTCCCACATAGCTGACTGTGGTTTGAGTCCCAGACCTGGCAGCTTGCTTTCTCACTGTCCTTCTCTTTGTGTCTCTCTTTGATCAACTTCAAAATAATAAATAAATAAAATTTAAATAAATGAATAAAATTAAATAAAATCTTTAAAAAACAAAGAAGTACAAGATTGGGATAGTACTGAAAAATAATGATTGGATATGGAAGGTTTAGATTATTCTCATAGAAATGATGGTAAAAGGCTTAAGGGATGGGGGTCAGATGGTGTCACCTAGTGGTAAACCACAATGCTCTACAAGGCTGACCCACATTGGAAAGTTCTGAGTTTACATCTAGAAACTACCCTGAGTACACGTGCATGACCATGATCCAGGACTGCCTGATTTCAGGGTGGTTCAATATGTCAAGATCCACTGGGGGCGCTGTCTCTCTGTATCTCTCATTCATGGAAGAAATGAATAAATAAACATAAAAAGTTTTAAGGAGGATAAATTCACTGAAGGGGGAAAAATATGATTTATACTATGACAGTACACCCGAGACTACAGATTAAGAATATATTGGACAGGGGCCAGCAGGTGGCATGGTGGTTAAAGGTGCTGGGTTCCCACCTGGCCAACCGTGGTTCAAGTCTTGGACCTGGCAGCTTACATTTTCACTTTCCCTTTCTCTTTCTCTCTCTGGTCAAATTAAAAAATAATAATAACAAATTGAATTCAATAACTAATTATTTTAAAATAGAAAAAAGAATATATTAGACAAAATTTCACCTACGTCTTTTTTTTTTTTTTTTTTAGACTAAAGGCAGCTAGTTGCATAACTATAAAGAGAAGCAGCACATCTTGGACACCACCCATAAATCCCCCTTTCATAGCCCAAAGGAATCTTGAAGTAACCTCTTCAGAATGTTTCCAGTCTATGTCCCAGAGGTCATTTGAAAAAGTGTCCCCTCTCAAAAGCCCTAAGAAGAGGAAAAAACATTCTCGAATCTGGGCTGCAAAGACCGAAGGCATGCAACCTCTTAGCAGTAAATGGGAGACTGCTCCCTCAAGTTTTGAAGTGAACGAGGATATTAGAGAAGAGAAAGCTGAAGATTCCAGCCAACAAAGCTCTAAGCACATAACCCCTCATCTAACTAAAAATAAGGGCGAGCAACCAAATAAGAATGAATAACCCACCTTCCCTCTGAAGTTCCAAGAAGACAGTTAATATAGCTTTATGCTGCTTGGAAAACCATGGATGAAAGATAACATATGCCTACATAGTAAAGAAAAAAAGAAAGAAAGAAAGAAAACCGGCCCCTTTTTCCCCTCCCTAGTCTCCCCCCGCACATGCATATACATTTACTAAACTGCAAATGCTAGATATCCCATCTTCTTCAGTGGGAACATCTTTCAGAGTTATTCTTAAATCCAGAAAAAATATAGAAACTTTTAAAGTACTTAAATATTTATATTTAATTTTTGTCAACATGAAAAAAGAATCTCTGATCTTTTAATTTCTTCCAAAATTACTTATGCATTCAACTAAAACAACCAAAATACTAAGAACTCTAAAAATTAATGACATGGACTATCACTGGTTTTAACCTCCCTATACCAGCACTTTAATGAATCTGTCAACAAACAACACTTACTGAATTTCTGTTAGGTTGTCGATGTACTAAGAACTGTTGATGATACAAAAATCATTTGTCCCCACTACCCGTTCATCATATAATTGTACATATAAAACACACATGACTAAAGGATAACAGAATGAGATAATACATGGTAAAGTGCTAAACTGCACCTCCAACAACTAGAGAAAATATATATTAAAAGGTGCTCGCCACAAGGAACAAAAGTGGCACAAAATGGCACTGGAATGCATAGATTTTGGCTTAGTCATTTTATATTTCAAAAGTTAGCAAAGATGTAAAAGGTTAGATGTACAGTTTCCTTTAGAGCTGGTGAATGCGTATCTTCAGCCATTTTTTCACAGGGACACTCTGGAGCAAGCCCAACACCTCATAGTCTATTCATATGACGGCACTAAGATTCCAGAAGGCCACACAGATCATTTATCCTAATCAGGACCAATGCCTAACCTTTGAGGAAATCTTGAATTTTAATTCAGTAGAATCGCATTTGAGCCTTAGAAATTATAAACACTGGACATGAATATCTTTGTGAGTGACAGTGATAAGCCAGTTTCTTGGAAAATTGAGGATGCAGAGATACTGCCTAAATAATTTTAGCATCCTCTCCACCTAGTAGTATACCTGGCAAACCCCTACTTCATCTTTTTTTTATTATTATTATTTGCCAGAGGATTGTGTGCTCACTAGAGGAAGAGAGAGAGAGAGAAAAAAAAAAATGAGAAAACTTCAATGGGGAATGGTCACACTGCAATTCACCTTCATTTCTCTCCCCTTTGGGGATTTTGAGCAAGCACATACACATCTCAAGAAGCCTCCAGGGACCAGCAGTTAGCATAATGGCTATGTCGCTGAATCCCATGTAGTTGACCACGGTTTGAGTCCCAGACCAGGTGGCTTAAACTCATGCCAGGCGCATGTGCGTGAGTGCCCAAGATTCCGAGAGGAGAATGGAGGAGAAGGGATTGCAGCATGGCCATCCCCCCTGGGAGGTGATTTCTCACTTTCTATCTCTCTGTCTCTCTCTGTCTTTCTGATGAACACATGTGCCCTATAGCACAAACCTCTCCAAAAAAAAAAAAAAAAGCCTCCAGGTCCAGGACTCAAACTGCACAGTCAACCACATGGGACCCAGCCATTTCAACCACCATGCCAGGGGCTGGCCTACCCCATATCACATTTAAGATTCAATGCAAGGGTTAGCTTCTCTGGGAATTTTTCCTAGATTCCCCCCCAAGAATTTTAAACAACTATGATTAATATACTGAGAATTCTAGTGGGAAAAAGTGGACACAAAGCAAGAACAGTTGTATCATATAAGCAGAGTGATAGAAACTAAGAAACAGAAAGAAATGCTATAAATAAAAAACACAGCAAAAGAAGAATGATAGACCCAACGATAGATTAGACACATGAGGAAAGATCACTGAGTTTAAAGAAATGTCAATAGGGAACCAGCAGTTAGCGTAATGGCTATGTCGCTGGACTCCCACGTAGTCGACCGTGGTTCGTGTCCCGGACCCGGTGGCTTAAAACTCACGCCGGGCACGTGTGCGTGCGTGCCCAAGATCCCGAGAGGAGAATGGAGGAGAAGGGATTGTGGCGTGACCATCCCCCCTGGGGGGTGATTTCTCGCTTTCTGTCTCTATGTCTCTTTCTGTCTGTCTGGCAAGCACACACGCCCTATAGCGAAAAACCTCTCCAAAAAAAAAAGAAAAAAGAAAAAAGAAAAGAAACTACCAAAACTTAAATGCAAAGAGAAAAAAGGATTAAAAAATATAGAATGCCCCAAAACTAAAGGACAATTACAAAAGATGCAATACATGTAAAAAAAAAAATATATATATATATATATTGGAAGTCAAAGAGAGAAAGGAACAGAAAAACTATTTGAAGCAATAATGACAGAATTTCCCAAAGTTACTGACACCAAATCACAGATCTAGAAAGCTATTCCAGGGAATACCAAGAAAGGTCAATGCCAAACTTAACCTAAAATATCATATACAAACTGAAGGAAAAGACCAAGAAAAAAGCTTGAAAGAGGCCAGAGGAAAAAAACCTTAGTATAAATGAGCAAGCGTAAGAATTACATCAGGTTTCTCTTCATGACCGAGGCAGGGAAAAGAGTGGAATGAGATGTTTATTGTGTTAAATGAACTACTGTCTTAATCAGCTCAGGCTTCCATAACAATGCAGACTGGGCTGTTTACACAACAGAAATGTATTGCTCACAGGTCTGAAGGCTGTGAAATCCCTGATCAAGATGCCAGCAGATCTACTGCCTGGGGAGAGCATTCATCCTGGTTTGCAAATAGCCTTTTTCTTCTTGTATGGAGAGAGAGAGAGAATCTGATGTCTTTTCTTACAGTGACACTAATCGCACTGATGAGGGCTTCTACCTCTTGAAGACCCCACATCCTAATACTGTCTCTTTAGGATTAGGATTTTAATATATGAATTTGAGGTGTATACAAACATTAGTCCATAATAATCTCTAATGTCGGGACCAGCAGTTAGCGTAATGGCTGTCGCTGGATTCCCATGTAGTCGACCGCGATTCGAGTCCGGGACCCGGTGCCTTAAACTCATGCCGGGCACGTGTGCATGCGTGCCCAAGATCCTGAGAGGAGAATGGAGGAGAAGGGATTGCGGCGTGGCTATCCCCCCTGGGGGGTGATTTCTCGCTTTCTGTCTCTCTGTCTCTCTGTCTGGCGAGCACACGCGCCCTATGGCAAAAACCTCTCCAAAATAATAATAAGTAAAAATAAATAAATAAATAACCACTAACATAGAATTCTGTTTCTAGTGCCATTCTTTCAAAATGAAGGAGAAATAGACTTTCTCAGACAAGCAAAAATTGATAGAATTTGTCACCAGTAAACCTGACTTACAAATATTTTAAAAAGCTTTTTAGAGAAGGAAAATTATATAGGTTAGAAACTATGGTCTGCGGGACCAGCAGACGGCATAATGGTTATGTTACTGAACTCCTATGTACTCAACCATGGTTCGAGTCTTGGGCCCAACAGCTTAAAACTCATGTGTATGCATGCCCAAAATCCCGAGAGGAGAATGGAGAAGGGATTGCCATCCACCCTGAGGGGTGATTTCTCCCTTTCAGTCTCTCTATCCCTGTCACCCTATAGCAAAAAATCTCTTTACAAAAAAAAAAAAGAAAAAGGAAGAAAAAAAAAACTATGGTCTGCATAAAGAAAGGGATTGCAATAGGGAAGGAATAAGCAAAGGTAAAATCTTTTGTATCTTTTATTTCTTAAAGATTTTTCCTATAAGGTGTGTGTGCTCACTGAAGAGATAGAAAGCGAGAAATCACCCCTCAGAGGGGATGTCTATGCCACAATCCCTTCTCCTCCATTCTCTCGGGTTTTGGGGCACGCATGCACATGCATCTGGCATGAATTTTAAGCCACCGGGTTTGGGACTCAAACCACAGTTGACCACGTGGGAGTCCAGCGATGTAACCATTACACCATCTGCTGATCTCAAAATGCTTTGTTTTTCTTAATCGCCCTAACAGATAACAATTTGTCAAAGTAGTAATGGTAATAGTGTATTCAGACATTATAGCTTATGGGTAATTGAAATGAGTGTTATGATATGCTATGTGTGTAGCAGTAATGATTTTAGGGATAGGAGAGAGGAACTAGAAATACCTTGTTACAACATAACTTGCAGTACACAGGAAATGAGAGGTATAGTGTTACTTGAAAGAGGACTTGAATTTGTTATAAACGTATATTGTAAACACAAGAGTGAAAAAGAAGTAGAATCAATATCCTAAAAGAGGAAAAGTAGAGTCTTACAGCATACTAAATTAAAGCAAGAGGCACAAAAGGAATGAAAGGCAAAATAAGAAAGAGCAAGGCAGAAACAAAGCATAGAAAATATAGTAGATACTAGAGTTCAACTATATCAGTAATCACTTTAAGTGTTGATGGTGTAAGTACACAGCCATTATGGGATCAGCAGTTGGCGTAATGGCTATGTCGCTGGACTCCCATGTAGTCGACCGCGGCTTGAGTCCCGGATATGGTAGCTTAAGCTCACACTAGGCTTAAGTGTGTGCGTCCGTGCGTGCCAAAGATCCCAAGAGGAAAATAGAGGAGAAGGGACTGCTGTGTGGACATCCCCCCGGGAGGTGATTTCTCACTCTCTGTTTCTCTGTCTCTCTCTGTCTTTCTGGTGAGTTCACACACCCTATAACAAAAACCTCTCAAAAAAAAAGAAAGAAAAGAAAAAAGTATACAGCAATTACAAATTAGAATGTATATAAAAACCCAAACATGTTGTTTAGACACCTATTTGAAAATAGACACAAGTTAAAAGTAGAGTGATGGAGAAGATATGCCACATTAGCACCAATCAAAGGAAAGCTGGAGTTACAATGTTTTTTTTTTTAATTTTATTATTTTTTAATTACTACAGGACACATGGAATCATGAGAGAGAGAAAGTGAGAAAGCATGCTGCCAGGCCCAGGACTAGAACCGTGGTCAGCCATGTGGGAGTCCAGCACCTAACCACCACACAACCTGCCAGACCCATTATATATATATTTTTAAGAGAGGTTTTTGCTATAGGGCCTGTGTGCTCACTGGAGAGACAGAGAGACAGGGAGAAATCGTCCTCCAGAGGGGATTGCCACACCACAATTCTTTCTCCCCCATTCTTCTCTCAGGATTTTGGGCACACGTGGACATGTGCTGGCAGGAGTTTTAAGCCACTGAGTCTAGGACTCGAACCAAGGTTGACTACATAGGAGCCCAGCAATGTAACCATTACAGCATCTGCTGGTTCCTGAAGTTGCTATATTAATTTCAGAAGAAGCAGATTTCAGAGCCAAGAAAATTAACAAAGATAAAGAGCAATTGATTCCCAAAGAAGATAGAACAATCCTTAATGAATATGCATCTAACAACAAAGCATCAAAATATGTGAGGCAAATTCTGAGAACTACATGAATTCACTATTATAGCTGCAAACTCCAACACCCTTCTGTCAATAATTGACAGATACAGCAGACAAAAAATCAGTAACAATCAACTGGATATGATTAGCATCTCTAAAATGTCTTATCCACAGCAGTACATATTCTTCTCAGCCCACATGGGACATTCATCAAGGTAGATCACATTTGGGGCCATAAAATATACCAGAACAAATATAAAAGAATGAATAGAAATAATACAACGTATGTTCTCATGGAATTAAATTGGAAATGAATAATAGAAAATAGCCAGAAAACCCCAAAGTAGTTGGAGATTAAACAACACACTTAAAAATAACACATAGGTCAAATAGTCTTGAGAAATACATAAAACTAGATGAAAACAGAAATAAACATATCAAGGTTTGGGTCTGTGGCACAGAGTTCAAGAGAAGTCAGATCCCACATGGTGACTGCGGTTTGTGTCCCCAGGCTGGCCAGCCTGAAATTTTGCACCCAGGATCCAATAGGCTGTAGAACTGAAAGAGGGGGATTGTGGCATATCTAGACCCTGTGGAGGGAGCTTCTTTTTCATTTTCTCTTTCTCTCACATTAATATGCACACTATCATAAGTAAAGGAGAAAAGTGTAAAAAGAGAAACATCAAAACTCACAGAATACAGCTAAAGCAGAGCTTACTAGGGAATTTATAGCATAAATGCATTTATTAGAAAAGATTATCAAGACCAGCAGATGGCATAACGGTTATGTTGCTGGACTCCCATGTAGTAGACCACACTTCAGGTCCCAAACCTGGCGACTTAAAACTCACACTAAGCACATGTGCATGCATGCCCAAGATCCCAAGAGGAGAGTGGAGAAGAAGGGATTGCAGCATGGTCATCCCACCCTGGGAGGTGATTTCTCACTTTCTGTCTCTCTGTCTCTCTCCACCTCTCTGGTGAGCATACATGCCCTATAGCAAAAAAGCTCTCTTGAAAGAAAGAAAAGGAAGAAAGAAGAAATAAAAAAAGAGGAAGAAAAAAGATGATCTAGGACCATGAGGTGACATGGTGTTAAGGCACTAAATCCCACTAAACTCCACTATGCAAGTCCCAGATCTGGCAGCCTGAAAAATGCTTTGGGTGCATGTGCATGTGTGCCCAAAATATCAACAGGAAAATGAAGAAAGGGTGGTCATCCCCTTCTGAGGGATGGGGGGACAGTTCTCTCCCTCTACCTCTGTTTCTATCTCTCTCCAGCAAGCTCACATGCTCTATGGCAAAAACCTTTAAAAAATTATCTAAAATCAATCATTTAAGCTTCTACCTTAGAAAACTAGGGGAAAAAAATAAGCCCAACATATGCAGACAAATGACAATAAAAGGAAAAAAATCAATAAAAATTGAAAATAGGAAATCAGTGGAGAAAATCAATGAAACGAAAAGCTAGTTCTTGAAAAAGATCAATAAAATTTATAAAACTTTTATTGTTCACCAAAAAAGGAGAAAAGATACAAATTATTAGTACCAGAAATCAAAGAGAAACCAGTTACTACTGAGCTCTTGAACATAAAAGGACAATAAAAGAAGATTATGAACAACTCTCCACCCACGAATTTTGATAATCAAGATGAAATGGACCAAGGGAGGGGATTAGCAAGATAAAGGAGGATTTCAGAGCCAAGAAGATACTTTACCTCTAAAAATGTTTTTAAAAGAAAAATTTTAAAAATGAAAAGATAGAGACAGAGAGAAAGAGATAGAGACAGAAGGGTAGGGGGAGCTCTACCAGGGTGACTTCTCAGCAGAACATTTTCTTTTCCCTTATTCTCTGAAAACACTAGTTCTCGGCTGCTATGGAGAACTCAGTCTTCTTGAGCTGACTCCATTTTGTGAGACACCATTAGTCCTCATGACAGTAATGTCTCCATGTTTCAAACACTGCTCACTAGGCCTCACCTCTCAAAGGTCTCACTGCCCTCCCAACACCATTACACCGGGAACTGAATTTCAACAAATGAACCTTTGGGAGACAAACCAATTCCTAAACGAGTAGCAGACTTCCAGTTAAAAATGGCAAACTAGGGGACCAGCAGATGGTGTAACGGTTATGTTGCTGGACCCCCATGTAGTCAACCACAGTTTAAGTCCCAGACCCAGCAACTTAAAACTCACACCAGGTGCATGTGTGTGTATGCATGCGTGTGTGTATGTTTGTGTGCCCGAAATCCCAAGAGGAGAATGGAGGAGGGATTGCAACATGGCCATCTCTCCTGGGGGGTGATTTCTCTCTTTCTGTTGATGTGGAGCAACCCAAGTCTGATAACTGCCTGAACTTTCTGTTCTGACATAGAGGAACTTGTGTGTAACCTTGAAGCAACCCTGGACTGACTGATAGTTGCCTGGGCTTTCTGGGTCCCCCCACCCCACCCCCCGTGAGTTAGCTGACCCTCCCTCCTGAACTGTTGAGTAGCTGACACTGAGCCCCTTTTCCCTGATAGGATGCTCCAAGCATGCTGAAACTTCCCCCTCCCCAATTCACCCATAAAAGACTGTGCTCAACTCTCAGCAGGAGCTGAAGATTCAGTGTTAACTCCTCCATACCTGCTATCGTAATAAAGAGTTCTCCTTTCCTCTCCGGGGTGTTGCATTTTCATCCCAGGGCATCTGTTTTTTCACAACACTGTCTGTCTGTCCAAATCTATAGCAAAAATCTCTCCCTCTCTAAAAAAAAAAAATGATTTGCTCAATTAAAATGCTACTCTGTTCAGTAGGCTGGTTTCTTTCTTTCTTTCTTTCTTTTTTAACATACTCAACACCATATTAAGCACTTACATACATTATGTCCAGTTCCCACCCCACCATGCCTAGTAGGTATATTGTTTCCATTTTTACAAATAAGAAATCAATGCTCAGGTTAAATAATTGGTGATCTGTGGTTGAACTCTCTGCTCCCAAAGCCTCCATTATTTTTTCCCCACTAGATCACATCACCTCTTCCTGAGTGTGAGTTGAAAAGAACTATGGAAGGGATAGGGGTGAATGTAGAGCTTAAAGGATTTCTCCTTTTGGAGAAGAGCAGGGAGAGAGAGAAACAGAAAGATTCAGCACGTTTCTGGCTATCTGTCTACTGATGTAACCAGGCTTGATTTCCAGCATAAATTTCCAGTTGGTCAAGTGACCAAAGGAAGCAACTTTAAGCTCTAGTCATGAGCCTCTATTACAAAAACCAAAGCTTTGTTCTGCTTTTCTTTTTTCTTTTTTTTAAATTAGTACGTTTATTTTGCATTCATTCACTGAACATCATCACAGCATACAAAATGCAATTTCCCATTCAGAATACTCTGCATAGTGGCTTAATCATACATGTTATCATTAACAAATAATTTTCTATTTCTTTCATATATTTATATTTCCCCCCTATTTTTCGCCCTCTGCTTCATATTCTCTTAAAGACTCTTAAAAATATAATATATACACATGTAAATTGAAAAGTATATATATATATAATTATTTTTCAAATAAATAACCAGCATTTTTTTCCCAAAGAGAATGACATTGATTTTGCTCTTTCATTAGCTGATATCAAGCTTAGTTATAGTCATAAAACAGTTCTATTTCAAAAGTAAATTTCATTTGGTCCCAACAATTTACCTTTTCCAGTATATGAGAAGGTTGTCATGATTTAACCTGGTTAAGAGTTCCAGCAGATTTAATTTACTAAGATAAGAGATTTGTTACTTCTGAAAAATATATATTTCTCAGTCTTCTATCATAGAACTAGACCCAATATTAATTCGTATCACATTGTGAACAATCTGCTTTAATTTTCAAATAAAATCTGTGATCCCGCTGTTCCAGCATGGTCCTAAATGCCCTCATGAGAAAACTAAGGAGACAAAGTTTTGTCCCAGAGAAGCCCAGTCACCCCTACACAGCTTAATTCTGAGGCGGGATTCGGGGAGGTGGGACAGATGGCATAGCTGTTCCCAGGGGAATGAGTGGGAGCTGAGCTGGGTCCCAATGACCAAAGTGGCAGGGAGCTTGGACCAAATGATCTTGAAGGTCCCTTCTGAGTAAGATTTTAGGTTACGTTTATCGTGGAGTTTAAATCACTGGGAGCTTCAAGAGGGTTTTGGGTTACTTTCCTTCTGGAATTATTGTGATATAATCAAGACACTTACCTGGCTCTTTAAATCAGTTTGTTGGCTACCTTATAAACGATGTGATCTGATGAACCACAAAACAAAAACTAAAAGGTTATTTACATTCCTTGTTTCTGAAAAGTCATAGTTCACTGACAAGTTAAGAAACTGAAAGTGAAATCAGCTGATAGTGACATCAGTCAGCATAAATGTACCAAAGTTCGGAGAGTTGTTTACTTAGGCACAACAGCGAATGCAAGCGGGACATGGGCTCAGGGCTGCGTCTAGCTGCCATTTGCCTCTCCACCATCCTCATTCCGGGAGCCTGACACTAGAGAGCCGGCAAGAAGGAAAAACCCACCGCCCGAACCTGATTTCCTGCTCCTTTCATGAGTGTTCCTCTGGGAGCTGCACCTTCTTCTTGTAAGTACCTAATTAACGCACCACTGCATGCCCAAGCGCTCACCATCTCGTATGTGTTCTTCTCAAACATCTCACATTCTAGCAATACGCACAGGGAACATCACAGGTCCTTCAGTACCTGCGACCTTTCCTCACTCTCCCTCCTCTGTGTGGTCTATCCCTTCACCCTCTGTTCTCCCTCTCTCTACTCTCTCCAGCATCACCCTGTGTGTCTCTGGCCTCCAAGAGGATGCAGGCGATGCCAGTAGAAATGGTTAGTAGTGCAGTGGCTGTGTGTGCCAGGGTCTTGCACACAGCCTGCACAAATAAATGTTTGTGGCTGTGGTCATCAGGAACAGGCGACCTAGCAAAAGAAGGTCACTGACTAGCAGTAGCTAAACGGTCACCCAAAAGTTATGAAAAAAAAATCTCAAAACCTGAAAATGCACTCTGAAAACTAAGTTGTCAAAAAGACGTGTTCTTCACTCAAAGAATGTAATAGGAACTAAGAGATTTTTAGACCCTGTGTTATTAGACTAGATCGCTTCTTATGTCCTGATGAAAATTCATGGTGGGGATTTTAGTTCTCCAGGTGAAATCATAAGCTTTTTTACATGTAGGTTTAGGTACGCTAATAACTTCAATTATACCTCTTCATCTACAGAATTGGAGGTTACCTTAAGAAAGTGTGTGTGTGTGGGGGGGGAATGTGTATTTCCTTCTGTTGTTCTTCTCATGAGAACCAAAGTGGATTTTTCAGTGTCAGTTTTCCATACCCCGTCCCTCCCAAAATCTCAGCTCTAAGAGAGATTTGGTTCACGTGATGTGTTCTCAGTTTTGTACACAATCCCCTTTCTCAACTTCTTTCCAGTTTAATCCCTGCTTTATTAGTTACTCAGGTAGTTCCTCATTGTTTCACAAATGTCACCTTTGTCCATTTTCATAAATAAGGCACGATTCTGAAAATATTTTTAGTGCAAAAAGAAAAAAACAATCGTCTCTAATGCTGCTACCCAGAGATACCACAGCCAACAATAACATTTTGAAAGACTTCCTCAGCCTCTTCGGTGCGTGCTTACATAAGATGCAGGTACACTACATAGTGCAATTGTATACTTGTTTTCTAAAACTGCTTGGTACTTCGTCTTGATATGTCTAATTCTGCATATTCAAGTTGCTTCCTTTTTTGTCAAAATACATTGTGATGAACATTCCTGTATATGAATCATTAATTGCATTTATGATTGCTATCTTAGGCTGGATACATAAAAGTGGAATTACTAAGCCAAAAAGATGTGGTTATTTGTAGGGTTTTTAATGCATATGGCCAAATTGCCTTCCAGAAAGTTAATAGAAATTTTCACATCCAGCACCGTTGTGTGGTAATACCAAGAGTGTGTTATTTGACAGGGAAACTCAGGTTATTTTATGTGGCTGACATTAGTAAAGGAATAGGTTTTTTTTTTTTTTTTTTTTTTTTGGGGAGTTTTTCCCTGTGGGGCGCGTG
>NW_006159610.1:3016536-3027058 GCF_000334495.1 Tupaia belangeri chinensis
GCTGGATGTTGTAAAGGAAATGGTGTTTTTTTTTTTTTTTTTTTTTTTTTGGAGAGATTTTCACTGTAGGGCGCGTGCGCTCGCCAGACAGACAGAGAGAGACATAGAGACAGAAAGCGAGAAATCACCCCCCAGGGGGGATGGTCACGCCGCAATCCCTTCTCCTCCATTCTCCTCTCGGGATCTTGGGCACGCACGCACACGCGCCCGGCGTGAGTTTTAAGCCACCGGGTCCGGGACGTGAACCACGGTCGACTACGTGGGAGTCCAGCGACATAGCCATTACGCTAACTGCTGGTTCCCAAGGAATAGGTTTATATATATATATATCAGTTAACTACTTTGCATTTCTCTCCTTTGTGAATCAACTCTTCATACTCCTTGTTCATTTTTATGGGGTCTCATTTCTTAACTGCATGAACCTTGTATACATTAGCTATATTAATAAATTTATATTTGTTGCAGATATTTTCCATGTTCATTCCCTTTTAATTTTATTCATACTGTTTCGGGGTATATATAGAAAAATCATATTTCTAAATAGTTAAGTTTAATATATTTTTCTTCAGAGACTTGATTTGCTTTTAAGTTCAGAATGTTCTTTCTCATTCATAAATCAAATATTTACTTTCTCCTAGATCTTTATTTTAAAAATCTGTTTATTACCTTTCATTCTTGGATCCATGTGAAATTAATTGTGTTATGTGATGTGAGATGAGAACCTAAGATACCTTTTCTTCCCTCCTTTTTGGTTAGCTAATCAGCTGCTTCAACATCAGCTAATGAAAAACTCTTTTAGCCCTTAAGCTAAATATCTCTTCTGCAGAGAGGCCTTTCCTGACCCTCTTGGCCTAGCGTCATCCCTTTTCCTGCCAGTTTCTCTCCACTTCACCCTGTTTATTTCCTCTCCAAACTTTTTGAAAATTACCTTTTTAAAAAAATATGTTTGATGTTTATCTTCCCTAGCTCAGTAAAGGTAGGCACCTGGTTCACCCTGTGCGTCACCGCTTCCCCAGGGAATTATGCGTAATGTGTCATGAATAGGAAGGGTCACATGGTGAACCCTGGCCCCATCAATAGAAAAGGGTAGTGAGTCTCCTTCATAATTGCAGGAGACAGGGCTGGAACAGGACAATCAGTGACTGACAGTCAAAGGAGTCACTCATTTCTAGGACAAGCCCGAAACCAACTGTGGGTCCTATGACTCTTACCTCCCCTCCATAAACCGGATTATGGAGTCTTGCCAATGGAAACCAATGAGGATGGGATTACCCAATCTGCAGACATTTTCTCGTTTGGAAGGATTTTTATTATCCCTTTAAATGTTTTTGTAACTTTTGCTCTCAGTTGGGCAGTCTGCTAGCAAAGGCTAATAAGCGAAAAATCCACTGAACACATGGCAAGCGAACGTGAATGGAGCCGTTTGAGCAGCTGTTTTGAGGGCTCGTGTCATGTGCGGCGCCCGGACTTGCACTTCTGACTTGATACTTAATCTCATGGTGCAATCCTATTTCTGCCGGTAACACTGGTGTGTTTACATGGAATTAAGCCATCAAAACAAACACAGCGTTCCACGAAAAGCTTGGTGGTAGGGAGGCCCTCCACAGAGAAGATGGTGACCACAGGGAGCTGCCTGTCCCCCACACATTTGAGAACCACTGCAGAGACCAGGTTTCGACACATTCGAACTGGACTCTTTTCTGCCAAAGGAAACATGACACGTTTCCCTTTCTTCTTCCCTTTTTATTTTTGTGAGAGCTACACCCAAATCATGACCATACTAACCTTAAATGTGTTCAGCTAAAAATATTTTAGCCAGGGCTGGCAGCCTTCTCCAAGTACAATTTGCTCCTTGCTCCAAACCCTGTCAGTTCTGTTGTTCTGGCTTTATTCTGCTAGCCGTTCCTTCACTGCATTTCTCTTCTCTCCATCCACACTATGCACCCAACCCTCTATCTCTATGTCACCCCTCTGTGAATTCCCTTTCTTCCTCTTGAATCATTGCTTCATCACCACGACCACAGCAGATCCACCATATTTACCACGTGCCAGGCACTAATGCTCTCATATGGGTAGGAACTCACTTGGGTCTCACAATAGCCCCATAAGAAACATGACAGCCAGTGTGTTTCAGATGAGGATATGAGGCACATGGAGGCTACGTGACTTGCCCAAGGTCCCAGGACTAGTCAGTGACAGACAGTGGCATGAACTTGGGCAGTCTGGCTCTAAATTCCACATTCCTCACACCACGCTTTGCTGCCTCTCAGTGTGATAGCTGCGCCCTGGAGCCATCCCCACCAAACATAAATCAGGACAGCTTCCTGGTATTCAGCTCTGCTAACGAACTCCAGGGCTTCCTGTCTCTCTAGAATTTCACCACTGCCAGGCTATGGGGCACTTCTCGGAGCCACAGTTTCCTACCCATAGTAACATTTAAATAATATGTAATGCCCCAAGTACTATACATGAATTACTTCATTTCATTTCCATAGCATCTACAAAATGACTTCTATAATGATACCCATTTCAGATCAGGAGCCTAGTCAGAGGGATATTAACTAGGGCCACACACCTGATAATGACAAGACCTGGGAATTGAACCCAGATACATACCCTTAGGTCTATGCTTGGAACCATGATTCCACACTGTCACTATCATATCAAATGAGAACAATGATGGCAGTGTCCTCCGAGGTCATTGTAAAGATTAAATGAGAGGGACCAGCAGTTAGTGTAATGGCTATGTTGCTGGACTCCTGTGTAGTCAACTGCAGTTCGAGTCCCGGACCCAGTGGCTTAAACTCACGCCAGGTGTGTGTGCATGCATGCCCAAGATCCTGAGAGGAGAATGGAGGAGAAGGGATTGTGGCGTGGCCATCCCCTTGTGGGGGTGATCTATTGTGGCGTGGCCATCCCCTTGGGGGGGTGATCTAATGTTTTCTGTCTCTCTGTCTCTCTGTGTCTCTCTGGTGAGCGCACGTGCCCTATAGCAAAAACCTCTCCAAAAAAAAAAAAAAAAGATTAAATGAGATAATATGTTCAGTCAGGGGTGCTGATAGGCTCCCACCTACTGGCCATGTGAACTCTGGCAAGTTATTGATCCTCACTAGGAAAATACAGATGAAAACAGTAAATCTACCCTTATGGCTGCTGTGAGAAATTAAGAAGACCTGGTAAATGTTTAGCATAGAGCCTGGCCCATAGTAAATGTTCAAAGGATTTTGAGGTCTGTTTTCAGTTATTATTATGATTTTAGATTTTTGCTCTAGGGCATGTGTGTTCATCAGAGAAACAGAGAGAAATAGAAAGTGAGAAATCACCCCCCTAGGGAGGATAGCCACGCCATAATTCCTTCTCCTCCATTCTCCTCTCAGTATTTTGGGCACACATGCACACGTGCCTGCCAGGGTCCAGCCTCGGAGGGGGTGGGTTGACTCATCGGAGGCGGTGCAGGTGAACAGAAGACAAAGGTCTTGGTGTCTTTTCATGCACGTCCTGAGTCGGACACCCCTCAGAGATCGCTCTCTGAAGAGTGACCCCTGCTAGGAATCATCATGCACTTTTATTGAAAATGTGTTACATGCAAGTAAATGGAAGAGGGGCTACGTGTTTCAATTATCAGCTCATAAAATTTTAACAATAGGGAACATAGATTCTATTCAGGGTTGGATTAAGGGTGGGTCTAGTGCAGTTCCGCAATTGTTCGTTTGATGTAGGTGGGTCTCCATGGAATGCAGTTTCGGGAAAGCGATTCCGGTAAGCAGATATTTCACTTGGTGAGGGTGGGGGTGTCCTGGGCCAGTTTCGGCCTAATCCTATTTTATGTAAAGAAAAGATTATCTTTAAGTTTATGTTAAATGTATCTTGAAGGGCCTTCCAAAGGTCAAGATTATTTCTGCCTAGATAGAACTTCAACCCACCCTCTATTGTGACCATTGTGACCACAGAGATAAAGCATTGTAATTAACAGTAGGTGATCAGGGCCGAGGGGAGTGGTCAGGGGATTTTTGGGAAAATCTCATCACATACTCAAGAGAGTTATGTAATTTTTTATAGTATATCAGGGAGTCAAAGAGGGGTCGCCTCCCAGCAAGGCTACCACAGTTTTCTGGAGCAAATAGCAAGCAGCCTTGCTGACATGCTAATTCGACCTAAGTTTTATTCCTAGGTCCGGGGGTGGGGGGGTGGTACACAGCAGCAGCCTTGCCAACATGCTGACCCGACCTAAGAGGTAGAGGTCAAAAGCTCAAGACAGATCCTGGGGCCCTAGCGGGTCGGACTCCTCCATGTGCCCAATGTGAGTTTGAAGCCACTGGGTTCAGGACTCCAAACCTCAGCAGGCCACGTGGGAGTCCAGCATTGAAACCATTACACTATCTGCTGGTCCCTGTTTTCAGTTATTAATAAGTCCTCAGTAATATCAGATTCCTTCTCAAACTCCCTCTGCTGACAAAAGATTTCTCAAAGTAAGCTTTCTCCCCTCTCTGGCACCTATGGCTTTCTTTCTTTCTTTCTTTCTTTTTTTTGGAGAGGTTTTTGCTATAGGGCGCGTGCGCTCGCCAGACAGAGAGAGACAGAGAGACAGAAAGCGAGAAATCACTCCCTGGGGGATTGTCAAGTCGCAATCCCTTCTCCTCTATTCTCCTCTCAGGATCTTGGGCACGCACGCACACGCGCCCGGCATGAGTTTTAAGCCACCGGGTCCGAGACTCAAACCGTGGTCAACTACGTGGGAGTCCAGTGACGTAGCCATTATGCTAACTGCTGGTCCCAGGCACCTATGGTTTTCTTAAGTCCTTCATGGAAAGAGAGGCTGGGAGGTGAATTTGTAACTGATAAGAACCCAGTGAGAGACCCATGTTTCCCTTTAAGCTTCTGCAAAACTTGCAAAATGTGTAGTGTCTGAGAGCAGCAAAATTAAAAATGCACGTTCTATGGGGGCAGTCCTCAAGGCCATGGTAGCTGCTGTTGCTGGTGATGCCACGTCGGGGGAAGGGGCTGCCAGCCTCGACCCCAGGTGGTAACATGTCTAGTGTCCATCCTCTCTAGCAGTCTCAAAGCATTCAACTCTTAAAGCTTGGGTGGCATATCCGAGAAAGAGAGGGGGTATCTTGGGGAAAAACTGCACTTAGGAAATGGGAAAAATAAGGAAATAAAGAAGAATCAGAAGGAAGGAGAACAGAACAGAGAAGTAAGTCAAGAAAATAAACAGATGGAAGAGTTTAAGAGAAGCTGAACTTGAACTGAGTGTCATCTCTGACATTCATTTAATTAAGCATTGGTCATTCCTGAGCTATTTGCTGAGGGCCTTCTACGTGCCAAGCAGTCTCTGGTGTCGGGGATAGAACAGTAAAAGCTCAACTTTTGATAGACAGATGATAGATAGACATGGATACACAAAAATGAATAATGGGCAAAAATCCTGTCCCAGAGTTCCCATTCTCCTGGGGGCAGGGAGTAATAAGTGAAATATTTAGAACGTTGGATGGTGCAAAGTGCAGGGGAGGGTGCTCGATGTTGTGAAGGGGGAGTTGCCATTTTTAAAATGCTAACCAGAGAAAGTCTGAGTAAGGGACATTTGAGCAGGAACCTGAAGAGTTCAGGAGAAAGGGAGACACTGGGAGAAATGTCTTTCAGGTAGTAGGAAATGTCCCAACCCAGGGGACAGTTGAACAGGTTTCCTGAGGGAAGGAGTGAGAGACGGGACAAACAGCACGGAGACAATGCAGTATTACAACTCTTCAGGGTCCTCTTCAGGGTCGTCTGGTTATGGTGGGCAGCATGGAGACGACACAGTGTTACAACTCTTCAGGGTCTTCAGGGTCGTCTGGCGATTGTGGGCCAGGGATCGCAGTTATATACATGTTGGTGGTCCGTGATTGGTTGAATGAAGGATAGTAAAAAGGTGGGTTATGATTGGTTGCTTTTGTGAACCAATCATGAGGTGCTGGATATGCAAATCTGAGAGATTCTAAGCTCACCGATTTGCTATGGGAAGTGGCCAATCAGAGTATGGTTTAGCCAATTGTGGCCTTTGTAATTGTTTGCTCTCTGAGCCTAAGATGGCAATAGTAAGAGATTCATGAAAATGGCCTCGGCAGACTCGCTGGTGCGCAGCCTCCCACAGGGAAATAGCAAGTATAAAGTTCTGAGCTTACCTGATGAGTTTTTTTGTTTTTTGGGTTTTTTTTGTTGTTTTGTTTTGGGGTTTTTTTGAGAGGTTTTTGCTATAGGGCACGTGTGCTCGCCAGAAAGACAGAGAGAGACAGAGAGCCAGAAAGTGAGAAATCACTCCCCAAAGGAGATGGCCACGCCGCAATCCCTTCTCCTCCATTCTCCTCGCGGGATCTTGGGCACGCACCCACACGCGCCCGGCGTGCGTTTTAAGCCACCGAGTCTGGGATGCGAACCGCAGTCAACTACGTGGGAGTCCAGCAACATAGTCATTATGCTAACTGCTGGTCCCCCTGATGAGTTTGTTAAAAATAAAAATGCCACCACAGTGGAAGTCGGAAGAGGAAAAGCAAGATTAATAGAAGTCCAAGGGGTAATATGTGCAGGGACAGTGCTGAAGTATCCTGTTACCAAAAAAACAGGAAGATGTCAAAATATTGTTAAATGTTGCCCAAGGAAAGAGGGCCACCTTCACAGTAGCCGTCATTCTTGGTAGCCAGCTCCAGAACATACCTACTGGGTAGAAACTACAGTGTTATTCACTAGTGGAGGAATTCAAATGTTCCAGAGTCCAGTCCTTACCCTCCTAGAAGGGAACTCTCACTAAAGGGGACACCACAAGGAATTATGAAACACCGTAAGGAATTATGAATGGAATAGAATGTCCACCAGTGTGGATGGGCTGGCATCTGACAGGAAGGACAGCGTGTGGGTGCTCTCTGAGGCTAGCCTGGGCAGAAAAGGCCAAAGTCCAGGGGGGAATAGGAGTGACAGAGGGAAGTAGGGGGCAAGCTTGGGTAAATGGCAAGAGACTAAAGGAGCCCAGCTAGATAGAATGCTGGCTACTATCATTAGACATTCAGACAGAAAGAAGGAGTTGAAAAAAACATAACAGGGAACCAGCAGTTAGCGTAATGGCTATGTCGCTGGACTCCCACGTAGTCGACCACGGTTCGCGTCCCAGACCCGGTGGCTTAAAACTCACGCCGGGCGCACGTGCGTGCGTGCCCAAGATCCCGCGAGGAGAATGGAGAAGAAGGGATTGCGGCGTGACCATCCCTCCTGGAGGTGATTTCTTCCTTTCTGCCTCTATGTCTCTCTCTCTCTCTGTCTGGCGAGCGCATGCACCCTATAGTGAAAACCTCTAAAAAAAAAAATAATAACAAAAAGGATTTTTTGTTCATTTTTGTTGTAAGATAACGTAGAGAAGAAAGTGTTGTGAGACTCTCAAATATTGAGATAAGAATGTACTGTATAAAGCCAAGAGGAGGAGTGGTGACAAATAAAAAGTTATAAATAGACAACCTATATTTGGATCCCAGTGACATAATAACATTACATAAAAAAATATGCTGTCAAAAGTGATCACTTCTGGGACCAGCACATGGCATTGGGGTTAGGGTGCTGGACTCCTACATGACCAACTGCAGTTTGAGTCCTAGACCTGGCAGCTTGCTTTCTCACTGCCCCTTTCTCTCTCTGTCCCTGTCTAGCCAAATTAAAATAAATAAATAAATACTAGCAAATAAAATTAAATAAATAACTCTTTTTTTAAAAAATGATAATTTCTAATGACTTCAAGACTGGAATCATTGATTCCAGTCTTCTCTCTCTACTTCCACATATGTTCTAGTTTTCTGCAATTAGCATGTATTACTTCATTATAAACAGGAAAAAGTTCCTTCAGATGGCCACAATGATTCAGCAGTCTCCCTTTCTGCCCTCTGAGGGAAACACAAGCTTATCATTAAAGAGAATTAAAAAGCTCATTGTGGTGAGAATATGATTACCAGGATTGTTAAAAAACAAAAACAAACAAAAAAGGGGGCAGGTTCTTGGGAAAGCAAAGAGTGCCATGGGGTGTCCAACCAAATACCCATATCCAGTGTCACTGCAAAACGTTTAAGAAGTCAGATTAGCCTCCAACCTCCCATACCTGAGTTCCTAGAATGTGTCCTTATTTCTTTTTAGTTTTTTTGCTATAGGGTGTGTGTGCTCCCCAGAGAGACAGAGACAGAAAGCAATGAATCCCCCCCCATCCCAGGGGTTATGGCCATGCCACAATCCCTTCCCCTCCATTATCCGCTTAGGACTTCGAGCAAACAGGCACAAGCGACTGGCATTAGTTTCAAGCCACAGTTGACTTGAACCACAGTTGACTACATGAGAGGCCAGCAATGTAACCATTTTGCCATCTGCTGGTACCAAGTTTGTCTTTATTTCTACTACAAAGCATGGATGGACCATCCCAGTGCTAGACTGAGTACATTCTGAGCTAAGTGCATATGAGACAAAACAGCCACTCACCATCTTGTTAAAAGATGTTTGTGAAATAAACTCATGTATATCATATGGCATTTTCACTTTTTTTTTTTTTTTAAAGAGGTCCTACTATGTATCTGGCTTCATTCTGCAGTAAAACAGATAGCAAAATAGATGAAGATTGTTCCTCAGAGAGATTACATTTAGAGCACACATTCTAATTTGTGGCTAACTCAGTGTGTGGACTAAAGTGGTCCAGGAATGTTTGCGATGCATGTAGGATTCAGAAGAGCAGAAAACAGAATAGAATTTTAGAGGCTGGGGAGTGGCTGAGGGTCAGCAGATCAGAATGGGCACAGCCTGAGCAGGTGCTGGAGTATGTAAACAAAGAATGGAAGAGACAAGGGAGTTGGGCTGCACCCAAGGATTACAAGGTCAAGTTCCAAGTTGCACCAGATGGTGGAGAGCCTCCAGCACCTGGTGGGGGAGTTGGGATGAATCTGTGTGCACATAAAGAGGTGAGGAGAAGAAAAGGACTAGTATAAGCGATCAGCGCCTTTTCAACATGCCTGGTCCTGAGCATCTTGGCTCTAGTTTTATTCTGTTTGGTCTCCATTTAAAATCTTCAAAAGGGGGCTAGCAGGTGGTATGATGGTTAAGGAGAGGGTCCCACATGGCCAAACCTGCAGTTTAAGTGTCAGATCCATTGGCTTGGAAAAAATTGCTGGGCACATGTGCATGCATGCCTGAAATCTTGAAAGGAGAATGGAGGAATAGAGGAGGGGATTGTGGCATGGCCCTCCCCCTTGGGGGTCTTACTCTGTCTCTCTTCTGTGAGCACACATGCCCTATGGCAAAAAAAAAAAAAAAAAAAAAAAAAAAACTGAAGGGGAAAAAAAAAAAAAACACCAAAAGGTCAGTTGAGAGAAACCAGGAAGTCAAAAACAAAGGCTCCTGGGGCCTGGCAGGAGCTGCGGCCCTGAGGTGGCTGATGCAATCTCTTCTAGGAACCACGTTAATTATTTTAAATTTAGCTCTGTTTTCAAGTCAAACTTGTTAAATAATATTTTTTTTTTTTAACTCAAGTATAACAGGATTCAAATAGGAGAGGAGAGGGGGTTCCTGGACAATGGCGGCTAGCCCAACGGTTATTTCCCATAGCACAAGGATGTAAACCAGGGTTCCCATCCTGGCAATCTACTCCACCCCCTAAAATACTTTAACCCATTAAAAATACTGAGGTAGGCTTTCACAAACATCTGTTAAATATGCAAAACTATACTAAATAGGAACCTGTGGGAATGTCTCCCACATTATGGGCTAGGTGGGTGAAAACGTAGGATCACAGTCTGATCATGTATGAAGTAAGTCAGCTTTCTATGCTCCGCAAGTCCTTCTGCAGCAGTTAGTGCTCCAAGTTCTCCCAATTATGTTTCTGGTTGGGGGGAATCCAGCCTCACACCTCCGGAGCCTTTGAACGTAAGCACTGTGGAGGAGCTACCCAGACCTCCACCGAGAAGGCCCCCACGTTTCTATTTCCAAGTGTCCCAACTGAGCACCTCAGGAGAAGCCAGAGACAAACTGCTCAGCGCTGCCAGGTCCCTGGGGCTCCCTGGGACCTGGTCTTCATGGTGAGGTGGCAGTACACTCAGGCCTTCATTGTTCTAACAGGAACCTGCTCACCACAGGCCAAGGTGCCCAGGTCTCTCCCAAGGGAGAACTAATAAGTCTTTATCATTATTATTATTTCCTTTATACATGATAGAGTATATGCATGTGAGCATGTGAGAGGAAGAGAGAGTGCCCTTCTCAGGGTCTGGTCACACATCTGCTCATCCAGACCAACAGATCTTAGGACTCAGACACATTTCCAGTGTGTTTCAGGCTGACCGGGCTGGGGATTTGAACCATAGTCACCACACAGGATCCAGCTTCTCTTGAGCAGCGTTTTAGCACTGTGCCATGGAGACAGTGTACCAATAAGCCTTTTTTCTCATTTTTGGCACACATTTTGGTCCTCTGAACAGAACCACCACCCTCTCCCCGCCTATCCTATGATCTTTCTTCTTTCTTCCCATGTGAT
>NW_006159610.1:3027068-3040701 GCF_000334495.1 Tupaia belangeri chinensis
TGCTGTTCTGGCAGAACACACGTAGTGTATAGAATCAGACAGACCCCACTGCAGGGTCCTACTGTTAACAGGGGGGGAAATGTAGACATCTTAAAAGCACTGACTACTACGTGTCACCAGGTGCCATCTTGTCTTGACCTGATAATGAGTGACCCAAATGGGCAGGTAAAATCAGTGTGCCCAGTTGCAGTCCTCAGTCATCCTCACATTATATGTGTATATGTGTGTGTGTGTGTATTTTTTTTGGAGGGGAGAGGTTTTTGCTATAGGGCACTTGCACTCACAAGACAGAGACAGAAAAAGAGAAATCACCCCCCACCCCCCATGGGGAGATGGCCACACCACAGTCCCTTCTCCATTCTCCTCTCGGGATCTTGGGCACACATGCACACATGCCTGGCGTGAGTTTAAGCCACCGGGTCCAGGACTCAAACCGCGGTCAACTACGTGGGAGTCCAGCGACATAGCCACTATGCCAACTGCTGGTCCCCCTCACATTATATTGAGCTGCAGATCTTCAAACACACAGCAATGCCCAGTCTCAAGCATCACATTCTAGCTGATGTGTGGTCTTGCAATGGATAGTTTTTACAGCTCCCCAGAAACAGTGAGCCTTGTCCTTCACCCAGTCAAAACCTGCCCCCAGGAAAGATCTGGAAAACTCCTTCAGACACATTCCCAATATCATGTTTAGGGGCAGCAGAGCCTCTGACCATAGGTCTCAGAGATCAGTTAAGACATCTCAGGCTGCCAGAGACTCTCCCGCCCTGGATCCTGACCTCGAGCCAGTGTTAGCTGATGGCTTGTCAAGTGGGTCCTGGCTGTGGGTTCCTGAGAGTTGTCTTTGGTGGGGGCAGGGCAAGGGGAAGTTTCACACATGTTTTTATGGCATGCCAGAGGGGAGAGCAGGGGCTTATAGAGCTGCAGGAAGCAAGAGAGGGACAGCTGCAAACTGACGGTGCGTCCTTCCCTCAGGTGGCCCTGTGGAAGGCAGGAGAGATGGCCATCCCAAGGCCACGGCGAGGTAGCCATCTGCCTTTCCTGATCATCATGGGCCTCACAGTTGCAGTCATCTCCCTGCTGTTCTATGCCCTCCTCTGGGAAGCTGGCAACCTCACTGACCTGCCTGACCTGAGAATCGGCTTCTACAACTTCTGCCTGTGGAATGAGGAAATCGGCTTGCTCCAGTGTCACCAGTTCCCTGAGCTGGAGGCCCTAGGGGTGCCCCAGGTTGGGCTGGCCCTGGCCAGGCTTGCTGTGTATGGGGCCTTGGTCCTCACCCTCTTTGTCCCCCTGCCTCTCCTCCTGGCCCAGTGCAAGAGAGACAACGGAGAGTGGCAGCTGGCAGTGGGCTTCCTGATGGCATCCTCCACAATGCTGGCCACTGGCCTGGGCCTTTTCCTCTCCTGGGTGTGGAAGTGGGTGAGAATCTCCCTGCTGGGGCCTGGGTTTCTAGCTCTGGGCATCGCTCAGACGTTACTCATCCTTCTGCTTGTGGCCACAGTGCTGTTCCCTCAGAGGGCCGAGAAGGACTCCTGCAAGCCGGAACCTGCTAGTCCTGCCTAAAGGCTTGCATGAATGCATGACTCGTGCAACTGTGCTCAGAGAAGATGCCTGGGACTCCGTGGGCTGGCAGGTCTTCTCTGCCATCTTGTTTCTTAGCTACTGCTGGTCACCAGCTCAAGCAAATAAGGCCCGCTGTGGAGTGGGTGAGGCCCCCAGTGTCAAGGAGGGCAAGGGGCAGTAATGGCGGCTGGACACCTGTGCTCATTTCTGTAAGACTGTATTTTTCAGGACTCCCCAGGCTCCAAGGATACCCTAAAACTACACATCCCGGCACACAAATTCCTGCTTTACGTAACCAATCTAAGCAGTTATTACTTCAGCCTCAAGAGGGTGGGGAATTAAGGATCCTACCACTAGGCCAGATTTCCAGGATATTTCCCAAATGCCGAACTGGAACCCACTGAAGCTTTGTAGCAACATGTGGTCACATTACAAGAGAGGGGTTAGCCTCCTTCAAGCTCTGGTGAGCAAGCTTCTACTCCTCTGGCTGTGGTTAAGTGGACCACAATGGGCCCCTTGCTGGGACATTCCCAAAGACCCAGGACTGATCTCTGAGGGATTCCAAGGAACTCAAGTTCATGAGGCAGAAAGAGAAGCCAGGGTAGCTTTGAAGGTTCCCCTGGAAAGCCCCCTGGCCTGAAGCCAGGTGCAGCAGAGCAGTCAGCTGGTCATCATTAGTCCTACTGTGAGGCTCAGGGTACAGGAGCAGGAAGTGAGAACCCTCGAGTGGGAGAAGTAAAAGTTACTCACATACAAATGTTGCATCCCCACACTTCTCAACTGGAACTGGAAAAGATATGAGCAAGACACCCGATGATGCGTTGGGGAACCTTCTTTATTCCCCGCACCTGAATATTGGCAAGTCTCTATGGCAAGTGATTTGCTCATTCTATGCTTGTCAAAAGCCACACTGAATAGAGGTAAAAACATGGTCTCTGACTCGATCTGTCCTTGGCGCCTCCTTGGGGCCCCTGTCCCACTCAGTTTACAGCTGCCCGGGGCCCAGGCATGGCAGACTGGGGAAAGGACAGTCTGTGCACCGAGCCTCAGCATCCAGAGGGGGCCGGGACCTGTGGGTAGTTTGTCTGCCTCAAGGCCAGTGGGAAGGGTGAGAGCTCACCGAGAGACTGCCTTGTGGCAGAAATTAAGAGGCTTCCTCTTCAGGAGAGATGGTATGGACTAAGCTGTAGGACCTCCAGTGTACTTAGCAGCTGCTTTTCTTCAAAAATTACAACACTGTCTCCTCAGTTTCAGAAGATGGACACATGACCTCATTTCCCCTGCAACGTGGTAAAAGCAGAACAGACGGCTGGGACTGTGAACCCTCTGAGCCGGGAGCACAGGGCAGAGAGGAATTCTAACAGGATCACCTCGAGTCTTCATTCCACACACTCAAAATGGCAGCCCCATGCCTAGGGCGCCCTGGTTCTGGCCTAAGCTGAATCAGCCAGGCCTGGGAGGCACAGAGCAGGGGGCAGACACCACGTCCACATGCTGAGACAGCCCCAGGCGGCCGTCAAGTCTTGGCCCGATGGCCTAGGTCTGCTCAAGTTCCTTTGTGAGTTTCAAGGTGTGCCTCAGGAGCAGGCCCTTGTTGGGGAGTTGACAGGGGTGGGAGCCCCCACTGGGGCAGGTCCGGCACCCTCCAGCTTCTCTCAGTGAAGCCCAGTGAACAGTTTCCCCTTAGCTGAAAAATATCTCCCTGACATATTTTAACACATCCTCCTCCTCCTTGGGGCTTGTGTTATGGGCAGAGTCAGAACCACCAGGCCCCTGAGAAGGGCCAAGGCCTGGAGAGGGAGCGTCTTTCTCACTGTCCTCTTCTTCATCACCAGAGCTTGTGTGAGGTGACATGGAGCAGGGAGGGGAAAGCCTGGGCTTTTTGGTGCCTGCCAGAGACAGCTGCTTCCGTGACTCCTCCTGTTTCTGCACCTGTGGACAGGAAGGACAGACATTCCCTAACGCTGTGTTAGAAGCAACCATGCAGCCCGTGGGCCCCAGGCCAAGCACTGCTCCCATCCATGTCACCCCATTGCTCCCCACCCCTACCGCCTCCACACAGCTCTTGAAGAAATCAGAACCAACTGGGGCCAAGAACCTGCAGAGGCATGACCAATGGCTGGGTAGAAAGGAAAAAGAAACAGAAAAAACAAGTCTGGAAAAGCAGGGGGTGGAGGGTGGGTGTCAGAATGAAGGAGACCAAGATATAAAACCCAGAGTGGGCCAAGCTCAGCTACCTATTGGCTAGGTCACAAGGGAAAGGCCCCGAGGCTCAATTTCTTGGGGATAATGGTATCTGAAACAACCACACCACAGGTTTTGGGGGGTTCGATGAGATAATACACCGTCCCGAAGCCTCCGGTGCACTACTCAGCACTGCAGTCTCCACAGCAGTGCAGGAGCCAGGAAACCCAGGCAGCACTGGTGGGAAAGTCAGGTCATCTCACCCAGTGGGCACCCTTGACAGGAACACGGAAGGCACACTCGTACATGGAGCTGCCTCCAAAGAGAAGGCAGCAACCCCCCTCACAGCACACCCTCCACAGGCGTCTAGCCCTAAAGGCTTGCCCTACAGAGGGAGAGGTCGGGAGAGCATGGCGGAGGGAAGAGCGAGGCCACGGCAGGGATCTCCAAGGCCACCCCAGAACACGGCGTCTCTTACTGCCACTGACGAGGGCCTAGTCTAGTTTCTGCCCCGAGAGTGAGAAGGGACAAAGCGGACTTTACCTCAATCAGGACGCCCAGAGCCACGTCGACCATCTCAGCTTCGTTCATGCAGTACACAGTCTCCACTGTGGGGGGTCTGGAACAAACAGGCACAGCCACAGATGGGGACAGGGGTCCCAGCTCTCAAGGAGAAGACAAAAATAACAGCAAAAGGGTCTCGGTCCTTGCACTCCCACCAGGAACAAGAGCCACGGTGCCACCCAGCTGAGGCACTTCCTCAGGTGTGAACATGACAAGCTCATCCCTATGGCCCAGTAACTGACAGAGGTTCAGAGGGTGACAATGGGGGCTCCTACCTCTGCCAACTCCCCAACGAGGGCCTGCTCCTGAGGCACACCTTGAAACTCACAAATGAACTCGAGCAGACCCAGGCCATCGGGCCAAGGCTTGACGGAAAGGTGCCTGGTGAGGACCTCACTTAGAATGACCGACCATTACAATCACAGAGGGAGGCTGGCGAGGGGAAGCCTGAGAGCAGAGAGGGGAGCACTGGGACCCCACGTCCCATCTAGGAGTGGTAGGGATGTCTCCTCCCAGCTAGTGCTGGCAGCCCGAAGGCCCCCGCAGTTACCACCACCCAACTGACTCATCCCACCACAGTCTGGCTTCTTTTTAATTCATCATAGTAGGTGTGTGCATGATAGAGACAGACAGAGGACCGAAAAGCACTGTCTACAGGGCACCATCACACAATGCTCCCTTTCCCTGTCCCTCCTGCCGACAGGATCCTGGGCACCCACGTGCTGAATTGGGTCTGGGACTCAGCACGTTGGTCTCCTATGCCACCAACTGCACCAGAGGCTGGACCTCACGGACTCAGTGCTTGCTGGCCCAGAAGTGCCGCTCCTCTGTCCATCCCTTCCTGTTCACAGGTGGACCAGGCATTCAGGGGACCGGACTTCCAGGCCACTCACCTTGCCCACTTGCGGTTTCCAATTTTATTGCCAATGAAGAGCCTGACGTTTTGGACAACCGAGAGCATGGCTGATGCAGAGCGCACGATCTGTGCATTTAGTCGGGGAGGCACCCCGCCCTGGCTGAGGGGCGCCTGTCTGTCGGGGGACAGCTCACTGCCTCCCACATTTTCTTCACTTTCTAGAACTTAACAGGTTTCAAGTCTGAAACACCGGCCCACTCACACTCCTGCTCCTCTCCAGATGTCCCTGAGGCATCCCCTGACCAGACACTGTCTTACCTGGCTGCTGTTGCTGCCACCAGCCCTGTGGCCATTCTCCTCCTAGGGGTCTTCACTGGCACTGCTCTCTTCTCAGCCGCCTGGGTTGTCATCCAGGACGGAAGGATCCTCTTTTTATGCCCAGGTTTTAAGCCTTCCATGTCTAGTTTCTCACAGAGGAATCCAGACCCGAGCGGAATGACTTGATTTTCTAATTCAGGAAAGCACATCTGTCATGCCAGCAGTTACAGGTCTAGCAGTCCTGAATAATTTCCTACAAAGAACAAATCCCGTCAGTCCTAATAAGCTACAATGTTCTAGTCATTAGCCACAATTACTGGGCAGCTCAGGGCAGGCCAGAGGTGAGCCAGAGACTAAGCAGGTCCTCCAGCACTGGGTGGGATGGCGGGCCCCGGAGATAGGGCCCTCTGATCTGCCCCAGTGCCCACTGCCCTGCAGGGAGCCAGGCCCAGGCAGAAATGCCTCCCATGGCCTCTGCTTTAGTTCATAGAGGGATGAGCACCCTCCCAGGAGAAGGCACCTGTAACATCCCCACCCCACCCACCCCAATGCTATTGTCTGCAGCCTAGCCAACCCCCAAAATCTCTCCTGATCTCTGCCTCTGCCTCAGTCTCCCCTGTCCCAACTGGTGCCTGAGGTCATGTGATCCACAATAAGGCTTCTTTGCCAAGGCCCCTCCCTAAATGAAAGATACTCCTAAGTGGTCACAGGTTAACCAGCAGTGGGGGTAGGGAGCTAGGTGTGTCCTGACTTGCAGAATCCAGGAGACCCTGCACCCCCAGCCTCTGATCTAACTTGGGACTCTTTTTCCCAAACCCGGAGCAGGGCCTCGGTTTCCACCTTTCATCCAGGAATCAAGCCAGGAGCCCCAGCCTAAGATCCTCCTGAAACAGAAGTTTGCCTAGAAAAACAGAGTCCGCAAACAGTGCGACATTCCTGAGTCATAACTCATTTATTGCCCATCCAGAACGCCAGTTCACAGAAACATTAACTGCATCATCCTCACCTGTCTGGCCGGAGGACAGACCTTTGCCAGTGTTTCAGTGTGGCTCTTTGGCACTGTGTTAAGTCACCCGGGGATGCACAATTCCTGCCAGTGATGGACGGCACCGAGCATCGGTGCTGCGGTGAATGCAGACAAACCCCTTCAGGAGGTGGATATATTAAACCCACTTAAGTTGCACAAGGTCACAAAAAGTTTGAAATCAGCCACCCAGGATCAGACCCCGACTCCAACGTTGTGACTACCTTCCTGCTTCACAGCCACCCGAGGGTGGCCTGGCACTCAGGGTTCAGAGGACACTGGGCCAGGTGTCAGCGTAGAAAACCACCCAGCGCCCTGCACCACTTGGATAAAACGCAGGCCCCGGTGGGGCGTGGCGGGCCAGCCTTCCTGATTCACCGCCTGCGGGAGAAGGGGCGACGGGCTGAACAGCCACGTGGGCCTCGCGGGACGACCGGACACGGCTGCCCAGGCCCAGGAACCCGCCGCTGGGTTCTCTGGGTCTGAGCCGTGGACACCGCCGGCGACGCGCTCCTGCGGTCGGGAGCACTGGCTTGCCTGCGTTCCGCCCACCTCTCCGGTTTCCGGCCGCGGCCAAGGAGCGGATTCCAGGAGGCGGTGGGGACAGCCGAGTCTCGCGGGACCGACCCGATCCTGGCCGCGCGCACATCTCGGTCGGCCTCGCAGCGGGCCCTGCGCCGCCCGCCCCTTCCGGCCCCTGCGCGCTCCCGGGCTCGCGCTTCCCGCTCGAGCCTCGCCTGCGTTCCGCCCACCTCTCCGGTTTCCGGCCGCGGCCAAGGAGCGGATTCCAGGAGGCGGTGGGGACAGCCGAGTCTCGCGGGACCGACCCGATCCTGGCCGCGCGCACATCTCGGTCGGCCTCGCAGCGGGCCCTGCGCCGCCCGCCCCTTCCGGCCCCTGCGCGCTCCCGGGCTCGCGCTTCCCGCTCGAGCCTCGGAGGTCTGGGGCGCCCCCTGCAGGCCGCGCCCCGCCAGGGGAAAGGGAATGTCCGCTCCCCGGGCCTTGCATCAGCAGTCCGGGAAGGAGCCCAAATCTGCATTTCTGAAAGCGCAGCCGAGCCTCCCCTAAAAAGCAAAATCGCTACACTCAGTGCTGGGGGAGAAGCCGCCAGACGAGCAAAGAAATTAAATCCTGCTCCCAACCGAGGGCGGAAAACGGGGTGGTCAGTTCTTAACGTGCAGACTGTCCGGGCGGAGGGGGCGGTTCCACCAGGCTGCCAGGACCTCGGTCCTAGGCTGCGCCCCACCGTTCACACGGGGGTTAGCATGGAATTTTCATTAAAATCGCACTCAAGGCTGAAAGCAGCCTTAAAGAGACCGTGAATGGAACTCGAATCTGAAACAACCCCTGGCAAGCAGTCCCGGATGAAGCCTTCCTCTATGGTATTTGGAGGTGAAAAGGATGATCAGATCTGACTGCCCCACAAAGATCAGGACAGACCTTTCAAATGTGGCTAACAGCAAATGGCTAATCGTAATCACTTCCTTGTGTGGGAGGTGCACAGAGCTTGGTGATCCCTTGCTCGGGAGCCAGGTTTCAACGGTGGGCTTGAGGGTTACTCAATCCTCCGGGAGGTAGGCTAGACTGGCAAGGTTTAATAAACAGGGCTTAAGGAGATAAGTCAATGCTTTTGGGGGGGTGGAGGGGTGGGGGTGGGGTCACAAACCAGCCTGGCACGATTAGTCAGTGTAGCTGCAAATTGAACCAGGGCAGTTGGCTGCAGAGGACCTGCTTCTCCTGTGCCACGTGAAGGGATTGGAGTCACTGACCCCTAGGGTTCTCAGTCTCTTAGCAGTGAGGACAAACCTAACTGGGCTGGGATGGAGAAGGAGCATTTTTGCTTTGTGAAAAAAGGCAAAGAAAATAGTCACTGTTAGGAGACTCACCCCCTGGACTTTTCTCTCCCTAAAACATCTTCCCAGACTAAGCAGTGGTGCTACCTGTGCACCACTGTGGTTGGGCCTCAGGTGTTCTTTGTGTCTCTGTGCTCTTTAAAGCCATTTCAGCAAGCTGTGACTACTGAGAATGGATTGTAAGGCTGAAACTTTGAGATGAAGAGAAGAAAAGCTAGATAATGAATTCTCACTCACATGAAACTCATGGCCACTTTTGAAATGTCCTGCAGACAAAGTGAGATAGAGTTTCCATGCAGTAAATGGAAAAAATGATAAATGGAGAAGTCTCGGTTTTCTTCATTCAAGGGGAGGCTTGTCATGGTGGTAATCGATAAAAAGGGAGAACGTGAGTACTTACTACCAAGTCTCTGATGTTTTCTTTTTTTTTCCCTAGTTTGGCAGTAAGTCTACCCCACACACGCCCCCTGCAAAGAGACAGAACCCAAGGCCCAGGCTGGCAATCCTGCATCCCTCCCCAATCCCTAGTGGCTCCTCCCAGGAGCCCTGCCTCAATTCTGGAATGAAAGAGAGGCAGACATGGTTCTCTTGTTCCTCCTCACCCAGTGGGGGGATCTGCCTCTTCATGGCCCCACCCCAGGAGTACAGAGCAAGCTTTGCACAGGGGTGTGGACACAGCTGGTGGAAACAGCACAGCCAACAGCTGGAGTGGCCTGAACCCCCCTGCCAGCCCAGCAACCTGGCCGACTTGCTCCGGCCCTCTTGCCATCCACCAGCAGAGGGCACAGGTGGCTGGCACCAGTCAGTCTCAAGGATGATAAACTGAAAAGAATAGGAGGAGCCACCAAATGAAGGAGGTGACTGGAACCACGGCCTCCTGGATGGACAGAAGAGGGAAACTGCTGCCAGAAGAGAGGGCAGCTCAGCAATGGTCCATCTTAGGTGCTCTGTCTTGGGTGCTCCCATCCCAAGAACTTCTAACAAAAGTCACCAACTCTCAGGGAAGGGAAGAAACACTCTGACCTTAACTTGAGCCAGAGAAATAGGAACCGTGAAGCCTTAGCTGCACAGTGGAACAGGAGAGCTGTGGACCACATCCTACCAAGGCAGGAGAAAGCTGGCAGACGCTGGAGCATCTGCCCATGCGGCTAGGTAGAAAAACCCGATCAGGGCAGAACATTCCCCGCCCAGGGTAATGTAGGCAGGAGATTAGTGCGGGCTGTCTAGCCGATTAAGCCAGATTTGACACAGCCAATGAGAACTCCGTGGGCCCAGCCACATGTGACAGAGTCAGTGAGATGAGAACAATCGGGCCCAGCCAATGATCAGGGCCCCGACACGACCTAGATTAAAAAATTAGAAACCTCACAGAATGCAACTGCCAGGGCCTTTGAGCTACTCCCTGTCTGCTCTGGCCCGCTCCTACCTCTCAGGAGTGCACTTTCACTTTGACTTCATAAACTACCCTTTCCTTTCACTATTGGCATGTTTCATTCAGTTCTTTGTCTGGAACACCAAGAACCTGGATTTCACCACAGAAGCCATCCTGCAACTCTAACTCCATAGCCAGGCAACCGGCACCTAGCGCGGTCTGCCTCATGGCTGAGGGAGTAAGAGCTGGCGTGGCACTCCCAAGGGCAGCACACCCACCACCATCTCCAGGGCGCGCTCTCTCACCGACCTAGACAGAGGGGGACACCAGGTGACCACAGAGCATTCTTTTTCTTTTTTTCTTTTTTAAAAAAAGGAGGAAAACGGGCAAATATATAGAAAACACTGTCCATCTCTCCTGGTCAACACAGCAGCTGTCATGATGTTTCTCCTCCTTCCTGAGCTTTCCTCTCAGTCTGAGAGCATGCGTCTGGCACAGCCGGGCCTCCTGCTCCAGGTGGTTCCCGCTCCAGTTGCCGCGACTGGGCAGTGCCCTGGCCTCCTGGCTAGTCTTTCCCTGAAGAGCCACTGCACTGGCAGGGAGCTGGGAGCGGAGCGTCCTTTTTGTCTTGTGCCTCCCCCCAGGACAATACTGCTTTGGGGTGTCCCTTGGGCAGGCTCGTCAGACTTTATGGGCTAGGAGGGTGGTCAGCTTAATCTTGCCATCCATGGAGGCGGTGAGGCAGGTCCCGCAGTCCATGGCAGTGCTCCAGTCCACTGTGACCACAGGGGCCCGGTGGCCACCCAGACTCAAGCAGGTCTCCAGAACCTTCTCATCACCACCGAGCTGCAGGACGGGAAAGGGGAAGAGGCATCAGCAGACACCACTTACAAACACACCCACCTTACCCACTTTTGGCAGCAAAACTACCCCACGGGCCTGGGGGGCTGCCACCCCAATCTGAGTACATGGCAGGGCATATATACCCACCTTTCCAGAAAGTCTGTTTAACTTATTGGACCAGGAAATGCCTTCCCATTCTCAACTATGGTTAGTCCATCTTAAGTAGAAAATTAATCCCCAAGGTGCTCCTTAAAAGACAATTGAGCCAGCCTGTAGCCTGGTGTGTAAGGCAACTGGAACCCACACAGCTGACTGGTTCAAATCTCAGAGTCAGTGGTTTGAAAAACACAAAGGGTGGGGAACCAGCAGTTAGCGTAATGGCTATGTCGCTGGATTCCCACGTGGTCGACCGCGGTTCGCGTCCCGGACCCGGTGGCTTAAAACTCACGCCGGGCGCGTGTGCGTGCGTGCCCAAGATCCCGAGAGGAGAATGGAGGAGAAGGGACTGCGGCGTGACCATCCCCCCTGGGGGGTGATTTCTCGCTTTCTGTCTCTAATGTCTCTCTCTGTCTGTCTGGCGAGCGCACGCGCCCTATAGTGAAAATCTCTCCAAAAAAAAAAAAAAAAAAAACACACAAAGGGTGTGTCTGCATGTGTGCACAAAATTCCAAAAGGAGGGAGAGAATGAGGAAAAGGGACTGTGTTGTGACCACATCATATGGGAAGATGGGGTGCTTTCTTGCTTTCCTTTTCTCTCTCTCTGTCTCTCTCTGGCAATGTGTGTGCCCTCTGGCAAATCAAAGAAAAAAAAAAAAAAGACATCCTTGAACTTACTGTGGGCCAGTGCCTCCTGCACCCACCAGTAGTTCTTTTTTATTTTTTAAAGAAGTATGTATGTACATATTTAATTCCACTTGTTATTATTTTTTAATTTGACCAGAGAGAGAGAGAGAAAGGGAAAGCGAGAAGCATGCCACCAGGTCCAGGACTCGAACCACAGTTGGCCATGTGGGAATCCAGTGCCTTTAACCACCACACCATGTGCTGGCCCGACCACCAGTAGTTGTCTTACGGCCTCACTTACCACCACCTGATGCTTGCCTGCCCATCTTTTCTGTTTAAGGTTCACCTCTATGCTGGGGCACACGGACTGCAGGAGGGCAGGGCCTCGGTCAGCACTGCCCCGTGGTATGGCCAACCTGTGGAACCAGAACGCTACTTGGCCCTCAAGTAAGCTATACACTTAATAGTAAGCATGGTTTTCCTCTCTCCCTGGGCAGTACTGGCTGTGCGTCTGTGTGAAGCATCCGAGCCTAATCCGGGAGCAAACTGAATGGCTCTCGCTCTACATAACATCCAGGAGCAAAACACATACAGCATTCAGCCTTTGTGGAGTGAGGGTATTTGTAAGAATCATAAATTAATTTTTTTTTTTATGGGCCAACCTCAGAGCCTAGTGGTTAAGGGAGCCAGAGCCCATACGGCCAACTGTGGTTTGAATCCTAGCCTTGGTAGCTTGAACTAAAAACCACAATGGAGAGGCCAGCAGGTAGTATAACAGTTAAGGTTCTGGACTCCCACATGGTCCACCTAAGGCTTGAAACTCACACTGGGCGCATGTGCGTGTGTGCCCAAGATCCGGAGAGGAGAACATAGAAGGGATTGTGGTGTGGCCACCCCCCAGGGGGTGATTTCTTGCTTTCTGTCTCTCTGACAAGTGCACGCACCCTTATAGCAAAAATCTTTGCGGGGGTGGTGGGGGGTGGGACCAGCAGTTGGCATAATGGCTTTGTTGCTGAACTCCCACGCAGTTGACTGCGGTTCGAGTCCCAGACCAGGTGGCTTAAACTCACGCCGGGCGTGTGTGTATGCGTGCCCAAGATCCCTAGAGGTGAATGGAGGAGAAGGGATTGCGGCATGGCCATCCCCCCTGGGGGGTGATTTCTCACTTTCTGTCTCTCTATCTTTCTCTGTCTTTCTGGTGAGCGCACATGCCCTATAGCAAAAATCTCTCCAAAAAAAAAAAAAAAAATCTTTGGGGGGAAAAAATTCACACTGGGTGCATATGGATATGTGCCTAAAATCCCAACAGGATGGAGAATGGAAGAAAAGGGACTGCAGCATGATCACACCACATCAGGGGGTGCTTTCTTTCTCTCCCTCTCTTTTGTCTCCTGGCAAACACATACATCCTCTGGCAATTCAAACAAATTAAGTTATTTATAAATTATGAGAAAAGGACCTTACATTCAATACATTGCTTAAGTAGTCAGACCCTATTATGAACAGCTTAAAAATTATACAGAAGAGGAAATCAGCAGTTAGCATAATGGCTATGTCGCTGGACTCCCACGTAGTCGACTGTGGTTCGCGTCCCGGCCCCAGTGGCTTAAAACTCACGCCGAGCAGGTGTGCATGCATGCCCAAGATCCCGAGAGGAGAATGGAGGAGAAGGGATTGCGGCGTGACCATCCCCCCTGGGGGGTGATTTCTCGCTTTCTGTCTCTCTGTCTCTCTCTGTCTGGCTGGCAAGCACACGTGCCCTATAGCGAAAATCTCTTAAAAAAAAAAAATTATACAGAAGAAACACTTCTTTTCTTTTTTTAAGAGATTTTTGCCTTAGGGCATGGCTCGGGGTCTTGGGGGGCGGGGCAAAGACACAGTGAGAGGGAAAGTGAGAAATCACCCTCCAGGGAGGATGGTCACACCCCAATCCCTCCTCCTCCATTCTCCTCCCAGGAGTTTGGACACACATGCACAGGTGCCCAACATGTTTCAAGCCACTCGTCCGGGACTCATACCACAGTTGGCCATGTGGGAGTCCAGTGACATAACCACTACACCATCTGCTGGTTCTGAGGAAATTCTTTCAAACTATTAATTGACTATAGGGCAGGTCAAAACTAAATATAAATCATATAAACTGATCATAGCAAATGACAAAAACTGCATGAGGTCGCTGGAGTTCTACATGGCCGACTGCAGTTTGAATCCCCGACCGGGCAACTTGCTTTTCTCACTTTTCTTCTCTCTCTCTTTGTCTCTTACTCTGT
>NW_006159610.1:3040728-3101243 GCF_000334495.1 Tupaia belangeri chinensis
TGAGTCCCAGACCCAGTGGCTTGAAAAACACACTGGGCTCATATGTGTGCATGCCAAAAATCCTAACAGGAAAATGGAAGAGAAGGAATTGGGATGTGGTCATCCCTGGGTGGGGGTGACTTCTCACTTTCCCGCTTTCTCTAGCAAGTACACACACCCTATTGCAAAAAATCTAAAAAAAAAAAAATGCATACATATATATGTAAGTATTCATACAGACAGCAAGGTACACCCACCTGAAATGCAACTAAAACAAACCTTTATAAAGAATAAAATTAAGTTAAACCTGTAAACTGAAATCTTTTTACAGGCTCTCCATTGGGAGGCATGCAGTTATGAAAAATTATGAGACTGATTCTTTAAGCAGAGGGTAAAACCACCAAAATAATCACCCATCCTCTGAAGGAAAGAAGAGCCTTACTGATGGCAACTCCAGACTTCACTGCGGTCACGGACTGGAAGGCTACTGCCTCAGACTCTCCTCTTCTGCACACGCCTCTGCCCACGAGGCCCCAAGGCCTTCTTCCCTGTTGCCCCAGTTCCTCCTCTTCCAATACACAGACCACTCCCCTCCCTGGGGGTGGGGGGGGTCTTCCCTGAGCACTTCCTCCTTCAGGACTGCTCAACACCACACTGGTCCCCACTGCTGGTGCTATGTCTCTAATTTGTCTGGGACCCCCAAGAGAACAGGGCTTTTTGTTTCTTTGTTTTTAAATGAGAGACGTGCACAAACGAGAGAAAAACAGAAAGAGAACCCTTGACAGGACCTCCTCACACCACGATTCCCTTTACCTGCCCTCCAGCCCTTCTGGAGACTAGACACTCACACATGCACCTGGCATGTTAACCAGGCTGATCCTGGGATCTAAACCCGTGGTCGGCCACAAGGCCTCTGGCCATGCAGGGTACTCACGTTACCACTGCACCATAGTGGCTGGACCAACAGTCATATTGCACATCTGGCACGCTCCACAGCACTAGTCGAATGCCGGGCACACAACTGCAGTGTAAAACAGGCTACTGACTGGTCAACGAGACACTGAGACTATCCCACCTTGTGTGACGCTTTACGCCTGCAAACTAAATGCCACCACCACGCAGAGGATGCCGCGTTAACACTGAGGCTAAGACTCAACTCGCTGGGTACCAAACTTACGCTGCTATATTGGGTTGTCGGAAAAGTCACGACCCAAGAGCTTAAGCTCTAACGCAAATCCTCATCACTAGTCTCTTTGGTAATACTTAAAAAAAAAAAAGAAGATGCTTATGATTTTATATAATCAAAAAGGTATATGAAAAGCTCTGACTTGGGAACTACAAATGTGTAAACTGAGGGACACAACCACTGTGGACAACTCACAAATCATACCCACGGACTGCTGTCCAAACAAACCAGGGACTGTCATGACCTTAGCCCAGATCAGGAGAGCTGAAATCAACACCCAGTACCCAGAGTTGGCGGTTACGGTCTCCCATCCCAACATGCTTCCCAGCTCTTATTCCTAAACCTCTCCTCTAATGGATATTATTTCCTAGAAATGGAGGCAGGAAAAGGGAACTGTCTTGCCAAGTTGGTGGACATACAGAGGGCAGGGGTCTCGTGTTCAGCCCCAATCCTGCCTTCTCCACTAGAGCTGAGAATCACCCTGCCCGGCTGGCAGCAAGACAAGAGGATTCAGATGCTGTCCCTCTTATGTCAGGGGTTTCCCCATGGCCAGGCAGGGTGGGGACAGAGGGTCATGCTCAGCTCCATCATGGATTATCCAGGGAAGAGCCCTCCCCACCCAGCACGATCCTCCCACACCCTTACCTTGTAGATGATGCCCCCTGTGGCAGAACACGTCAGCATGTAATTGCCCTCTGAGTCAAAAGCGAAGAGCCGACCCCTGGGGACCTGAACCTGCTTATAGCCGCTGTAGCCAGACAGCACGAAGGGGCCTGTGGCGTCCGAGGGGAGGCCATACTCAGACACCTTCAGGCCGCTCTTGTGGATGTTCCACTGGATGAACTGCGGTCACAGAGCACAACAAGAGCAGGGGGTCAGCAGGGGCTGGCAACAGCAGGTGGGGCCCGAGCCCGGGAGGAAGGGGCAGGACCCAACCCCAAGCAGAGGTTTGAGAGGACACCCCACCTCCCCCAGCCTCAGCCCTTTAAAGAGGTCTTTCAGGTACAGAGGCAGGAAAGGGGCTAGGGTGATGGGCCCACAGGTCACATGTTTTAAGGAAGAAAATCTAGAGGAAGTCAACAACTGTGTGTCAAGTTCACCCCTCGCCAACCTGATCCCAGGAGAGGACGGGGCGGCACCTGTGCATGGACTGCTGGCCTCTCAGGCAGGGAGCGTGCTTTAAGTGACCATCGTTATCATCACTGTCAGAGTCAGGACCCAACTAGTTTGTGCTGACTTAGGAACAAAGCACGGAGAACAAATTCCAAATATATTTCCAGCTTCTCAGCAGAAACCAATTAAGCACTGAGCAGCATGGCCATAAACCGTACCTCCTTCACCATGGTTTTTCTAATCTGTTAGCCCACCCTGGGCTACTGGGTTCTAACTACTCCTCCGCTGGGAGTCCTACCCACGTAAGTAGGAAGTCAAACTTAAATTTAAAAATCCCCTGTACCCAGTTCTGGAATGTAGAATTTCTTTTGTAATCACTGTGTTCAATGGATAACACAGGTGGACAGCATAAAAGCAAAAGGGCACAGGAGGGCATATCTGAAAGCCAGCCGTCCTCCCACCTCTGCCACTTACCCCAGCACCCCTTCCAAGGTAATCACTGCTCCCACATCCTGATGGACCCATCCATACAGGGAATCCACTGGGGGTATTTACTGTCACCGTTTTTTAGAGGTGGGGAGGTGGGTGGAGGCTTCTTTTTTGGTCTTTGGACTCTCTTCAGGCCAGTGTGCCTCTGGGAAGCTATCCCCAGCCCTCAGCAAAATCTCTGCATCCATGCCGCAACCACCCAATTATCAAGCTCACCAAAGCATGGCCTGACCCTGAGTCCAGACCCCGTGAATCCCCCTACAGTGAGATGAGCTGCCTTTGTCATGTAAAAGAGAACAGCCAACTCCCACTGAACTCACTTAAAAATCACAGAGATCCCGTGAGATGAATTCCAAGTTTACCTCGTCTCACTGATGACAAAACAGGCCCACAGAGAAGCCCAAGGTCATAGAGCAAGTAAACAGTAGAGTCAGGACCTAAACCCAAGGCCACCGTGTTGTGCTGGTGCTGACCCCAGTCCTGCCGGGCCCTACCTTCCCATCCTCGCCGATGCTGTACACAGTGTTCTCGTCGTAGCTGAACTCCACGGAGTAGACCTCGCCGCAGTGGGCCTGCCAGCTCATGGCACACTCGTGCTGCTGCATGTCTGCATGACGAGACATGGCCAGGGCTCCCACAGGGGCAAACCAAAAGCCCCCACCCACAGCAGGAGTCCCTCCTGCCTGCTCAGGGGGGCCAGCTATTCTGGAGGCAGAGGATCTCCTGGGCTCAACCAGCATGACAGGACTGGCCCTCATCCAAGAAGCCAGGCTGCCTATGAGCCTCAGAGGCAGTTTCCTTCCCTGGATCAGAAGTGAAGTTCAGGACTCCCAGAGAGAACTCGAGCTCTTCTGAGGGGCAGTAAGTCTAGGAGGTCACAAGAATCCCTGAGAGGCCTCTATAACTTCCCGCCAGGGTGTCATGGGGAATCCACTGACAAGAGCCACAATGCCCCATCGCAGACCCTGGGACATCTCCTGGGGACAGGGTCTGGCCTGGGGATGTGTAGACAAAATGCCCAATATTCTGCCACATGCCTCTGGTTAAGGTACGCCATCCTCGTGGGTCCCCCTGGACCCCACACAGGCTACGAGGACTCAGATCCAACAGCTGAAGACAGAAGGACTGTTGGCCTCCACACCCCCACAGCTACTGGCACTATCCACATGCAAGTGATGATGAAAACTCCAACCCAAGTTAAGTTCCAGGGCATATGTGAAACCACCTTTTGGCAAGAGCCTTTAGTCCAGCTGGACAAAAAAAATCCACCCCTCTTCTCTGGGGCATTTAAGAAGGGGACTGGGATGGCCAGGGCACGCTTGCTTACCGAATAGCCGGATGATGCCATCGGCTGCCCCTGTGACCAGCAGGTTCCCGTTGTGATTGAAGGCTGTACAGTTGATAGCAATGGGTTCTGGGTCCAGGGAGAACTGGAGCTATGGAAACGAAAGAAGAGCAAAGTAACTCAGAATTTAAAGGCAGCCCTGGCGCACTGCCTAGTCCACCTCAGCCCCCGGGCTGGGTTTTCCGCCAGCTCTGGCCCCACGCGAACTTCCCCTGGGAATGTGGACCTGAGCCTTTGCCAAAGTCCGAGCTTGTGATCTCTGTGCTCTTTTGAGAGGCAAGGTCTGTGTGCCTGTGGACCCTGTAGTTTCCATACAAAGACGGTAAGCCATGCATGCCCAGACATAAAATGAAAACCCACCATGTGGCGGCCTGTGCTGCATTCCAAGTCCACTCCAAGCTAATTCTTGTTGAAAAGTCCCACTGCCTGCAGGAGGAACGCCTCACTGATGGCCTTTCCTCACAGGCAACACAAGGAACAGCGATCTGACCACACAAAGGTCGCAGCTGCTCCACGCCCTTCCCAGCAAGCTCTACAGTTAGCTCCCCACAGGAACACCCAGAAATACAGCAGCAAACAAAACAACCTCATAGAACTTAGGGTCTATTCATAAATCTAATAATTAATGAAAAAGGTCATTTCAAATGCTGTGGGACCCCAGGAGCCCTATATAACCATACAAGAACTCAAAGTACCATGCATAATGCTTTTTAAAACACACACACACACACACACACACACACACACACACAGGCACAGTTCTAAGCTGGTCAAAAAAACAAATCCTCTAGAGGCCAAAAATAAGGAGAAAGCAAGAGTCCAGAAGACTAGTGACCAATGGCTCCCCGTACCTGCTGCTTCATGGTTTTCGTGTCCCACAGCAGCAGCCTGCCAGGAACCTGGTTCGTGCCTTTGCTGCCAATGTCTGGAGCCGAGAAGTCTGCCTGGGAGGGGAGGCTCGGAGCTGCAGCCGAACAGACGAAAGAGGCCCCACTGGGGCTGCACGCGAGAGACAGGATTCTGCAATACACGGGGCTGCTCAGACACGCCGCCGCCCCCAGGGGGAGGGCGGGCTTCGGCCCTGAGACTGGATCCTGCTACCGATGGGGAAGGCCGGGGCCATGCAGACCACCTGCAGCAGCCGGGGGCAGGGAGAGACCTCCAGCTCACCTGGGCATATCATCGTTGATGTTGATTTCACAGAGATTCTTCTTGGCTTCGGTGTCATAAAGACGCACCGTCCCCACGCCACTGCCTAGCAAGAGCTGGAATGAGAAGAGGCGGGAGGTGGGAAGGTCAGGGTGGCCTAGTCTAGAAGGACCTCCAGAACAGAAGCAAAACTACAAATGGTGGCTGCAGGACGGAAGATGCATCAACTCAGATACACCTGGAACTGTTCCAGCTGGCCACACGAGACCCTTTGGCCCCCTCCTCCTTTCAGTTTTAAGTCCCAGCTGCTCCAACCCTTCCTTCTCACTCCCCATCTACCCACAGCCCCTTCCTGGTTGACTGTCACATTTGCCTTTTTAGGGGACAACTCTGGTACTGGACTTATAGAAGCTTCCAGAAAAAAATAAAAGCGGCAGAGCCAGCAGGTGGCATGGTAGTTAAGGTGCTGGACCCCACAAGACCGACTGCAACCTGAGCTCCAGACCCAGCAGACTGAAACTCACTCCAGGCACGTGCGCACATGCCCAGAATCGGGAGAGGAGAATGGAGAAGGGATTGCAGTGTGGCCATCCCTCCTGGAGGGGTAATTTCTCACCTTTTCCCTCTCTCTGACTCTCTCCAGAGAATACATGTGCCTCGTGGCAAAAATCTAAAAAAAATTTAAAAATAAAAATAAAAGTGTCTATCCCTCAGGCACTTGTGATTAATTTGGTGAAAATCTTCAATGATAATACTAAACACTGCACCAGAAGCAAGCGCCAGAAGCAGCCCGGGTCTGAGGGCATTCCCAGGGACGTTAGCTTGATCGTGACCTCTGCTTTTACTTGCAGGATTGACACGGGCACAGGGCAGGCCCTGGGATCCTGGTACCGTGAGAAGAGTGCCTTCAGCTGTCAAAAATGTTAGAAAAAGCAGGGTTTGCTGTTTAGGCTACATGAGATGATCCCTGCAAAATACATTGCCAGAAAAAAACAATAAATCTAGTTTACCTCCTTAACTACAACTCTTATTTTAAATATTAAAGTCCAGAGAGAAAAATCATACTGCACTGTTGCTGGGGGCAATCAGGCCTGTGGGAACCACAGACGGGAGCATCGGCCCCTCACAGACTCAGCTGCTCCCCTTGGGGCCTGGCGCAGGAGGGCTCTGGGCAGCAGGAAGTCTCTGAGCAGCAGGAGGGAACTCACTGGGAACGTGTGGGGAAACACGACAAATGGGGACCCAGGAAGTCAAAGGGTCAGAGGGTCTCCCAGGGGAAACCACCACACACAGACAACAGGAAGCCTTCTGCAGTCTGGCAGAAGCCTATTCTCTAGGGCCTCTATGGGCTCATTTCAGTTCTTGTTAATCCAGTAACCTCACTGCCACCCCTAAACCAGAGCCTGCTGGCCAATCTGGGGGATGCAGTCTCAAGTCCCCAACCGCACTCCCTGAGGGTTTATTCATGAAAGGCTATGCTTTTACCATGTCTAAGTAAAAACGCAATGGCAAATACAAAACTGAAACTACTAACATAAAGCAAATGGAAACTGAGTGGGTCTTGAGGATTAAAATAAAGGGTAACTTGGTCTAAAACCCAGAGACATGATGGAGAGAGGGAGGGGTCTGGCCCCTCTACTTGGCCTGTGGGCATCCCTGGGGATACTTCCACTGGTCCTACAAGGTGAGCACTCAGCAAAGCGTCACTTACCAGCCGGTCCCGCTTGGTGGCCCATTCTAAGGAGAGCAGTGGTGACTTGGAAATGGAAGACGCTTTGGTCTGCATGATGGGGTTGAAGGACCACACTTTGATGACCCCGTCTACATCCAAGCTGGCGACCCTCCTTCCTGAGCAATCCACTCTGAGATAAAGAAAAGCAGAGGATGGCTCACATCCTTCCCATAGCCCAGCATCCTCTGCAGCTAATGTGGAGATGATCACTTTTCCAACTTTCCAGATGTACTTGCTAACAAGTAATCCCTTAGAGCCATCAGGTGGCATGGTGGTTAAGGCGCTGGACTTCCACATAGCAAACAACAGTTCAAGTCCTGGACCCAGCGACTTGAAAATCATGCTGGGCACATGTATGTGCATGCCCAAAATCTCAAGAGAAGGGATTGCTGTGTAGGCATCCCACCTAGGGGGTGATGTCTCACTTTTCCTCTCCCTGTCTCTCTCCAGTGAGCACACACACCCTATTACAAACTAAAATAATAATAATAATAATAATAATAATCCCAAAAGGCCTACACTCAAAGGACAGGTGCAGGCTCTCTAGAAATACTCGTTCATTCATCTAAGAAATACTTACTAAGGGACCAGCAGATGCCATAATGGTTACATTGTTGGACTCCCGCATGGTCAACTGACCACAGTTTGAGTCCTGGACCCAGCAACTTAAAATTCATGCCAGGCACATGTGCGTACATGCCCAAAATCCCCAGAGAAGAATGAAGGAGGAGAGATTGTAATGTGGCCATACCTCCTGGGGGGTGATTTCTCACTTTCTGTCTCTCTGTCTCTCTCTGTCTCTCCAGCGAGCACATGGGCCTTATAGCAAAAATCTCTCTCTAAAAAAAGGAAATACTTACTAAGACCCATGGTGTCTGAGCTATGTGTTAGACACCAGGGACAGGATAGCGGACAAGGCTGGCAGGGCCCTGCCCTCAGCACTTGCAGTCTGTGGGGATTGGGGGCCTCCTGTAGCACATTCCAGAACAGCCCATGGGCCCACAGAGCCCACTAGGGTTCAAAACAAGAAACCTACCTATCCCCAAAAAATGACACTCCATGAAGATTTGTTCCTGAAAGGCCATGCTTTTACCATGTTTGAATAAAAACCTTATAAATATAAATACATACCCAAAGGCACTAACATAAAGCAAATGCGAATCAAGCGAGTGTTGGGGGTAAATCAACACTAACTTGACCCTAAAACTCAGAGATGTGATCATGAAGGGCAGAGAGACTGACTAGTGCAAAGACAGCTGTGAGCAGGACCCCACATGGTCAGCCATCTGCCCTCCGCACTCTTCAGGGGTCACCATGGCCTTCATGGACCACCCCACCTTCCACATCTCTGTTCTCCCCCATCGCCTGCTGGCTGCACCTTCGCCTGCATTGCCCGAAGACCCTTGTTGGGTGGCTGAGCCCCGGGCCCAGCCCCAGGCCCACCTGCAGTGCATGATGGATGAGTGGTGTTCTCCGTACTCTTCCTGCCCCAGCACGATGAAGGGCTGCTCGGGCCGTGCTCCGCCCCCCTCAGGGCCCACCGTGGGAGCCCTGGTCAGTGGCTCCACTGGCTCCACGTGCACCTCTGGGCTGGGCTCTGCCTCAGAGCCACCAGCTTCTGGCCTCTTCTCTGTACACTGAGCAAGCAAAGCAGTGTCAAGTCAGCTGGGAAAGGCCCCCACCCCGGGAGCACATGGGGTGACCAGTTCACAGCACTCGGGAGCCCTGTCCAGAGGAGAGCCCTGAGCAGGGTGGGGTACCCGCTCCGCATAGCCTCCCTGGAGACTGCTCCACTCACAGGCCCTGCTGAGGGCCAGGGAGTTGCAGGCCCCTCCGAGCTGAGAGGACCCCAGACACAAGTCTACCCCTGTTGGCCAGACCGAGGGAAAGGAACACTGCTTGAGAGTGACCCTGCGTGCCCAGCACGTGCTGAGGGTTTTACAGCTTTTCTCTCATTGAATCCTTCCTAAAACCACATGAGATGCCATAATTACCCCATCTTACAGCCATGGAAACTCAGACTGACAGCGAAGCTAAATACCTTGCCCGAGGCCACACGGCTGGCAAGGAGTCAACCTGAATATAAAGCCTGGCACGCCAGAGCTCAGCCTGGCTCCTCCCTAGCACGCCACAGTGCCAACCACATCTCCTCCTGAGAAGGAGGCACTGGTGGACTGAGGGCAGAGACTATAGGCTAGCTGGGGGTCCACAACTGCCCCATCTCTGCCACCCTGTGGCACCAACCATCAGCCACCAAATCAGGATGTGCTCAAAAAGACACGCCCTGGGGTTCCTGCTGCCCCTCGAAGCGCCCCTCAGGCACCAGCAGGAGTAATGCAACAACACGAAGACCCTCAGACCTTATGGGCTGTCCCTGGATTCCAGGAACATCTTTCACCATGCAGTGCCAGAACAGATTTGAGACCTGAGCCTTGAGGGCTTATTGCCACCTAGCCAGAACCACTACCACCCTGCTCACTGGCAAAAATGCCTCTAACAAAGGCAAGGGGCCCAGTAGGAGCTAAATGGTCAAGAAAGTGACTTGGCCAGGAAAACCATAAATCTCTCGGACTTTTGCCTTCAATCTGGAGTATGTGGCAGAAACAGAAGCAGCTTGCACTGCCAGGAAGGACGGGCCCTGACCCATATTCCCAGAGAGGGCTGTGTGAGAGAAAGGGATCCTATGGCAAGTGGTGGGAAACAGGTCTCCACGAGCCCGGCACGGGCTGGCATGGCAGTCAGCCTCAGGGAACGAAGGCTATGCCAGGGTTCCCAAGCCCACCTAATCACTGAAGTTGTCTCCCGGGAGCACTTCCAGAGCCCTCAGGGAAAGGCTGCATGGGGAAAGGGCCCAGCAGTGGAGCTTGGAGGGGCTGGGAGGGGCACTCAGGACCCCCTTACCTGGGATGTGGTGGTAGAGAAAAGCTCCTTCCTCTCCTTGCCATGGTCCTGCAGGCGCCGCTGCCGGTGCTGTGACCAGCTGGACTCCCCCGTGGCCAAGCCACTCAGGAGGCTCTTCCCATCCCTGGGTCCAGATGTTGAGTCCTTTCCCTTGGTGGCCTGAGGACAAGAAGCTGGCAGTGAAGTCTCTTCACACTGCCCAGGCTGTGACTACTGGACCGGGGGGAGCAGAGGCAGGGAACAGATTCTCTACGCCACAGCCCAGGAAGGGCTCCTTGGCCAGGCTGAGCAGGGAGTTAGAATGGTGTACACCTGGCCAGGCAGGTGAGGTTGTAGCAGCCTGGCCTTCCACCTCCCCTTCTCTGCTTCCTGTTAGGAGCAGGTTGGGTCACCTGCACTCCACAGCCTGCAATGTCTGTTACTTGGAGATGGTGATAGCTCCTCCACCTAATCAGATCAATTCACTTCAGCAAAAGGGGAGGAGCCCAGCACTAAGGGACCACCACGGCAGACCATATCTTACGCTAGGTGTTATAGACGTTTATAAGCAACACTATGTTTGGACAATATAAAATAATATTCGCACAATGAGCAATCACCTCTGTGGAGGGAAAAGGAAACACAATACCCTCTTTTATCTTGAGCCAAGTATAGGACTAAATCAGCTAATGTTAACGAATACCAGGACATTTGAAATTGATTACTGAGCTAGACCCACATCCTAGTGGTGAAGGGAGCCAGACCGCATATGCCAACTGTGGTTCAAATCCTGGCCCCGGCAGCTTGAAAAACACACTGGGCATGTGTGGGAGCATGTCCCACATCCCAACAGGATAGAGAAATGGAGAAGGGATGGCAATGGCCATGCCTCATTGGAGGGTGTTTTCTCCCTCTCTCTTTCTGCCTCTCTGGTGAGTGCATGTGCCCTCTGGCAACTGGGAAAAAAAAAAAAAAAGAGAGAGAGAGAGAAAGAAAGAAAGAAAATGATTACTATATAACCAGAAATTCTTTACAGGATTGTTGGAAATCCAAGGACCTTTGAATAACTAGGAAAGAAAAAAAAAACAAAAAAACAAAAACACAGTATTTTCTGGCTCCTTAGACAGGGTCAACCAAGGTCACAGTGACAGAATGAACTTGGTAACCCCCACCCACACCAGCCCTATGGAGAGAGTCTCCTTAATCTAGAGCCTCTTTAAAAGGAGCTGCCCCTTCCTAATTTTGCAAACGTCTGGCAGGACTCTCCTTCTCTGGTCTTAGTCCATAAACTGTGATGGTCAGACCCCTCCTTTTTAATTACACTCTTAACAAAAAGATGGGGATGCAAAAAGCCACTCAGGTTTGACACCGATGCTCTCAAGAAACCATTTGTACATAAGAGTTCAGTGAAGGAAAAGAACTCAACCGGAGTATATGTGCTGCTTTTTACTTCTACATGTTATTTCTTTATTTTTTTCCTTCCTTATTTCCTTCCTTCTTTCCTTCCTTCTTTCTTTCCTTCCTTCCTTCCTTCCTTCCTTCCTTCCTTGCTTTCTTTTTAAGGTTTTTGCCATAAGGCACGTGTGCCCGCCAGAGAAAGAAAGAGAAAGGGAAAGTGAGAAATCATCCCCCAGATGGGGGGTCCACACCACAATCTCTTCTCATTCATTCTCCTCTCTGGAATTTGGACACACATACACCCGTACCTGGCGTGATTTTTAAACTGCAAGGTTTGGGACTTGAACCGAGGACTTAAACCAAGGTTGGCCATGTAGAAATGGCACTTTAACCATCCTGCCACCTACTGGCCCTTCTACTTACTATTTTGTATGTTAAAATTAAACAACTTAAAATATAGACTCCTGGGAACCTTAGAATCATGTGAACAGGTAAGGAAGGAAATTTTAAAGCACTGTTAGTTTACCTGCAACATAACCGTGGCTGACCTACAAGGTATTTCTGCCTAAATGACCTCAAGTAAAATCTGTTTATACTTGTAAGAGATGTTTCTTTAGAGGAAACGCTTGTTTCTCTGGATTCTGGATTATTTTAGGAAAAGTAGAGTACCTAGTCAAGATAAAATGAGTAAGAAGAAAACCAACAATAATTTCAATAGTAACTTCACAAGGGGTCTTCAAAAGGACCTGACAGCTGGAATTCACACCCCAATCTGACAGCAGAAACCATACTCTGAACAACTAGAAGAAAGCAATACCATGAAGGGGCAACCCGGAAGAAAGTGACTATTTGATAACAGAAGGATCAGAGGAAATGCTGTAGGCCTGGAGCTAAGGAGCATCACCAAGTCAAAAGGCCCTAATCTCAGCGCTTCTGGCCATCCTGGAGCAGCATTCCGCAGACCAAGGAACAGGAACAGGTTCCACAGTGTTAAAAGTGGAAGACCTCTCTTAGTTCCCCAGAAGCAACAGGTGGTCAAGACAACTGGTAATAGACAGTAGTGAGGTACCAGGGTGTCCCTGACCTGGTCTCTGGCATGTGATCCATGGGTGTCAACTCTCATTATACGAACCATGATTCCTCCCCACATCTGCTGATCCAGAGGATAACGAGTGGAGACGGGCCAGCAGGAGACATGGTAGTTGAAGTGCTGGGCTCTCACATGGCCCACCATGGTTCAAGTCCCAGGTGCAGCAGTTTGAAAATCATGCCAGGCAGATATGTACGCATAACCAAAATCCCAAGAGGAGAACGGAGAAGAAGGAATTGTGGTATAGCCATGCCTCCTGAGGGCGTTTTCTTTCTCTCTTTCTCGCTACATATATATGTGTGTATATACAGTTGTCAGAAACATGAACAAGGACAGATGGTCATAATGTATTAATGGCTGATAAATGTAGCTGTCTTCAAAACACATAAATAGCTATGGTAAATTTGTGTCCAAGGACAAGCGGATAGCATAATGGTTATGTCACTGGGCTCCCACATAGCCAACCACAGTTTGAGTCCCAGACCCAGTAGCTTAAAACTCACACCGGGTGCGTGTGCATGTGTACCCAAAATCCCGAGAAGAGAATGGAGGAGAAAGGATTGAGCATGGCCATCCTCCCTGGAGGGTGATTTCTCCCTTCCTGTTTCTCCGTCTCTATTTCTCTGGCGAGTGCATGTGTCCTACAGCAAAATTCTCTCATAAAAAAAAAAAAATTGTGTCTAACCACAAACAAATCTAATTTAAGCCAATGTTTCCTGTGACATAAACTTTGATTGACAGTATTGTTCTAAGAACAAATCTCATAAAAATCTTAACTGCTGGCTTCATATAACACAACATTCCAAGATTCTAAATTATATTCTGTCGCAATCTACCTGACTCCTACAGTCCAGGAGAGAGACTACAACCTGTGTTACATCACACAACCTTCTCACTATGGACAGTTGAAAGTTGACACCCATTCGTTTTTGGTGGCCTGAAAAGATGAAGAAGGATTCCAAAGCCTCACAGAGCTTGCAGGCTGTCACCCAAATGGGGCAGGAAATGAATTCCAGTATTTGGTCTCACCTGAAGCAGAACAAAGGCACCCCAAAGACAAGCCCTCAAAGCGCAGAGATAATAGACTGAAAGAGCTAGAGAAGGGCTCCCTTTTTCCCTCTCTGCCAAGATCCATGGGAATAGCTCCCAGGGGAGCTATTGTTACCACCAATGTCTCCATAGCTAGAAAGTAATTTTATACCAATAAAAGCCACAAGTACAGACGTTTGTGGGCAATTTGCTTTTTTCCCAGTGCAGCCAATTAAAGGTTATCTCTAGGATCAGACAAGTCCCATGTGAAGTCCGTAACTAAGCAAACAAGAAAGAATGATCATATGGTTTTGCAGTTACTTCCATTAAAAAAAAGGAAAAAAAAAAATTGGGGTTAGCCAATGGCATGGTAGTTAAGGTGGCTGGATCCCATAGACATGGCCATGGTTTGAGACCTGGACCCAATGGCTTGAAAAACACTCCAGGCATGAGAGCATGTGTGCCCCAAATCTCAAACGGGTGGTGAGACCGAGGAGAAGGGATTGCAGTGTAACCATGCCCCATGGGACATGGGGGATTCCTCACTTTCCCTCTCCCCGTCTCTCTCCAGCAGGCACACTTGCCCTTGTCAAATAATAAAATAATATTAAAAAAAGAAAGAAAAAGTTTGATGCTATGAGTATTTTCGTAATAATGACAACAGTTTCAGTGACTAATCTCAAGAGGGCAAAATGCTGATGTGAGGGAAATTTAACAAACTGTAAATGGTAGTTAAAAATAGGAAAGTCTCATCATTTTACATTTGCTAAATGAACAATAAAATAGTTCATTTACTTTTTGCATGCTTATTCTATAAAGGTAAAAAAGAAAGGAGGGCTCCAGTGTGGTAGGGCGGGGCAAAAGACCACATGCTCAACATGCACTGATAAGCAATGTGGCTTACTGATAAACCAGTGTCGTGGTAAACTGAATCCAAAGCAGCATTTTATCAAGATAACAGGAAGCCACACTCTGCATTTGGTATGGATGAGAGAGCATCTATTCAATAGAATTACACACTCAAATTTGGGCATGAACTCTAATAGAGAGACTGAAACATTAAAATGTCCTCCCAGAGGATGGGGTCCAGGACGTGAAAGTCTAGATCGTGCCATAACGGTAAAGCGTAGGGGAGTTGGGGAGAGTGATAAACACAGGGTACTTAGTGTGGAAAAGATGGGAAGGGTTGTCTTACACAGAAAGCTTTATTCCATGGATCTCCAGAGTTCAAAGTTAAGATCTAAGTGCAACAGTCTGGATACAGTCCGTCCCCAAGGGCTCACACACTGGAAGCTTGTTCCCTAACATAATGGTGCCGAGTGGTGTTGGACCTTTAGGAAGTGAGGCCTAGTGGGTGGTCTTTGGATCATGGGGACACTGCCCTCATGAACAGATTAATGCCATCTGGGGGTGGAGTTCTTGCTCTCATGGGAATAGGTTATTTTCCATGAGAGTAGGTTGTTATAAAACTGAGAGGGTTGAACACGGGTCACTCTCTCTGCATACCCTGCTGACCTTTCCACTTCCTTCCGCTGTGCTATGCTGAAAGATCAGGTGCCAGCTCACGCCCTTAAGACTTTCCAGTCCCCAGAACTGTGAACTAAATAAACCTGGGTTTTTGTGTTTTTTTGTTTGTTTGTTTGAAATTTGCCAGAGGATACATGTACTTGCTAGAAAGAGACTGAGAAAGAGTGAGAGCGAGTGAAAGCATCCCCCCCTGCTCCTCCATCTCTCCCTCCTTTAAGAACTATGGGTGCACGCACACACACACACACGCACACACACACCACAACTATGGGTGCATGCACACACACACACACACACACACACACACACACACACACGCCTGGTGTGTTTTTCAGCTTCTGGGACTCAAATCACACAGTTAGCCACATGGGATCCATGCCACCAGTTAGCCCAAAGTTCTATTCTTGATAAATCACCCAGTATCTTAGGCTCAGCAACATGATAATGAACCAAGATCACAAGTAAAAGTTATAAAAAGATTTCTACTTAGAACCAGCAGTTAGCGTAATGGCTATGTCGCTGGACTCCCACATAGTCGACCGCGGTTCACATCCCGGACCCGGTGGCTTAAAACTCATGCCGGGCGCGTGTGCATGCGTGCCCAAGATCCCGAGAGGAGAATGGAGGAGAAAGGATTGCAGCGTGACCATCCCCCCTGGGGGGTGATTTCTCGTTTTCTGTCTCTATGTCTCTCTCTGTCTGCCTGGCGAGCGCACGTGCCCTATAGCAAAAAAAAACTCTCAAAAAAAAAAAAAGATTTCTACTAATAGCTTCCTTTTTAAAAAAAATTTATTTACTTTTTTATTGTTGTTGTTCTTTTTAAAGAAATCACCCCCCAGGGGGGATGGCCACACCGCAATCCCTTCTCCTCCATTCTCCTCTCGGGATCTTGGGCACGCATGCACACGCGCCCGGCATGAGTTTTAAGCCACCGGGTCCGGGATGTGAACCGCGGTCGACTATGTGGGAGTCCAGCGACATAGCCATTACGCTAACTGCTGGTCCCAAAAATCTATTTACTTTTTCACTCCATTTGTTATTAGTATTTTTTTAATTTGACCAAATAGAGACAGAAAGAAAGGTTAAGTGAGAAAATAAACTTCCGGGCCCAGGAATCGAACCGGTTGACCATGTGGGAATCCAGCACCTTTAACCACCTCGCCATCTGCCGGCCCCAGGTTTCTACTAATAGCATTCTAACAAACATGTGTTCCCACTTTAGCAGGCAGTGATTTCCATTCCACAAGAGGCCATCAACCCAGAGAACATGCTTCTGTACACAACAGGAACGTGAGCCAGATGACCTCTAGGCTTCCCTCCAATGGGAAAGTTCCAGGGTTTTCTTGAACTTCAAATCTATCAGATACTTTTAGAACTGAAGCATTAGTGATAAACTGAGTCTAAATAATCTACCATCAATAAAACCCAGCGACTTGACCGTTGAGTTTTCCAGATTGTAGAGATCTGTCATCTCCATTCAGGAATGAAAACATCGCCCTATTAACATGCCACATAGAGTCCAGCTCCATGGCCTGGTGGTTAAGGCAGCCGGATCTCACATGGACAACCATGCAGTTTGACCCCCAACCCAGCAGCTTGAGAAGCACCCAGGTGTATGATGGTGCCTGCATGCCCAAAATCCCCAAAGGGGGGCGGGCAAATGAAGGAGAAGGGATTAGTGTGTGACCATTCTCCATGGGGAGGGCATTGTCCTCTCCATCTCTGTCTCTCTATGGTGACCACATGTGCCCTCTAGCAAAAGAAAAAAAAAAGACCAATCTGCTTGATTAGGTTGGGCCCTCAGAAAAGTCATGAAGCATTTTTCTGATTTTCTATACAAAAATGAAAAATGTATCATGACTTTTCCAATGACCTCACAGTTAAAGGCAAGATGAGGAATGTGCTGCTGGAAATGATACATGCTTACTCTCATTTCTAGGCTGTAAACTACACAGTTTCCTGTTGCATTTCATCCTTACCATGTGACACACAGTTCCGGAATAGATAAAGAGCGTGGCCACAGGCTAACCCCCAAAGAGTCTGTCTCTACGCTTTCGATCAATTTAAGTTAACAAAATTGAATTCCACAATTTCAAGCTCATGTGAAGGGACTCAACACTCCCTACAACATCTATTAAACTTATGAATGTTGCACAGCGAGACAGATCCGGAAAGCAAATAGTGACCCTGACTCAGCCCCATTCCACAGACTTGGAATTCTTTTATTTTTTTCCAGTTTGCTATAGGATGCATGCACTCGCCAGAGACAGACAGACAGACAGAAAGGAAGTGAGAAATCACCCCCCAAGGGGTTAGCCATGCGGCAATCCTTCATTCTCTTCTCAGAATTTTGGGCATGCACACATACACACACACACACACACACACACACACAAGCACCCAGCATGCTTTTCAAGACGCCAGGTCCAGGGCTCAAATCGAGTAGTCCTTAACCCCCAAACCACCTGCTGACTCTGGAATTCTAATTTTAACATTTGCATTTTTAGAAAAACAATCATAGGAGCAGTGGTGATTAATTTTTTATTGTTTCTTTTCCCAAGCAAAACTGGGGTGAATTTAAGCAATAGGTTGACAAACATGGAGCCAGGTAAACCTACGGCTGCCGACTCCAAAGCCCATGCTCTTTCTCACTCAGTGTCCTGTTGTTGAGCTGGAGCCCTAGATCTCAAACCCAGTCTCCTACCCCAGAGTGGCTGCCCCTGGCTTCTGCCTGCATGCCTGTGTCGCAGGTAAAGTGGAGGCTAGCCAAGGACAAGAAACCAAACCAACTACCACGCTGAAATTTTTCCCATTCCAACAGCAGCCTAGGGCAGACCTCTGCCTGACCGGGTACAGCAGTTAGTCCCAAACTTGCAAGTGGTCTCAAGCCAAGGGTGGGAGGAGAAGGCACAGACTACCACTTACTTGAGCTGCAATTAATAAAACCATACCAAAACAGAAAGTGTTACTACCCAAGCAATAACACATCATTCTGAGTTTGTCCGCCTTTCACTCTGCCAAGGAAAATTGCTTAGGGCACCCGCACGGGTGTTTTGGACATAAGCTGGCATCAAACACATTCTCTTGCAATCTTCTACACAAGTGAAAAATAGCAAAAATCTTTTGTAGAATCAGCAAAAGTACCCACATGTAGGTAAAACACATGATTCGAAATAAACTTAATTAACTTAATTAACTGATGGCACCTTGTATCACCAAAGGTTCAAAATTCTGAATTGCCTGAACTCACACTTGAACCTCCAAAACACAGTCATAAGCCCTTGGGTTCGCAGGTAGCTGATGAGAAAAAGGGAGGGGCCCTTCCAAGCCTACCTCCTGTCCTTGGCTGTCCACCGCTTCACCTGGCACACAGACGTGCAGGCAGTGATCGGAGGCAGCCACTCTAGGTTAGGAGACTGGGTCTGAGGTCTGGGGCTGCCCTTATCTGCGCACCCACATCTGCCCAGGGCCTCACACGCCACAGCCAGAAGGGAGGCAGAGGGGGTGCAGGTGGAGACAGCACTGGGCGGACCGTCCTCCTTGTTCCATTACAGCCTAAGATCTAATCTCATCCTGCAGGACTATCACTGGTCTATGGCCATAAAAGCGAGGAAGGAGGAAGAAAGGATGAGATGGGAGTCAAAGATCTCACCAGCATGCCCAGGAAGTCAGTCCTAAGGAGAGGACAGACGAGCTTACACTCGACAAGGAGGTCTGGAAGCCCAGGAAGATGCCACAGGCTCCCGGCACGAGTTAGGAAGGTGAGACTCGCTTACCTGACCACCGAAGGACTCTTTCTTGGCTGAGCTCTGAACCTGAGGGGGGGCCTGGGCAGGCGACAACCGTGAGGGACTCTTCTTGCTCTGAGGCAGCAGTGAGGACAGGAAGCCCACGCGAGGTGACTGGGACAGGGAGGCGTTCCTTTGGCTGCACACCATGGCTCTGCTCAGGCAGACACACCACAGGGTTACGGGCTGGGGTGGGGCACGGAGGAACCAAGAACAAAGAACTCCTGGACTATGGTGGTGCTAGTGACGGGCTTTACCCGGGTTCAGGGGCCTGGGCCCTGATGTGGTGCTATTCTTGGCACCATTTCTCATACCAAGGGAGCCACCAGCTGACCCAGCACGACAGTGAAGTCTGTGGCGCTTCTTTCGGGTCCGTGGAAAAGCTCAGAACTCCGTCTGACAGCTACTGGCCAGGTGCCCTCCAGAGCACATGGAATGTGGGTAGCCCAAATCCAGGTGTGCCGGAGGCTGACCATGCACACCGGCATTCAGGGATTTCACACGCAAACAAGTTACAGCTCATCAATAACGTGTCTATGTTACACATTCGAATGATATTCTGAATATACGGGGCAAAAGAAAATTCATCATTAAAATTTACTTTGTTTCTTTTTCGTTTTTTTGTAGCTGTTGTTCTGTTTTGGTTTTTGGGTGTTTTTTTTTTTTTTTTTGTAAATGAAGCTACCAAATGATTACCTGATATGTCTGGCTTTGCATTTCTTTTCAGTAGACAGCTATGTCTCCTGCTTTGTGCAGGTCCAATATCTGACGGCCTGTGTTCACACCTGACTCACCAGCACCTGTGATACCTGTCTGGGCCTGTTTCTTCACCTGCTACCAGGATCATCAATGCTGCCTCAAACTCCTTCTTTAACTGGTCATTTCCTCTAAGGTCGCTCCAATCCCTCTCTCTCAACCTACCTACCTCTTTTTTTTTTTTTTTTGGAGAGATTTTCGCTATAGGGTGCGTGCGCTCGCCAGACAGATAGAGAGAGACATAGAGACAGAAAGCGAGAAATCACCCCCCAGGGGGGATGGTCACGCCGCAATCCCTTCTCCTCCATTCTCCTCTCAGGATCTTGGGCACGCACGCACATGCCCCCAGTGTGAGTTTTAAGCCACCGGGTCCAGGATGCGAACCGCGGTCGACTACGTGGGAGTCCAGCGACATAGCCATTACGCTAACTGCTGGTTCCCAACCTACCTACCTCTTTAACCCTCAGGCAAGGTGCACACTTCGAGTCAGGTATGCCTCCCACGGAGGCTGTCAATCAGCCCATGTGGGAGGGAGGTGCTCTTTGCTCTTTCTGACATGCAAAAAACGCCCCAAGGCTTTCCAACAGAGGCTACGGTTTATTTATGCAGGCTGTGCACATCTGGATGTGCAGTCCCCTGGCAGAGTGGTAGTTTCCCCTCCCCCTGGGCGAGGCCGGAGGCTCAAAGACTGGAAACAACTCCTGCAGGACTTAAGAGGCCAGGGACCTTACTCATAAAGCTCGGAAGCCAGAGCAGTGTGTGCCAAGGAGGCTTGTCAGCACTTCTCCCTTGCCAACTTGGGGGGGGGGTAAGGGGGTGCAGAGGTGAGGTGGGATTAGAGTGAACCCGGGGCTGAGAACAGAGAAGACAGAGGAGAGGATGAGTCAGCCACCCCCTCTCCCACGAGATATCGCATACTCACAGCTCCGAGTCTCCCAGTCGATCCATACTGGAGACATACGGAGGCAATTTGTGCTGGACCAAGGCCTCTTCCTCTTCTGGCTGTTGCTCTTCTTTCTTCAGGCGGTGGATCTCAGCTTGCAATGCAAAAAGCTACGCAGGAGTAGGGCTGAGTTAGCCGGAGCTTCCTCGCCATCTTCCCTCTGCTGGGGAAGATTTCTAGACACAGCACATCAAACCCAACCACACTGGCTCAAAGTGCCTCTCGCCTCTGCCTCAAGGTACCCCTTCCTCACTCTCAGCTCATTGTGGGTTGGAAAAATGCAAAAGTGGCCTGGACTACAGTGTGGCGAGAAAACCAAAAATGGCTAGAAATCCAAAACCCGCTCCTTCCTTTTTTATCATTTGACTTGCTTCCTTTTTACCACTTGACTTGCTTCTTTCTGAATTTACTGAGAAATAACTCCACCCAGTCCTGCTTTGCTCTTTGGAATCTACAAAATCGGACTTTGAAACGCAGGTAGAAAAAAATTTTAAGCAAATTATGGGGTTTTGTTTGTTTGTTTGTTTGTTTGTTTGATGACAGAGTCTCGGCCTCCTCAGAAGAAATGGATAAACTCTAAAAATTAGAGCCAATCCCATAGCCTAGTGGCTAAGCTAAGAGAGCCAGATTCCACACGACTGACCACAGGTTGGCTGTACACATGATTTAAAACACAAATCTCACCTCTGGTTTTCAGAGACAATTATGGCCCTAAATCCCCATTGCTGGCTTTCTGGAGACTCACTTTCATCTGAGAACAGTTTGACTTGCCTATGTCTCATCAGTCCACCACTGCTGCTACATAATTCCACACACAAAAAGCAGAAGTACTTCCCCCAGAGCAAGACCATTCAGAACAAACCTTCTGACGCAGAACTTCATTTTCCTCTTGAACCTGGTTGGTCCTCTGACATTCCGCATCAAAGTTCAGGATCACAGGAACTGGTGCACAGAGTTAAAGAATAAACCTGACTAAGAAACACTGAGAAGTCCCTCCCAAACTCTTGACACAACAGCAAACACTTGAACTTGAGACGCAGGGAACAGAGTACAAAATTGGTGCTATGGGTTCTTCACAGCTTTATGAAATAGTGTCCTCTTGTCCTCAAGCCAGGCAGACTCACAGACACATTACGACCCACCTGGACGGCCCGCAGAGAGAACACATATCCAAACCTGAGCGTGTTCTCCCAGATATCAGCAGTGAAGAGCTAGTATGCAGCTGGCTCTTCACAGCCAGTCTAAGCTTTGGTGAGATCAGTACAGGCATTTAGCTCAAAGCAACCATGGACGCCAGTGGCTCTGCAAGCACCCTGCTAGCTGGCCAGAAGGATCAGCCATTTGGCCTTCCCCTCCCCAGATGGAACCTCTCCCTGGCAAAGGTTTAGACAGAGAAGAGGAAGCTTTCTGCAGACTCCACAGGCCATAGGCCACAGGCCACTCCAAGAACATCCATAATCTAGCTTAGGGTTTTGGTCTTTCCCAAATGCTTAGGACAGCTTCTCTCAGGAGTGCAGAGTGGCTAGGGTCTCAGAACTAGCAAAAGAAATTCCAGCCCAAAGGTATGTGCCCTGATTTGAAGAGCACTGTCTTGTACTGAAAAGATCTTGAGTGACAGTTTCAATTTCCCTGGAGGACCCAAGCAGTTAGGCCACAACCAACCTGCTAGTTTCTTCTGAAAGCCCTCAGGAGGAAGGTAGGCAGCAGGGGGAGAAATAAGACAGGCCTGGCATGGGTGGAAATCACCCTGACCCACGACAAAAAGAAAAGGCAGGAAAAGCCACTTTCCTATCTCCACCAGAAAGTGTTTCTCCAAGAGCCCCAAACACTACCAGTGGGTGGGCCTCTACAAGTCAGTTTATCAGGGCCTCCCCAGACAGCCCTGTCGGGCAGTCCAGTCAGACCAGGCTCCCTTCTCCTTCTCTAGATTTCCAACCTAGAGAACATGAACAATGGAGCATGCCCTGGGCCTCGGGATCTCAGGCCATCCATGGCAAAATGGAAGATTTGGTAGGCTGTAAATAACTTATGGACATATGTCCTCATGCGTTCTCTCTCCACCTCTTTCTCAAATACCCAGATACATATGCTTAAAGAGACTCTGCTTTCTGGCAAGTTGAGGGACACGGAGGTCACTTAACAGAACCCAAACTAATGCCAATAGGAGGAAGTTCCAGCCCAAGAAGTGTTCTCATCTGTGCTCTCAACTGCCTAGTCTCAGCAAAGGCAGTTGATTCTTGGGGACACATGTCATGCACAGAGAGGGTGCCAGCTGATTTCTCAAGGCCAGCTGGTTTCTCCAAGCAGCAGCTGTCCTCTGGCCCCTGTGTCTGTTGACTAGCACCCCCTGCTGCCACAGCGTCCACCCGTGCACTCAGCTGGCACTACAACAAGACAGCAGCAGAACCGGGAATTCAGACTCCCTGGCCTATGGACAAAAACAACCACACTTTGTCCAGCCCCTCACATGACAATGATCCTCGGGCATTTGGTAGATACATGGTTGCTTTAAGAGCAGTGGCCACAGATCACGTTGTCTAGATGTCTCAAACTAGGCTCCCACCCAAGGCAGCTAGCAGGATATGCATACACTGAAACAGGACGCTCAGGAAGTTGTGCAGGGACACAATGAAGGTGTCGGCCCACTGTCGTGAAAAGTAGGTGGCAAAGGTGGGGTTGGTGTCTGGCGATGGCAGGAAGGGCAGGGCAAACCAATCCTTCCACTCGGCCTGGTTCTGGAGCTCTGTGGCCTGCTTTGCAAAGAACTCCTGAGCCTTATCATTTCTGTTAGTCTGCCAAGACACAAAATAAGTAGCAAGGAGGGGAGAGAGACAAAAGTCAAGAGGTAAGATTCTTCATCACTACACAGGTCATTCGATACCAGCATGTCAAAGAATGTTACAGGATTCACACACTCTGTTCTCAAGGTCCTTGTCATTTCAAAGTTGGTTTAAACTGAAGTTCTAACGATAAACGCCATCCCGAAAATTAGTCTGATATTCAGACAACCTGAGTGACACATTTCCCCCAGGTCAGCTAAAATCTGTACTATTCAAACTCTAATCCAGCTTCTTACATTCTTTAAACCATCACCCAGGCTGACAAGAGGGGAAATGGGAATGAGGAAGACAAGTCAGATGATCTACAGATGATGAGAGGGGGAAAAAAATAGTAGGAAAATAGTCCAAAATACTGTGCCCTGTGACTGCTCTACTTCTCTAAACAGTACAGAGTCCTCCCTATGGGTCAGAAGAAAATCTATTTCTAAATCAGAGATTCTCTCCACCAAGGGAAGCAGAACCCTTGAGCCAACAGGCACCTGGATTGTGTAGACGAGATAAAAGCGAAACAGACTGGTTTTCAGTTTGTGGATGGTGGGTCTGTATATGTCCTCCAAGCGGCTGAAGAGTCTCCGCTCCAGGTAGCTCCAGTAATCCCGAAGGGCAGCCAAGTCATACACCTGCATTAACTGCTGCAGCTGTTCCACGATCTTGTCCACCTGGCGAGAGAACCATGGATGGAAAAGGTGCTAAAGGACAGGAAGACGTTCTCCCCTTCACTCCACAGCATACAACTTTTTCCTTCTTGCTGTGACTTCTGGATGTTAAAAAAAAAATCTAGCTAGTAATCTATAAAATTTTCAAAACATATTAATGTGACAGTTTCTAAGTTTCTTTGAGGTTACATTTGTGTTGTGAAATTCCAGGTGTAAAAGGACTCTGGTCCAGGAAGCAAGAGATCTGGCTCTAGGTCTTGGGTTGACCTGACTTACTTGACCAACTTGGCAATGTCACCTCAACTGCAATTTCAGTTGCTTCACATTGAAAAAGAAAAAAAAAAAAGGTGTGGGGGGGGGTGGCAAAAGAATCTGAGACAGTCTCCCTGGTCCTCCTCCAGCTCCACAATTCCAGGATTCCAAGGATCACAGGGAGTACACTGACCGATTCCTTCCAGTCATCCAAGTGCCACCATGTACCGCCATCATACCAAGTACCACCACCAAGTAGCAAAGACCCGATAGCTGAGCAGAATGTCACCCAAAGAAGTCACCTTCTTGTAAGGAGCAATTACAGCAAAGTAAAATTATACCTTTTTTTTTTTTAAAGAATTATATTTTATTTAACTTTATTGATTTATTTATTTTTAATTTGACCAAGGAGGGACAGAGAGAGAGAGAGAGAAGGAAAGTGAGACAGCAAGTAACCAGGCCTGGGACTTGAACCTCTCTCAGCCATGTGGGAGTCCAGCACCCTTAACCACCATGCCACCTGCCAGCCCAAAATTACATCTTTTCTCATCTGGAAAATGTTTTGGATACCAACATCATTCTTTTTTCTTCTTTCTTTCTTTTTGCTATAGGGCACTTGTGCTCACCAGAAAGACAGACAGAAAGCAAGAAATCACCCTCCCAAGGGGATGGCCACGCGGCAATCTCTTCTCCTCCATTATCCTCTCGGGATCTTGGGCATGCATGCACATGCACCCAGCGTGAGTTTAAGCCACTGGATCCGGGACTCGAACCACAGTGGATTACATGGGAATCCAGCATAGCCATTACGCCAATTGCTTGTTGGGTGGATACCAACCCCATTCTAATGCCCCTGTTTTACAGATCGGGACACAGAGGCCTAGAGAGGTAAAATGACATGCTTTTGCCACCGAATGACCACTAACCAGGTCTCCTAACTTGTCTCCAACATTCTTGTCTCTCAATTCACCTGCCAACACCAGATCAAGTCAGCACATACAACCAACCATACAACTCACACACTCACACAAATTCCAACAACTCTTAACAGAACATCACAGAGGGGGGAGTTTGTGTTTTGACATGTGCAATGAAGTCTTCCTCGATTGCTGATGCAAAATTGCAAATGAATCCCAGACCATTTGAAACAAACACCATCGATACCTGAACATAGCTAACGTTTAGAACTGCAGATCTCTTTGCTCCCACTGCCAATGAAAGTCAATTCTTGAATATTTCTGTGATCAGAAATTCTCAACCCTGTCTGCTAAAATCGTCCCATCCTGGCTAACGACCGGCAGCATCTACTGGGAGGCTGGGGTGGAGACAGTCGTGGACCAGGACTCAGGGCATCTGTGCTCCCGATGCTCCTGACTCTCCCGGCAACTTAGGACCAGTCACGTCCACCTCGGGGCCTGGGTTCTTTATCTGCCAGGCGAAGGCCTAAGTCTGCGGTCCCCCCCCCCCCGGTGCGGATGACAACGCCGCTCCCGCCCCGGAGGGCAATGCTGCGGGCGCCGGTTCCCGAGCTTCCTCGGGCCACCTCTGGCCGCGCCGCGCCGCGCCCGCAGGCTGCTCACCCGGAACCCCTTCTCTTTGTCCGCCTTGATCTCGGCGTCAAGCTGCCGCAGTGTGTGCGTGAAGCCACGGAAGAGCCTGCGGCCAGCCTACCAGCTCGCACGCCCCGCGCTCTCCGCGCCTGGGGCCCCGCCCTCCTGCCGGCGTCCCGCCCAAGCCCCGCCTCTAGCTCCTCCCCTCTCGTCACCCTTGCCCTACCAGAGGCGCGGCTGGCGGAGATTCTGTGTTTCTGGTTGAGTTCTCTCCCAGTCCCTAGAGGCTGCTTTGTCATCCGAGTTAGCTAAAGTGGCGGCTACCGCCCAAGTCAAGTAGAACTGGACTTTAGAGAATAGCCAGATAGCCAGGAGGCGGCCAGGGGGCGAGGTGGCTTCTTTATTAACAATAGGTCCAGGATTCCTCTGCTGTGTGCCCTCCTTTTCAAATGAGACAACGGGAATCCTATAAGGTGAAGTGACACAACAGGTGTGTCTTCAAGAGAGCTCTGACTCCCCAGAAAACCCTGCTTCCTTTAACAAGATTAATTTACTACATGGCAAGACAGCCACGGTGCACTGCAAAAAGGAAAAAGGCGAATTTCAGAACCGTATGTACCAGGGGTCTTCAAATAGTTCAGGAAATGCGTTATTATGAAAAAACTATACATGACATTCAAAAATTTTTTGCATCAAAATGGTACTGTAATTCCATATTCCCACAAATTTTGAAGTCCCCTGTTATACTATGACCCTAGCTTCTTTTAAAAAAAATAGGGAGGGAAGATAAGATAAGAAAAAGGTATACACGTGATCGTGTGCACATTTCAAAAATTCAGGAAGATTATGCACTGGCTGCTTAGAGTTGTTTTCTCTCAGAGGTGAGACCACAAGGGATTTTCACTTCCTATTTTATTCATATATAATATATATGTATATCTTGAAGTTTTTACAAGGTGTATAACATTTCTAGAAGGAAAATAGCTATATCTTTCAGCCTTACTGCCTTCATCTGTAAAATGATGACAATAATACCCACCTTGCAGAGTAGTAACAAAGATTTAATAAGATAATGTATGTAAAACATTTAGCAGAAATGGAATGTTGGTAAAAATGCAGCATTTTTTTTTCTTTCTCCTTCCCTCTAACGGTTTTTTGTTTTACTTTGCTCAAACCCTCCCATCCTACTGTATGGAAATTCAGCTCCAAAAGGGCTCTGATCTAAACTAGAGAAACCCAAAATGATAACACAGAGCGAGCCACAGCAAAACAAGGAAGACACCTGTTCTACCCTCCTTGTCTGCTTTACCTGTCTCCACTGGGCCTAAGAAATCCACCAGGCAACCAACTTCATCAGACACCTGTTCTACCCTCCTTGTCTGCTTTACCTGTCTCCACTGGGCCTAAGAAATCCACCAGGCAACCAACTTCATCTCAAAGGGGAGGAAAGAAGAAAATCACTTCTGTGACTATTGGAAGAACCAGACCAAATCTTACTTTTGGATTTTCCTATCATCAAAGGCAAACTTTTGGCAGGCAGGAGCATATAGGGGAAGAGTCTGGTTAGCATCTGACACTTCCCTGAACACACCAGGTGCATCCATGCCCCTCTTCTTGGCTCCAGGCTCACCAAGGGGATCGGGACTGACTGAGGCTGGGCGGGGTGGATCACAACAGACATCCCATGTTCATTCTGTGGCAAGGCCTGTCCCGAGATGAAAAGGAGCGACTAGGCTTGGGCTCTGAGGAGCATCCATGCCCCTCTTCTTGGCTCCAGGCTCACCAAGGGATGGACTGATTCCTCTAGCTCTTGACTACATGGAAGAGTTGTGGCATCCCCATGTCTTTCTCCTGGTAAACTGAAGATAATTTCTGGTTATGACAGGTAGGATTCCAGTGTAGGTGGAAGAAGGTGTCATTTATGCCAATGCCACCACAAACATTCCCTGTCTGTGTGACAGTTATACTTCTCCTTCAAATATTTTTTAAAATGGCACTGTGATGTCTCCCTCAGTCCCTGTGAGTACACATAGCACAAATCAGTCTTTTGGGACCTGATCACCCTTGGTCACTACAAGAACTCGTTCCAGGTGGCCTGTTCCTCACACATAGGCATCTATCACTATTTTTCAACAGGGAAAAAGAAATGTGAAGCCACCAAATGTTCAACATTGAGGGAAATCTTCATATGTTATGCAACATCCATCCCAAACATTATGATGTAGTTGTTAGAATTTTTGTTTTTTAAGAATATTTAGTTACTTGGAGAAAGAGTCATAATACATGTTAAAAATGTATGATTAACAAGACCAGCAGATGGCATAATGGTTACGTCACTGGACTCCCATATAGTCAACCAAGGATCAAGTCCCAGACCCCAGGCTTAAAACTCACACCAGGCACATGTGCTCGCGTGTATGCCCAAAATCCAAAGAGGGAAATGGAGAAGGGATTGTGGCATGACCGTCCCCTCTGGCGGGGAGGGAGGGGGATTTCTCGCTTTCTGTCTCTCTATCTCTTTGGCAAGCACACATGCCCTACAGCAAAAGTCTCAAAAAAAAAAAAATCTATGGTTTCCATTCTGAAACCAGTTTGGCAGTTTCTTACGAAACAAAACATTGCAAATACTGTATAAACCAGTAATCCACACTCTTGGGCATTTGTCCCAGAAAAATAAAAACTTAGATCTTTACATAAAAACCTGTATACAAATGTTTGTTCATAATACTTAAAACTGGAAACAATCCAAATGTCTTTCAACACATGATTCCATTTATATAACAGTTTTGAAAAGATGCAATTTAAACGTGGAGAATGTATTAGTAATTGCCATACTAAGGGACGGAGGAAGAGGGGAAAGAGAGGGAGGTATGATTTTTTAAAGGGTTACATTTAAAGGGTTCCGTGTGCATGCCCAAAATTCCAAAAGAAAGGAGAGATGGAGCAGAAAGGATTACAGGGTGAGCATCCCTCATTGGGGTGGGGGGGATGCTTTCTCTCCTTTTCTTTCCAGCAAATACACATGCCCCCTGGAAAAAATAAAATAAATAAGTAAATAAACAAACGTGTGTTACACAAGGAGTCCTTGTAGTGATGGAATTGTTCTGCATTTTCAAAAATGTATTTATTTGTCTCTTCCATGAGTGAGACAGAGAGAGATGGCATCCTCAATAGGACCTCAGTGCTGTGATCCACCCTAGCCCTCGGCCAGCCCTGGATCATGGGCAACCAACTCACCCAATATACTCAGGGAGTATGTTGAACCAGGAATCTCCCCATATGGGATTGCCTCACAGAGCATTGCACCATCTGGCCCCTGTTCTGCATCTTGACAGTGTTATGGGTGTACAAACCTACTACACATGTGATAAAATTGTAAACAACTAAACACACACACATACAATAGGGAAGTCTAAATAAGATCAGTAGATTGTGAATGTCAGTATCCTGGTGGTGATATTGGTTGTCATTATTTTTGTAAAATGTTACCATTGGAGAAAAGTGAGTAAAGAATGCATGAAATCGGGACCAACCGATGGCATAATGGTTACGTTGAGGGACTCCCACGTAGTCAACCGCGGTTCAAGTCCTAGACCCGGCAGCTTAAACTCACACCAGCATGTGTGCGTACATGCCTAGAATCCTGAGAAGAGAATGGAGAAGGAATTGCAGCATGGCCATCCCTCTGTGAATGCACACATGCCCTATAGCAAAATCTCTCTAAAAAAAAAATACATGAAATCTCTCAGTTTTATTTCTTATAACTGTATATTAATCTATGGTTATATTGAAATGATATCATTTTAAAGCAGATATAGAATTGTAGATGCAATACTCTTGCCTTATTGACATTTTGATATTATATATGCACACACACAAATATTAACAATCATTGGCTCTAGGTAGTAGAGGTGTTAGATTTAATGGGTGATTTCTGACTTTTTAATGTTTTTCAAATTCATTACAATAAACACATTAATTTTGTAACTTACAAATATAACAAATGTAATCTTTAATCACAGCCCATTCGTTTATCGTAACAACCATATCTTAGTACCAATGTATATAAAGATTTTACCAACTAGCAGCCCCTCACAATATTTAAACATGTGCATTTGTGCCCCAAATCCCAACAGGATGGAGAAATGGAGAAAAAGGTTTGCAGCATGACCACACCCTGTTTGGGAGGATACTTTCTCTTTCTCTCTCTCTGTCTCTCTCCCTCTCTTTCTTTCTCTCTCTGGCAAGCATAGGTGTAGTTAAACAATTTTTTAAAAAGCAACTGACAGGGGCCAACAGGTGGTATGGAGGTTAAGGCACTTGACTCCCACATGGTCAATCCCTATTCAAGTCCTGAACCTGGCAGCTTGAAAATCACACTGGTTGGGGGAGAGAGTGTGGTCAGGCAGCAGCTGGTGTACTGGTTGAGGTGCTAGACTCCTATAAGGGAAAACGAGGTTTGAGTCCTAGATCTGGTGGCTTGAGACTTAGACTATGCACATGTGTATGTGTGCCCAGAATCTCAGGGGGAAGAATGGAGGAGAAGGGATTGAGTATGCCCCCCCAGGGCATTATTTCTTGTTTTCTGTCTCCCTTTCTCTTTCTCTCAATGAGCACACATGCCCTATAGCAAAAATTTCTTAAGAAAAGAAAGAAAGAAAGAAAGAAAGAAAGAAAGAAAGAAAGAAAGAAAGAAAGAAAGAAAGAAAGAAAGAAAGAAAGAAAGAAAATCACACTAGGCATGTATGCATGCATGCCTGAAATCCTGAAGGAAGCATGGAGGAGAAGGGTCGAGGCATAACCATCCCTCTGGGTGGTGATTTCTCACTTGCCCTCTCACTATCTTCTGCACCTGAAGTCTAATGATCAGGTTGGCAATGTCATTTCTCAGGCCCCAGCTTCCTCCTCTGCAGTACAGACTTTGGACCAGAGGGACCCTGAGCTCCTTCTAGCTCTAGGTCTTGTGCTGGTTACAAAGTACAGGCCGGTAGCCCTGGTCTGTCTGCTTAGAGATAATGGATCTAAAGACTGAAAGTGAACTACCTTCTTTCAGATCTCAGACTATGACTGTATTTTCTTTAGGAGCGTCTCAAATTGGAGTGATGCCTTGTCACTTCCCCTAGCCACTGACTTCCACCTCAAAAGGCAGCAAAGTCCCTATTTGCAAACACAGTGATGTCCAATCATGCCATTAGGCTGATAGTGGTGGGAATGGATAGGTTTATGAGTCTATAAAGTTCTTCACTTTCACTGCTAGAACAATTCAAGTCTGCAAGGTTAATAAGTAATATGGCCTTCACAGACATCAACTGCAGGGCAGCATGGGGGAATTCCATTTCTGATGCCACACTTAATAAAAACCAACTCTCATGCCCTCTCCACTCCCATTTTCACCTTCTACAATACTTGAGGCAGATCGTCCCTGCCACTTCCTTTTCCCTTTTCCTCTCCCCCTCTCTCTCCTATCCTCTCCTTGGCTTTTCTGTCATGGTTCATGCTAGTGTGAACCCTCCATCTTCCAACACTTCATTGTCATCCTCATCCTCTTCGGGACTTTCTCCACCCCATTTTCCACTGTCTGGAGGGGGTCATCAAGTGCTTCTCATGGGGAAATCATCTATATCTCCTTGTATGAGCATCTGGGACACTGACCCCATCTGTAACTCTCACTATCCTTTGAAGATGGCATATACGCTAGCTATCCATCTATCCAGTATCTACCCAGATTGCCCTGTGCCTGCGAGACCCATCTCTGTGGTTATGTCACAGTCCCACTTGTGCTTTTAAGTCTTTCAACTGATTGGATAAGGCCCACCTATTTTATCCAAGGTAATCCCCTTTAGTTTAAATCAACTGATGGTAGGGCCAGCTCATAGCACAGTGGCTAAGGTAACTGAAAAACACATGGCTCATTGCAATTGTAATCCTGAACCCAGTAGATTGAAAAACATGCCAGGCACATATGCATGTGTGCCCAAATTCCTGCAACATGGAAAAATGGAGAAAAATGGATTGCAGCATGACCATGCCCTACTGAAGGAGGTCTCGCTCTCTGTCTGTCAAGCATATGTGTCCTCTGACAATTAAAAAAAAAACAACTGATTATAAATATTAATCTACAACTTACCATCACAGAAACACCTATATTGATGAAAAACTGGGTGCTGTAGCTTAGCCAAGTTGACAACAAAAATTTCCTATCATAGAGACTTAATATGTGCAATACACTGTCTTACTCTATTCGAATTTTGCTACAACCATGAGTGTGTTGCTTTTTTCATTAAGAGCAACTAGGTGAATGCAGCAAAAAGAAAAAAAAATTTAAAAAGAGGGGGTAGTGTTTTTTGGTCATAGTGATTATGATGCCCATTTCTCAGGAGGTCAGTTTTCTCTTCATCATGCCAATCTAGCAGCCTCTCTCTCTGCTTCAAGTTCTGTATCTGTGCCTATTTCAGAGAATACATGTGCATTTTGCATTGCAACAGTTTGTGGTTTGCAATCTCTCCCTTTGTAAGGGAGTGGCTGGAGTCTAAAAAACTGTCCCTGTCCTTTTAACCAGCTAAATGGTCCTTTCCTTCAAAAGAAGAACACCCTGTCCCAACCACTGTGGTGCACACTGCTTCTTCCCAGCCATATTGACCCATCAAAGCCCATTCCCCATAAAGGAGTTTGTGTATCCACAGGCTCTTCTAGAAGCCATGATCTGGTCCAGTACATAGGGCGCAGTGGACAAAAGCCCATCTAGGATAGTGTCTCAGGTTTATCTTGGCAGAATTTCTGGGAGCCCTTAACTGGAGTCAGAAAGTACACCCCTTCATTGTGTCTGTACCTGTCTAGTTCCTTCCTAGAAGCCACTGTTCACAGACCTCAGTTCAAAGCTGAGGATCTTCTGAAAATTAAAAAAATCAAACACATGTCTATCTAGCCTAAGGTAGTTGATACTTATTGAACTAAGTGCCATCCAAGAAAGCATGAAGAGGAGAGCACCAGAGAGAATCCGAGATATTTAGACTTTGGGCAAATCACTGGTCCTCTCTGAGTATGGATTCCCCATCTATAAATTGGAGCTAAGACTCTTCACGGGGTTGTCCATGAGGACTAGGAACACAGTAGATTCTCAATACTGGACCCATCACTCTCATTAAGTTTGGAGGATTAAAAAATGGTAAAATCTGAAGCCCCTGCCTTTTAGCACATGCAATAGAAACAACAGTGGAGAACAAGTTTAGCAGGCCGTTCCTCCAACTAGAAAGCTTCTCAGGACATGCCACTGCAGTACTGTATTTCTTCTGGGTGCAGGTCTGCTCCCCATTGAGACACGTCCAGGAAGGCATCTGTGTGTCTGACAGTAGGTGAGGGGTAGGGTGAAGAGTAACTGGAAAAAGGGTTGGAGCAGGCCAGAAGTCAGTTTCCTCTCCAAGTCAAGTAAGGCTCTCCAAGTCAGAGCTTGGCACACTCCTTGATCTCTGTTCACACAGGCCCTAGCAAGTGCTGCAAGTGGAGCTGTTGGGGAATGCAGGCAGGGTCAGAAGAGATCAACACGTGAGGGTGGGAGAAGTACCTCTAGGTCCTCAAAGACCCTGGTCAGAGGCTCCCTGAGAGCCAGAAGGAATGGGCCCTAGCCTAGGCAGAATTTTGGAGTGAAATGAACGTGTTAAAGTCACCTTGAAAGAGAAGAGAATTGACTCCTTTTTTTTTTTTTTTTTTTTGAGAGGTTTTTGCTATAGGGCACGTGCACTTACCAGACAGACAGAGAGAGACATAAAGACAGAAAGCGAGAAATCACCCCCCAGAGGGGATGGTCATGCCGCAATCCCTTCTCCTCCATTCTCCTTTTGGGATCTTGGGCACGCACGCACATGCACCCGGTGTGAGTTCTAAGCCACCGGGTCTGGGACACAAACCGCTGTCGACTACGTGGGAGTCCAGCAACATAGCCATTACGCTAACTGCTGGTTCCCAAGAATTGACTCTTAACTAGACGATTTTACATGACAGCTTCTTTATACACAGAACATCATTAACATAATATTCCTGCAAATTTTCTTTTTTAAATTGTATTTATTTATTTATTTATTTTTAGGGTTTTGCCATAGAGCATGTGTGTGTGCTCACTGGAGAGAGAAAAAGAGAGACAGAGAAAGAAAATGAGAAATCACTCCCCAGGGGGGGATGCCCATGTGACAATCTCTTCTCCTCTATTCTCTTCTGGGATTTTGGGCATGCACCCACATGCATCTGGTGTGAATTTTAAGCTGCTAGGTTTGGTACTCGAACTGCGATCCGCCATGTGAGATTCTAGCGCCTTAACCACCACGCCACCTGCTGGCCCTCCCAAAATCTTAAAAATTAACATGTGGGGGCCAGCAGGTAGTGTGGTGGTTAAGGGCACTGGATTCCCACATAGACAAACGCGATTTGAGTCCCAGTCTGGCAGCTTGTTTTCTTGCTTGCGCTCGCTCTCTCTCTCTCTCTCTCTCTCTCTCTTTCTCCCCCTGCCCCCTGTCAAACTAAAATAAAGGTAAATAAAATAATTCTTAAAAAAATGAATCTTTGAGTCACTGACATTAAATTTTAGGAGTGTCTACCACATGCCAAATACCTATTGCATACTTGGATATGAAAAAGTAAAGGAAGGAAGAAGGAAAGAAGGGAGGGAAGGAGGAAAGAAGGAAAGGAGAGAGGAAAGAAGGGTCTGCCTCACAGTCACTCGGAAGTAGACCATGAATTGGAGCTCAAATTCATGGGCCACCAAAGCCCCTACTACTTCTGCTAAGTTGTGTGACCTCTGTGTCACTCCAGTCCCAGGAGGGAAGGAGCTCACTGAAGTCAGACAGCTGCAAGGGGAAGCCTAGCATGTGCCATGCTTCTTCCTCTACACGAAGGTTCTGAGGTGGCACAGACCAGGGGCGCTGAGGTGGCACAGCCCAGTAAGTAAGCCCTCTTACTCCCTTCCACAAGTCCCTGCATTTCCTCCTGCCTTATTTAGCCATCATGACTCCTCTCTCCCTTTTATGCATCAGTTTCCTTCACAAATCCATTTTTTGTCTTTTTTTTTTTTTTTTTCTTGAGAGATGGAGCCTGGTCCTCTGGCTCCTACATTGAAGGTGTCCTCTCTGACCCTCAGGATAACCCTGTGAGGTAGGTGGTATTGCCCCATTTGAGGGATGAGAAAGCTGGGGCTGAGCGTCAGGAGAGCAGTGCAGTTAGAGGTCATCCCCTCAGCCCTCTGTGGGCACATGTGGAGCCCCTGAGCTGCTGACTGACACAGGAATCCCTCCCTGTCCCCTGGGTGACCCCGCAAGGTGAGAAGGTCAGCCCCGCTCCTCACCCCTCTCTCCCTGTCCTTCTATGTCGCCTAGGACAACTTATTACACTGTTTCTCCCGCTACCGCTCTCCTATTGGCTGCCACAGCACATTCCCATTGGCTGTGTGGACTGGGGACAGGGCCCTGATTGGTTCCTGCCCGTGCGCTGGGTGTCAGGTCTATTTTCTGCCCCCGGCAGGAGTTGTGGTCTCCACTTGGGCGTGAGAAGCCCATGACTGCTGTGAGGGCTTGGGGCAGCCTCCCGCATGTCCCAGGAGTGGGGACGTAGTGTGCACCGGTGCCCACTTTCCTCCGTGGGTGAGTATCCATTACCCACTCTTCTCCAGAAAGGTGTCCTTGGGCATGCAAATTCATGCCTATGCGAATTTCAAACAGGTGAGCGTTTACATCTGGGACCAGACTTCATGTGAGCATTTGCATGCTAGCTTGACTACCAACATACTGGAGAATGATTTAGACATTTTTCCCCTCATAATTTGACATGCATAGGGGGTCAAAGAAGCTACCAGTGGATTGCAGTACATTATCTAATGTATTGTATATGTGTTCACCTAAGGTATGCTAATGAGGATGGATCATTTTCAAATGTTTTGTGGAGTAACACTTAAAAATGAATGAAAATTTCTCTGAAACTTGGAGAAGGTGGGGTTATTTTGGTGAAATTTAGTCTAGGGAGTTTTTTTTTTTCACCTATCAGCTCTAAGTGGGTATTAAGTGGTGTTTTAATATGAAAGTATTTGGTAATGAAAGTGTGCTTTGTTTTTTGGATGAAAAGTAACAAAAATAAGGCATGTGATCGCGTGTCTCCTCATAAAATACCCTTTTAGAAAAACGCATCTGTGAAGCTCCTAATCTAACTTTGTCAGATTGAAAAGTTATGCTTGGCAGGCTGATCTCATGAACAAGGCTGAACACAGCACGGAATTCATGAAAGGAAAAATGTATTAGAGCTATGGCCATTCTGAAATGCCTGATACTATTTGTGATTCCAGTTTTCCGCAGAATGAATGGGCTTTGCACAGAGAAAAACTCCTTAGTAAACACTTAGTTGAACTAAGTCCCTAGAATTCCTTTTAAGAAACAACTTCTCACACTACTGTGTGCTTCCCACCTCACTTCTGCCGGAACATGAGACGCTCGTGCTGCTTGCCCTTGCTTCAGATAGTCACAGAATCATGCCCACGACCTTTGAAAAGTGAGAAAGTTTAGACTACCATCTAGTTAATAAATTTTCACTTTTTTTTTTTTTTGGAGAGGTTTTTGCTGTAGGGTGTGTGTGTGCTTGCCAGAAAGACAGAGAGACAGAAAGCAAGAAATTACCCCCCAGGGGGATGGCCACACTGCAATCCCTTCTCCTCCATTCTCTTCTCAGGATCTTGGGCATGCATGGGCACGCGCCTAGCATGAGTTTAAGCCCCTGGGTCAAGGACTCGAACAGTGGTTGATTACATGGGAGTTCAGCAACATAGCCATTACGCTAACTGTTGGTCCCCAAATTTTCACCTTCTTTATACAGTTAAAGAGATTAAGATCTGAGGCCAGCAGGTGACATGGTGATTAGGGCTCTGGACTCCCACGTGGCAGGCTGTAGTTCAAGTCCCAGACCTGGAGACTTGCTTTCTCACTTTTCCTCTCTCCCTCTTTCTCTCTCTCTCTCATGACTATAGCAAGTTAAAAATGAATAATAATAATAATAAATTAAATAAATAATTCTTTAAAAAAAAAGGAAATACAAAGAAAAAAGAAATTTAGATCCAGAGAGGTTTTGTGGATCAACCAAAGTCACTATGGCTGGTAAATTTAAAGCAAAAGTCATGGTCCAGGTCTCAAACCAATCCAGCCTGCCTTTCTCAACACCAGTTCATCCACTGGCCACAGATCATCTCTGAATATGTCCCTGCATCATTTCATCAGCCCTGGATTTTTAAAAATCAGCTGGCTTCAGGGCCGGCAGGTTGCATGGTGGTTAAGGGAGCTGGACTTTCACATGGCCGACTACAGTTTGAGTCCTGGACCTGGAAGCTTGCTTTCTCACTTTCTCTCTCTCTCATTCTTGCTCTGTCTTTCTCTGGTCAAATTTAAATAAATAAATAAATAAATAAAGTTAAATAAAATTGTTCTTTTTTAAAAGTCAACTACCTTCAAACAACTATCTCTGTACTGAGTTCCCTCAATTCTCACATGTTTTAAATGTCCAAGTATTCACATCTCTCCAAACATGCCCAGGGTCCAGAGGTAGGATAGGATATCCAGGTTCTTGTTTCTATTTAATCTCTCCCTATCTTTCTTTTCTTTTTTAGTTTGCATGCTCTCACCTGAGAGAGACAGATACAGAGAGACAGGGGGAAAGTGAGAAATCCCCCCAGGGGATTGAATGGTCATACTACTATTTCTTTTCTTCCATTTTCCTCTGGGGACCTTGGGCAAACATGTACACATGCCTGGCGTGATTTTCAAGCCACTGAGTCTGAAACTCAAACCGAGCAGTGAACCAAATGGGATCCAACTGCTGTTACCACCATGGTACTGGCCGGCCCCATTACCTTTCTTATATAGTCACTGGCCAGCAGCATCACTTTAAAGGCTTTTTTAAACTTTTCATATGTATTCCCTCTCTCTGGGAATCTTGCCAAAAATGGAATTCATGAGACAGTAAATGCTCGAGAGATTTTTTTTTTTTTCTGTTAGGGTGGAACTAAGAAGTTACTTTTCCTCAGTTTTTATCTTAATCTTTTTCATTTTCCTTTAGCTCATTCAATCTACTCATCCCCAGGCCTGGGAGCTTTTACCTTGGCAGTTCAAGCAATAGAACTCCCAGTGATTTTAGTTTGAGAGAAGTAGCCAAGAAAAGAAGCATTTGAGTTCATCTTTTATGCCTGCACAGGGTTCCCCTACCCCCAGGAGGTTTGTCCTTCTGATGTGAGGTGGAGGAGAACACCACAATGCTTGATACATGGATCCTGACCAAGGATCTTACTGATTTATTGGCAAAATAAGAAGCCCAGGGTTGGGAAACTTCTCCGAGGAAATGAGGCTAAAACTGAGAATTAAAGAACAAGTTAGCACTAGACAGGTAGAAACCAGAGATTGGTGGGGGGATGGGCAGATTGAAGTGACATTATAGGTGACAGAAAAGGGCCATAGAATAGAAGCTAGTGGGCAGGAGAAAGTTCATTTCGTCAAAAAAAATATATATATATATGAGAGGCAAAAAGGGGAAATTGGGAGATTCTGAGCTTTGATGGCTATTAAAATGCAGACTTCCAACCCCCAGGGGAGGAATTCCAGACTCTTATCTCTACATTAATTTCTTATACTTCTAGGTATTTCTATAACATGTTTGCATATGCAAAGGGCTTTTAGGGAAAAGAAAAAAGGGTTTTATTTTTAAATGCAAGATCATTTCTTGATCTCATCTTTACAATATAATAATTATTTTCCCCCTTTCACAATAAGTTCCATTTCCCTTGTCCTAGCAAAAGAGCTAACCTTGGAATGGGCTGAGGGTCCTGCCTTCCCCTCCCCTACCCCAGAGAGTGACTTCTATGGCACTGTTGTGTGTGAGCCAGACCTTCACACAAAATCACAGGTGCTGACAGGGCAGACCCAGTGATATTATTGCAACAAAGAACTCTGTTGGAAAACTATCAGGGCCACAGAGAAGAAAGCAAAATTCCATGTCAATAAAGGTAATGGAAAAAATGCCTTTTGGAGATCACCACAAAATGATTTCTAGTGGGAACAGGAGGCAAAATGTAGAGGGAGAATACTTAAAAATCACACAAGATCTAACTAAGTTTGACATGTACTTGGTCAGACTCTTCCCTTAAAGCTGAGTGGGAGGATGGTCTCCCATTTTCCCTGAGGTATCTTTCCTCCCCACACCAGAGGGGGAGAAATCTCCTCAACTCCTAAGGGGCGCCTGAGGCAGAGGAGGAGAGAGCACAGCTCAAGGCAGCTTCCCAGGACGCCCTGGGGCTGAGCCCACCCCAAGAGGCTGACAGTGAAGGCTGACAGCCCTGGCTGCCCTCAGAGGCAGCAAGTAATGAGAAAGCTGCCCCTGGGGAGGAGGTGAGGGTTGCACCCTTATCCGCTGACTGAAACTGCAAAGCCATCCAGCTATTTCCCATAGAGTTGTAGAAGCTCCTTCTCATCAGCTTCTATTTTATATATGTTGACTCAAGTTCCAGGTGTCCAGGTAGCACAACTGTGTCTCTTCAATTTAAACAAGTACAGAAAACTACATGCATAGGTTCTAAAGACTCATTTTCCCCTAGGCAGTTCAAACCCTTTACTGTTTCACTTTGCTTTCTGCTAAAGACTGGTGTCTGGGAAGTGGAGACTATACAGGTGACCTCTAGTCTAATAAGGCCCTGGAGCTAGGCTCTAGGGACCTGTGCAGATTCTGCAACTGTCCTCCTCAGAAGGTACTACGCTTAACTCCCTGTAATGCATGTCCAGAGGCTGGCAGGGATCAGCACAGGTAACTACAGCTCATCCAGTTACCATCTTTCCACCACTGTTCTGAGAAGCAAAGTGAGGGAAAGTTGATACACTGGAGAGGACCACAGTGTTGATGAGAGATTTGCTCTCGAACCTAAAAAGTGTTGTAAAACCCCCATACTGCCTCACTGGAATCACTATGTCTTTGGCTGGGAAAGTTGTAGTGGGAAAGTTTTCTTCCATCTCCCTCCCCCACTATTCGCTTTATGGAGGAGAGTCTGTTTTCAGCTGTGCCAACTGTGGTGCCTGTCTTAGTCCATTAGTGCATTACTAACAGAAATATCTGAGACTGCTTGAATTTATAAAGAAACAGAAGTTTACTCAGCTCCTGGTTTGAAGGGCTGGGGGCTGGGAGCCAGGGGCCAACTTCTGGTGAGATTAGAACATGGTAGAGAGCAGGATCTTGAGCAGAACAACTGTCCAAAAGGTACTCCTAGCTGTATCCTTGTGGCCTACGACTGGTCTCCCATCCTCACCTTATGTGCCCACCAGAGCTGGATCATGGCAGCCCCACTCTAGTGACCTTATACCACCCAGAGGCCCCACCCTGGGCCACTGTGAAAGGATTACGTTTTCACTTGACATCTTCCTAGTACAACCAAGTCCCAACACATGAACTTTTGGGGAACATCCAATTCCTGCCCACTAAGACCATTCCAAAACATAAACTTTGGGGGGAACAAACCATTATCCAAACCATAACAGTGCCCTAGTGGTGGCTGTCAACTCACAAAAGTAAAGAATACCTGGGAGCAGTTTGCCCATACAGGTGCTAGTAGATTCAGACGCAGCATTTTTGAGGCAGGGTCTGGCTATGTCAGAAGTGATTCTGACATACAATAAACCTGACAAATCTGGCCAAGGCTATGCACAGCAGGACTGAGGGCAGGGGAGAAGGACCCACAGAGACCTCCCATTCTAATTCACCTAAAACCCCAGCATTAATGACCTGTCACGGGGTGGACTCTGTGCTAGACATTGGGGTTAGAGAGGTGATAAAAAAGATACAGCTTTTCTGTTCAAAGAGCCAAGAGGCTAGTGGAAAGCAACACTCCTCTGAGAGATAGGTGAGCACCTGAGGAGGGGTCCATGGCTCAGGTAAGAGGCACTAGAACCTGTCTCTTATTAAAGCTATTCCATATCGGTCCCAAAATTACCTCACCTAGGGAACCATTCCTAGTTCACAAGCTCAGATGTGATAAAAACAAAAACAAAATGGTCGTCTTACAAACCCAGCAGAAGTGAGACGAGGCAAATCCTCTTCCAGTTCTCTGTTGTAAGGTGACTTCTTGCTTTCACAGGTAGTAGAGGGCATTGTCTTCTTTTCTTTCTTTATTGAGTATTATACACACAGAGAGAGAGAAAAGGTCATGGCTCAAAAGTGCACACCTCGAGGGATTTTTTCCCCACTTGTTTACACCTGTATAACCACTGCCCAGATCAAAGAGGGGCCATTCTTAAGGCAGGACAGGACTTACAAGGTGGGGCGTGTACCTCTTCAGCTTACAAAATGTAAAGCTTGAGACCTCAGGGATGGCTGCTGTCTGGCCACAGAAATTATTAAGTGTCTGATGAGCACCTGTGATGTGCTAGAAAATTCCTAGGGTAGACAGAAGGAAGTGTCCCCAAGTTCTGAGTCCAATATGGGTGACTTGTGTTTTTAGGAGCTAAGCCTCAATAGCAGATTTTATGTCATGTCATGTGGCTTATATTTTTTTCTTTCTTTTTTTTCTTTTCTTTTTTTTTTTTTTTTTGGAGAGGTTTTTGCTATAGGGCGCGTGCGCTCGCCAGACAGACAGAGAGAGACATAGAGACAGAAAGCGAGAAATCACCCCCCAGGGGGGATGGCCACCCCGCAATCCCTTCTCCATTCTCCTCTTGGGATCTTGGGCACGTACATACATGCGCCCGGCATGAGTTTTAAGCCACCAGGTCCGGGACTTGAACCGAGGTCGACTATGTGGGAGTCCAGCAACATAGCCATTACACTAACTGCTGGTCCCTCCTGTGGCTTATTTTGTATCTGCTATTGATTATGCTCATTCATTTGGGGCCTTTTACTTGGGAAGGATACTCCCTTATCTGTCTGCTCGATCCACCTTTCCTTTTCTTTAATACTGTATCTTTATTATTTAGAATACAAAAAACACATACGATTACATTGCAGCTTATAATGGCAACCTCTGGAGAAGGCAGCAACTCCCGTGGCATAATGACGCCCCAACCACCAGCGCAACTACAGGAGCTCGAGCCGAGGGTGGCCCGCAGACGCCTGTCCCAGGCCCGCCACCGAGCCACCCTGGCAGGGCTCTTCAGTAACCTCAGGAAGATTGTTTACTCCCCCTCTGACCTCACAGCTTCAAAGGTATGGGGACCTTGGTGTAGGGAGGAGCCATTTCCTCACCTGTGGAACAATGTGGATCCTGGCCCAGAGCTTCCTCCTTGCTGTCCCCTACCCCAGGGCTGAGGCCTGGATGTGGTCAGCGGTCAGTGTGGATGCCTGTGACTCTCTGCCCGTGCTGCTGTACACGGGTAAAGTGTGAGAGCCAACCTATCTGCCTACTGCAGGCCAGCTGGGCAGCGGGAGAGAAGTAATGGGCCTGGGGAAAGCCCTGGTTAGGTGACTTCTGTGCTCATCCCACCTGAGGCAGCTGCAAGCCTCCAGCAGCTACCCCAGGGCCCTGTATGTTACCACAAACACACATGCATGCATGTGCCACAACACACACACACATGCACAAACCACAGGCTTGGACATGCCTGCATGATAGCACTACCACACATGCACATACCCTACACTCACCACGCACACTCATCACACATGAACACACACACACACACACACACACACACACACACACTTGTTTACCCCTCGGGTTTTGTGCACCATGTCTTTCCCCTAGTGCTCGCCAGGTAAGCATTATCTTTTCCCACTCTTAGTTTTGCCTTTCTCCTCATATGGCTTTTTTATTGGTAATTAGCAATATTTTCATTAATTATTATTTTATTAGCTGGCAGAGCATGGAGGAAGGTTTGGTTGATTTGGGCAGTGGTAGAGGAATGGAGCTCATGGTAAGAGTAGAAGTGTGGTAGGAGGCCAGAGTCCCTGGAGAGCCACTAGTTTCTTACCCTTTTCTAACAGAGGAAGGAACCAGAGTAGAGAAAAGACTTGTCAACTGGTTGGTGGCCAGGAAAAGGTCCTGGTCCCACTCCAACTTAAGGGTGGAAACTCCCTCTTTCCACCATCCACCTCTGTTGCCCTACAACTGTTTCAAGCCAGTGGGTTTTCCTTCCTGAACTAATGCTTGCAACAGGGCAGCATTTTCCAAGAAAGACCATTTTGCAGGACTCTATTTGTTCTAGCTGAAAGAATCCTGCGGAGATCTCCCTGCACTTGTAGAAGGACATTATAGGGAGGGAAGGTAGCTGTTCTTCCTTTCGTTGCTAAGCCAGGCCCAAGGGCTCACGGGCCAGGACCAGGGGAGAGAACCCACATCTGGGCCTCTCACAAAGACCCTGTCCAGTGTAACAATGTTCTAGGCTCCATGTCCACTGGATGAACGGTACATGCTGCATGCTGCCTAGAGTACACAGGATCTAAGGTCCCAGCCACTGGCTTGTGCAGAAGTGTGCACAGGCTGGCAGCACAATGGAAGAAAGACAGGCATTCAGGATCTCACAGTAGGAAATGCACATAAATCCAGAGGAATCTGGCTTGCATCCCCTCAAATTTGTACCTCATGACTTTACAGTTTGGAGCATGACTGCTAACTGGCCTTGGTGGGTGTGAGGCAAGTTCCTTGCTGAGGTTCAGTTTACGTATCTGCTAAGCAGGTTGATAGTAAAGGCTTCCTTCTAGGCCTGTGGTGGGGTTTAACCCTGTGGTGGGGTTAAGCTCATGCAAGATAATTTCATGAAAAGACACAGCAATGTTCTAAGTGTTTTGTTTTTGTTTTTGTTTTTTCTTGGTTTTTAGGTTTTTGCCATAGAGCACATATACTCACCATAGATAGAGAGAGGGAAAGTGAGAAATTGCTTCCCAGGGAGGATGGCCATGCCTCAAACCCTTCTGCTCCAGTCTCCTCTTGGGATTTTAAGCACTCACACTACCCAGCATAATTTTTTAAGTTGCTGGGTCCTGGACTGGGTCCAGGTCAGTCATGTGGGAGTCCAGCACCTTAACCACTATGCCACCTGCTCGCCACATTCTAAGTGTTTTAAGTGCTAATGGGTCGTTGGAAAAGTCATGACATATTTATTTTTATGTGCAAAAATGCATCATAACTTTTCCGACAACCCAATAGTTCCCAATGTATTACCTCATTTATACCCCACAACTCTATTCCTATCATCTTTATTTTACAGATCAAGAAATTGAGGCTCCAGAGAGTTAAATTACTTACCCTAAATGGCACAGCCAAAAAATAGCCTGGAATCCAAGTGTTCTTTCTTTCTCTGTCCTGCTTGAAAATCCCAGGATTTTCCATAAAGAAAGAATTTATTTTATAGGAATAATGGTGTCACAAGGTTTTATTAGTTACCTAAGATTGCCATAACAAAAAGGAAAACTGTGTGGCTTAAAAAACAGAAATGTATTGTCTTACAGTTCTGGAGGCTGAAAGTCCAAGATCATGGTGTCCACAGGGTTGTATCCCCTCCAACAGCTCCAGGGGAGAATTGCTTTTTGCCTCTTCTAGCTTTTGGCATTTCCCAACAATCCTTGGTGTTCCTGGCTTGTAGACCATCACTCCAAGCACATGGTCATCTACCTACATGTCTTCATATCATTTTTCTGCTGTGAGTCCATCTCTGTGTCTAAATCTCCCCCTGTTTCTGAGGACACTAACCATATTGGATTAGAACCTACTCTAATGGCCTCCTGGTAACTATGACTAGATTGCCTCTGTAAAGACCCTATTTGAAAATAAAGTCACATTCATGGATGCCAGCAGTTAGGATTTCAACATATCTTTTTTGAGATGACACGATTCAACCTAGAATAAAGGCCCTAAGAAAATTAGCCTGCCAAAAATATTCTGGAAAAAGAATTTCATTTCATTGCACTTGGTCTTGCCTGTTTGGATCCATTCTGATGCAGTAAAGGCTACAAGGTGATCATGAAGGAGATCATCCTGAGCCCACGCAGCCTACTTGCTTAGGGTAAGAGGGCCAGTGTCTTAGTCTACTCAGGCTGCTATGGCAAAATACCTTAGTCTGAGTAATTTGTAAACAACAGTTTATTGGTCACGGTTCTGTGGGGCTAGGCTGTCTAAGATCAAGGTGCAAGCATATTCGGTGTCTGGAGAAGGCTCAGTCTCTGGTTAATAGACGGTCCCTTCTTGCTGCATCCTTACATGGTGGAAGGGCTGAACAAGCTTCCTGAGGCCTCTGTGGTTAGGGCACCAATTTCATTCAAGAGAGTTCTGCCCTCCTCACTCAATCACCTTCCAAAAGGCTTCACTTCCTAATACCAACTCCTTGAGGTATTGAGTTTCAATATACGAATTTGAGGGAGACACCAACATTCAGATCATAGCAGTCAGAGAATCATCTTCTTGCTCTAAGAGCGTGCCTGAGATCCTGGCACTGTAATAGTAGCCCCAGGACTAAAGACAGCAGACCATGTAGGAGCACAGGTAAACTTGCTCTAAAAGGAGTATTCAGAGATCTTTGAGTGTGTGTGTGGTGGGGGGGAGGTTTTTGCTATAGGGCACATGTACTCGCCAGAAAGACAGAGAGAGACAGAGAGACAGAAAGCGAGAAGTCACCCCCCAGAGGGGGATGGCCACACCACAATCCCTTCTCCATTCTCCTCTTGAGATCTTGGGCATGCACGCACACGCGCCTGATGTGAGTTTAAGCCACCGGGTCCGGGACTCAAACCACAGTCAACTACATGGGAGTCCAGTGACATAGCCATTACGCTAACTGCTGGTCCCGAGTATTCAGAGATCTTGCAGTCAATTCACGGAGTTGTCATGCCCTTCATCTTAACTTTGGGGCAGGTGAGTGCTGTGCTTTCACTTCCCCTCAAGCCTCCTTTTTAAGCACCAGACTCCATTGGAATTGAGAATGAGAAAACCTGACTGTCACCCGCTAGTTCCTCCTGGGTCCCCTCCCACTGCCCACTCTGCACTCTGGCCACAGCTTGTAGTTCCCTGAATGAAGCCTGCTTCTTGGTGCTCTCTCTGTGCTCACACAGTGAGCTCTGCCTTTGGGATTCTGGGCACACGACAAAACTGAGCTTGGCTCGCTCTGCTCACTGCCCTGCTCCACAGAATCTTCTTGACCCCTCCAGTTGGAATATCGTCTTCTCCCTGAACATTTCCATAGCCCTTTCTTTCTAACCCCCATTAAGCATTTACCTAATCCTGTCTTGTATTAAGACACCTGTCTTCCCTGCCAAAATGCCAACAAGGACTGTTGTTTACTCTAAATTTCTGGAGCTTGGCGCACAGAGTTGTCCTGATACATGTCTGAGAAATGTTTGTAACTCCTGTAGGGTTCGGACTAACAAACAACATTTAGCCTTTTTCATTTTCGAAGAGTCTTGCAGTGACCATATTGACTTTAATAATGTTATATACAGAAAGGAGGGAAAAGAAGGGAGAGAGGGAGGAAGGAAGGAGGAAAAGAGGGAGTAAGACAGGGGTTAGGAAAGAAACTTGGAGTTCAGGTTGACAGCATTTGACAAGGTGTTAGATGGTCTGGGGTGCATGCATGCAGCAAATACAGAATAAGGGTACTCTACAAGAAGAGTGTATTGAATATAACCTAGCCAGAAGTGCATTGTTAGAACGGAGCAGAAGTCCAGCTCTGTGCCTTGGTGAAAGTCTGAAGTTGACATTCACTCAGACTGCGCCTCCTCCGTCACCCTGTGTCCGCTGGCACACGGTCTATGTGGCTGTTCTCCTTTTGTAGCACAAGTTCTTTGCTGAATGGAGCTTACTTGTTTCCGGGTACTTTGGTATTTGGGTGAGATTCCATTTCTAGGATACAAATGAAACTTCATGCCTTCTGTGCATCAGAACAACCTTCTTATTCTTTTCACTGACAAGGTCAAGGGATGTGACTTCGCATCTAAGGAACATGACCTAAGACTGGGGAAGGGGTTCCTGGGTCCACAAAAACCAGTCTGCAGTGAAAGGCTGGCTTTTCAGCATTGTCTGTTTCTGTCTTCAGTGGCATGTACTGAATAGGGCGAAGGATCGTATTGAGGAAATGGAACAAACCCTGGATAATTTGCTGAAGCTTAAAGGTAATAGATCCCTACCTGCTCCCCATCTCCCTCCCTGGAGAAGGCTGGTCTGGTTTTCTTACTGAAAACAGATACTGGGTTATACCAAGTTAACATAATATTTACTGAGGCCTACTGTGTGCCAGGCCCTGTGCTTAGGCTAAGGCCAAGGTCACACCCTATTCAGGGAGCTTATGATCTGGCCAGACAGGCAGGAGTCACCAGGCTGAGCAAGTTGGGTGGCTTTCTACTGGAGTGCTGCTGAAGACACTTGCTCTTATCTTCTGTGTTTTTGCATCTCATCTAAAAGAAGAGGTGGGAATGAGATTCTAGGCTCCCCAGTGCTGACCCCTGGAAGGTTCAGTGACCCACCCAGAGTCCATGTGGGCCATAAAGGTAGGAGAGACCTGCCAAAGGCCTGGCTTTCCCCTTTGTGACTCTTGCCTTCAATTCCCCAATAGAGGCCTTGAACCTGGAGGATGGGAATGCAAGCAGCCTAGAGGAGGTCAAGAAAGAATATGTCAACTTGTGCTCCAGAAATGACAGGTAAGATCCAGCAAGCACCAGGAGGAGGGGAACCTACCCTCTTGTACCTTTAGCCACAGGTGCCGCATTTCAGCAGCTCACCCGTCCCTGCAGCACACCAAGCAGCCAGAGTTCTGCTCACCCACTGGAAAGCACTGTGGGCAGGAACTCACCTTTTTAAAAAAATTGTATTCTAACCGCATGCATTGGATTTATTTTTTCTCATCTATAAACATGATCTTGGCTAATCATAGAAGATGTAGAAAATACATCTATATCTCACCTCTCAAAGAAAACCAATGTTAATTTTGATGAATATCTATCTAGTTTTTGTTTCACACATAATTTTTAAGAGAAATGAGATTATAGTGTCCATATATAGCATTGCTTTTATGTATATATAAAATGAATGGCTTCAGTGGAGAATACATATAAAAGTAAGGAAAATCCTAATCTCAGACTACTTTCTAAGTCCCATGGGAACCTATGAAAACTCAAATTCGAATTCAGAGAGGAAAAGGAACCATAGTACACTCAGGTATCACAGATGCCGATAGGAGTAACTTGTGAATAATGCCACATTCAAACTTTGAAAGAGAGACTGGTTTGAAAATGTCTTTTGCTTTCTTGGGTTTGTTGTTGTTGTTTACTTCCTCTGAGAGAGAGAGAGGAGGAAGACAGGCAGCAATAGGGCCTCCATGCCACCATCCAACCCTACCTTCTGCCAGCCGCCCACATTAAGTGTGATGTTAGCTATAAACTTTTTAAAGAATACATCTACATCTCACCTCTCAAAGAAAACCAATGTTAATTTTGATGAATATCTATCTAGTTTTTGTTTCACACATAATTTTTAAGAGAAATGAGATTATAGTGTCCATATATAGCATTGCTTTTATGTATATATAAAATGAATGGCTTCAGTGGAGAATACATATAAAAGTAAGGAAAATCCTAATCTCAGACTACTTTCTAAGTCCCATGGGAACCTATGAAAACTCAAATTCGAATTCAGAGAGGAAAAGGAACCATAGTACACTCAGGTATCACAGATGCCGATAGGAGTAACTTGTGAATAATGCCACATTCAAACTTTGAAAGAGAGACTGGTTTGAAAATGTCTTTTGCTTTCTTGGGTTTGTTGTTGTTGTTTACTTCCTCTGAGAGAGAGAGAGGAGGAAGACAGGCAGCAATAGGGCCTCCATGCCACCATCCAACCCTACCTTCTGCCAGCCGCCCACATTAAGTGTGATGTTAGCTATAAACTTTTTAAAGAGGTTTTTGCCTTAGGGTGTGTGCACTCATCTGAGAGAGACAGACAGATACAGTAAGAGGGAAAACAAGAAATCACCACCTAGGGGCATGGCCACACTGCAGTCCCTTCTCCTCCTTTCTCCTACCCGCATCTTAGGCATGCATGCACATATGCCCAGCATAATTTTGAAGCAACCAGATCCAGGACCTGAACCGCAGTCCGGCATGTGAGAGTCCAGCAATGTAACCACTATGCCATCTGCTGGTCCCAGCTATAGACATTTTTATAGATACCCTGTATCAGGTTGAGAAAGTTCCCTCTATTCCAAGTTTGCCAAGAGTATTTTTGGTTTCGTTTTGTGTTTTAGGTTTTTGCCCTGGGGCACATGCACTCACCAGAGAGAGATACAAAGACAGAAAATGAGAAATCACACACCCTTCCTCCAGGGGAGGGCCATGCCACAATCCCTTCTCTAGTCTCCTCTTAGGATCTTGGACACACATGCGTATGTGCCCAAAGTGATTTTTCAGGCTACCAAGCTGCCAAACTATGGTCAGCCATGTGGGAGTCTAGCACCTTAACTGCCATGCCACTTGCTGCCCCAAAGAGTTTTTTTTTTGGGGGGGGGGGAGATTTTCACTATAGGGCGCGTGCGCTCGCCAGACAGAGAGAGACATAGAGACAGAAAGCGAGAAATCCCCCCCCACGGGGGATGGTCACCCTGCAATCCCTTCTCCTCCATTCTCCTCTCGGGATCTTGGGCACGCACGCACATGCACCCGGCGTGAGTTTTAAGCCACCGGGTCTGGGATGTGAACTGTGGTCAACTACGTGGGAGTCCAGTGACATAGCCATTACACTAACTGCTGGTTCCTATTCATTGATTTTCAAATGTGAAACAAACCACACTTTACATTCCTAGGGACATATAATATGAAATATATATATATAAATTGAAGTCTATATATATAACATGAAATATATATATATATAAAATTGGAGTCTATGTATTATTGCTAAAATTGTGAAGAACAGCTGTGTCCGTGTTCATGAGGGATATTCATCTGGGTTGTCTTGTTTCTGTTTCTCACCCAGCCTGGTCTTTAACAGGTTTCTTGAGAGTGGTTCTGTCCCCTGGTACCCAAGGGAGGCAGTCGGAAAGAATGAGGAGGAAGAGGAAGATGAGGATGAGGAAGAGGAAGATCAAGAGGAAGAGGAAGAAGAGGAGGAGGAGGAGGAGGAAGAAGAGAAAAAAGTGGAGCTCTTACACTCCCCAGTCACTTTGTCACCAGACCTCATGGAATTTGAACGGTGTGGACGGCCAGGCAGGATGTCCTCACACACCTGTGGGACGGGACAGGGCTCCAGCTGGACTACACTGAGGCCTTGTCAGTGATTCAGATAAGGCTTTGAATCATGGAAGCTCCAGATTCTCCATGTAGGAGGCGTTTGGGGTGGCATTGACGGGGCCTAGAGAAATAGTCTCGAGGATACATTTATATAGCACGTACACTGTTTTTACTTAGACTGGGTGTTTATTTGGGGTGCTTTAGGGGAGCTGGTGGTGATTATGAGGGCTAAAGCTCCTCATCCCCGACATATCCACATACACACACACACACAAGCCCTAAAAGTCCAGTTTCAACCACATTACTGGTGTAGTAAGAAAGATGGTGAATAACTGGTCCAGATGACCATTGCCACTGCTGCTTCCACAGACGCAGACCCCCTCTAGCTATGTTGACTTCTGGACCCACTGGCCCAAAGAAGGAGGCTCCCTCCACATCTGAGCCTGACTTCCAGCCCTGAGCTACAGTAGGAGTCTCATCATGCCGCACACACGTGGCCTCCGAATTTTAAGGCATTTTCCCATGGCAGGGGAGCTGAGGCAGCCACAGCTCTTCTCTTCTCTTCTACAGAGCAAGGAGCTTCACGGGACGAGCTAGCGAGGGCCTCGGAGCATCCATCTCTGTCTCTTGTGGCCCCCCAAGCTGCCTTGTGCTCTCCAAGGTCAGGGACATGCAGGCTAGTGAGGCTAAGGCCCTGGTGACCCAGGAGCTGTGGCAAGGCCCACGTACTTTGCACTTTGCCAGTGGCGACTTTGGAAGGGAGCCTACGCCTAGACTTCAGGTCTGAGAGCTGTGCCTCTTCTGTTTCAGGTATCTCAACTTTTACAAGCAGACGATGGACCTTCTGACGGGGAATGGGATCATCTCTTCTCAGGAAGTGACGCTTCCCATCGTCTCCGCGGCCATCTCCCACCTGTGGCAGAACCTCTCTGAGGAGAAGAAGGCCAGCCTCCTCCAGATCTGGGCACAGAAGCAGCGTGGCCTCCTGATCCTTGAGGGGGAGCCAGCTTGCGCCGAGGGCAGCATGAAGGACAGTGGTGTCGACAGCCAAGGGGCCAGCTGCTCACTGGTCTCCACCCCGGAGGAGGTGAGCAGATCCTGTGGGGTAGCAAGATAGACTCTGTCATCCTCGACCAGGCACATGGGGGCTTGGCTAGGAGATATTAGCAAGTTCAAGGTACTGTTTGGATTTTGGCTCGCATGGTAGGTGTCACTTGGTTTTCTCAGCATAGTGTCCATGACCATGGGACATTCTTTTGCTCCTGTTAGTTGCCGGGCCTTCCAATGGGGATTATAGAAGAGAGTTATGAGATTGTATCAGTTGGGGTTCTTTTTGCTGCCGATGACTTAATTATTAAATCATGCAAAAATGTACCATTTACATCCAGTGATGTGGCTTAGTGACATCCCATGGACACTGGTTCCTCTCTTCTCTCTTCTCTCTGCTCTGCTTCTCTGAAAGTCTGGTTTCTCATCCTTTCCTCCTCACTTCACCCTCCCCAGTGGCCATGGAATGCCACCTGGAAAAACTAAGCTGTCACCCTTCCTCCTTTTCATAAGACAGAGAAAGCTGCCCTGTGAAGGACCTTTCTGAAGAGTCAAGGAAGGGGTCAGCCAGGTGGCATGGTGGTTAAAGTGGCTGGTCCCACGTGGTCAACTGCATGGTTAGAGTCCCAGACTCAACAGCTTAAGAAACAAACCAGCACTTGTGCGTGCATGTCCAAAATCACAAGAGAAGGGATTGCAGTGTGCTCGGGGTATGTGTGGGGGTATGCTGGTGGTGGTGGTGGCGATTTCTCACTTTTTCTTTCTCTCCCTCCGTCTCCTCTCAGTGAGTGCATACATCCTATAGCAAAAATAAACACACAAAAAAAGAGTCAAGGAAGAACTTTTCCAGAAACTTCCATCTTATCTTTCCTCCCCTTTCACTGGCCAGAACTGGCCAGATTTCCAGCTTACTGAGCCAATGGCTGGCAATCAAGAGATTGCAGGCCTGGCCTAGTCTTCTAGAGGCAGTTATTTCTCACCTCAAATACCACTGTGACCACTCAGTAAGAGGAAGCAGCCACAGTGTCCACTCCAAATGCATTTCTCAGCATTTTAGGGGATAGAACAGCCATGCAGAGCATTGAGTGTCATTAGGGCTCACCCATTCTTGGGATAAAAGCAGGCCCAGAGCTGCTCTTCTGGAATTAGGAGAACCTCAGAGGCAGTGACTACTGCTACCACACAGCCTGAGGTGGCCCTTGCTGCTCCAGGCTGTGGGAGGCCATTGTTTGCTCTCTGCATCTGTCCTCCTATCTGACTAGGAGTGGTGTGACATGCCCAGAACACCCAGTTCCTGCTTCAGGGATTCTATCTCTTTTGTCACACAGTTTCACAAATCTACCTGCACTCTGGTCACCTCCAGTATTTCTCCTGATGCTTTTCAACTAAATCATCTGTGAAGTGTAGTGGAAAGACAGATGCTGGCTTCTATCTCAGGCCTCCTGGATCAGAATCCCTGAGGGTGGGGCCTCAGGATCTGCGTGTTTCACAAGCACCCCAGGTGTCTGATCCGTGGCATTGTTAAATCCGACACCAGTCTGATGTACAAGGTCAGTCAGCACCTGCCTTGACCCACCTGCAGTTACTGGCCACAAGAAGACTTGCCTTCTCTTCCCTAACAGCTCAAGCAGAGCCAGTGAAAAGATAAAAACCTCAAACTGAGGCACACGTGAGAGAGCTACCAGCCAAGTATGTAATAGCCCCAAAGTCCCCAGCTCTGGGTCTCACACAAAGAGAACAAAAACAAAATACACACCAGGTGGCTGAGCAAGTCTGTCGAACTTGACTACGTGTCTGTGTGCTCCCTTGAATCTGCCAACGTGAACACTTCCTCGAGGAGCAGCAAACCCAAAGAGAAATGCCCAGAATCTCATGTCCCCAAATCCTGGAAACAGTGTGTCTGGCCTCTTTCAGGAAGGGCTGTGGGCTGATATGCTTCTGGTGTTAAGGAAAGCTGGCAGCCCTAGCTCAGCCGTGCCCTGGAACCAGGCTATGCCACACTGCTGTCCCCAGGCTCAGGCCAACCTAGGGCTGCATGATAAGGTGAGCAGAGCAGAACCACAACACTCATGCCCAAGGCATGGAAAAGCCACTGATACTCCTGCTGTGGCTTTCATTTGCCACCTTCCTGGTCCACCTGCAGAGGCTCTATTGTGAACAGATGTGCACGAGGCCAGCTCCTGGCTCAGGGTCACATGTGCACAGGGTCCTACGGGATTTAGTGTGGAAGAAACAAACTGAAGGACATACAGGGTAGACATAACCCTTTGGGGAAGAGCAGGATGTCCCAGGTAGGGGTGAGGAGAGATCCTGGCAGAACCCACCAATGTCAGCCAATTCAAGACCAGGAATTCCCTCCCCTCTCCTCGGGGTGACTGCCAGTGTAAATGGGATGCCAGATAAAATAAAGCATGCCCAGTCTAGCACTCAGTAGAAAGAGTCCCATGCAACATTTGGGATATTTTTATACTGAACAATTATTCACTCTCCATCTAAAATTTCAGTGTAACTGGGCAGCCTACATTTTTATTTGCTAAATCTGGTGAGCTAAAGTATAAATCATGTTTCTGAAAGATATTTAATATTCCTTAACAAATCAGGGAAAAATAAGATAAGAAACTGTCTAAATAGCAAGGTTCCAAATTTGAAAGTATAAAATATGATACGCCTAGGGAGACAACCAGAGGGAGATAGATAGTGTGGTGTCAGCAATGCACGTCTCTGGGTGGGATGTTTTCCAAGAATTCTTTTTGGTTTTGGTTTTGTTTTTTTTTTTCTTTTCTTTTTTTTATTTTTATTTTTATTTTTTTTTAGTTTGCTGTAGGACACATGTACTTGTTCAAGAGGGTGGAGTAAGAAATCATTCCTCAGGGGGGATGGCCATACCACAATCCATTCTCCTCTCTGGGTTTTGGGTACACACACACATGCCCTGCCCGTTGTTCAAACTGCTGGGTCCAAGATTCAAACCGAACAGTCATCGGCCATGTGGGATCCAACTGCCTTAACCCAACTGGGCTGACCTAAATTCTTTTCTTTTTAAAAAAAGTTTATTTAGGGACCAGCAGTTGGCATAATGGCTATGTCACTGGACTACCATGTAGTCAACCATTGTTCAAATCCCCAACCTGTTAGCTTAAACTCACACTGGGCACGTGTGCATGCATGCCAAAGATCCCAGGAGGAGAATGGAGAAGAAGGGATTGAGGCGTAGCCATCTCTCCCTGGGGAGTGATTTCTCACTTTCTGTCTTTCTGTCTCTCTGTCTCTCTCTGTCTTTCTGGTGAGCACACACACTCTATAGCAAAAACCTCCCCCCCAAAATAAAAGTTTATTTAGGGTCATCCCCATAGCCTAGTAGTTGAAGAAGCCAGATCTCACATGGCTCCCACATCCACAAAACAAACCCAAGCCTTCAGGTCTGGCACTTTGTTCTGGGCAGTAAAGAACTTAATATTCACCCCCTGGCAAGTTCACAGAGCAGAGACCCTGGGTCTGGCCCAGCTTTGACCTCATGCAGTTTAGGACGAGGTGTAGTGAGAGAACCTTTCTTCTCCTGCCTCTGCCTGGAGCAGACATCCAACTGGAGTCATTTCTGATGCATGCAGTTCTGTGTTTTCAGATCCTCTTTGAAGATGCCTTTGATGTTGCAAGTTTCCTGGACAAAAGTGAGGCTCCGAGTACGTCTAGCCCCAGGTAAGGAGGGAAGAGTCTGAGGTGGCATGTGCAAGTGTGTGTACAAGGGAATAGGCGAGTGTGAGATTATGGATTGTGTGTGTGTGTGCAAACCTGTGAGTATGGCGTGAGTTTGCATGTATGTGAGTGTGTGTGTGTCTGTGAGAGTGTGTGTTTGTGAATGTGTGCTTCTTACTCCTCTGCAGCGTCCCACGGGTGCATGATTCAGCGGAAGTTCCCGGGGATCGACTTTTTTCTGTATCGAGAAGCAGGCTGGCCCTACGATGCTGCATTGGGCTGGAGATGACATTGTCTGGGCATCCTCAGAGTAAAAAATTCTTCCATCCTGGTCCAGCTGGGACACACCAGGTTAGCAGCTCCAGGCTGTGGAAATGTACCTGGTCCTTTGCCCTGTCTGTTTAGGGCTGCTATGTCCTGCTCTAGGTCCATTTTTATACTAAATACCATGGACTGGGTGGCTCATAAACAACAGAAATTTATTTCTCACCCTTCTGGAGCTGGAAGGTGCTGGAAGATTCTGAGTCTGATGAGGAGCCACTTCCGTATAGGTGGCATCTTTTTTAAAAAATTATTCTATTTAACTTTATTTATTTATTTATAATTTGATCAGAGAGGGACAGAGTGAGAGCGAGACAGAGAGAGAGAAAGAGAGAAAGCAAGCTGCCAGGTCCAGGACTCAAACTGCGGTTGGTCGTGTGGCAATCCAGTGTCCTTAAACAGCACACCGCCTGCAGACCCCATCTCCTTGATATAACTTCATGGAGTGGAAGGATCAGGGGAGCTCTCTGGGGACTCTTTTATAAGGGCACTAATCCCATTCAAGAAGGCTCCGCCCCAATGACCTAATCTCCACTCCACCCCCAAAGGCTCAGCATCCTTATACCATCACCTTGGGGGTTAGGTTTCAGCATCAAGTGTGGGGAAGGGGCCACAAACATTCATGAGGCAGCCTGGGAGCAGCTCAATCTGGTGAGAGAAGTGGGCAGAGAGCTCTGGGACACAGAGAACATGGGCCAACATGGAACAGACCTGTCCCCAAGCTTAGAGGAGTCTCTGAGCTATAAGACAGGTAGTGGGGAGGGGGAGGAGGCTGCTTTACCCAGTATTGATGGGAAGGGATTTGTAAGGGAGGGTACAAGAGTACCCCATGAAGTGCAAAGACATAAAACAAGATCTGGGGAGGGTACCAGCAGTTAGCATAATGGCTATGTTGCTGGACTCCCACGTAGTCGACCGCAGTTTGCATCCCGAACCCGGTGGCTTAAAACTCACGCCGGGTGCATGTGCGTGTGTGCCCAAGATCCCGAGAGGAGAATGGAGGAGAAGGGATTGTGGTGTGACCATCCCCCCTGGGGGGTGATTTCTCGCTTTCTGTCTCTATGTCTCTGTCTGTCTGGCGAGCGCAGGCGCCCTATAGCAAAAGCCTCTCCAAAAAAAAAAATAAGATCTGGGGAGACTTTAAAATAAGAAGTGGTCAGGGTCAGCCTGTGGTATGGTGGTTAAGGCTCTGGACTCCCACATGGCCAACTATGGTTTGTTTGAGTCCCAGACCTGGTAGATTGCTTTCTCACTTTCTCTCTCTGTCTCTCTCTGGTGAGCGCATGTACCTTATAGCAAAATTTTAAATAATAATAATTAATAATATTAAATAATTCTAAAAATATATATAAATAAGTAAAACAAGAAGCAGCTTGTCTAAATCTGTACCCCAGGGGTATTTTCTCAAAGGGAGCTAGTTTAGAAATGTACTTGGCTTGAAAAGCTGTGGTCTTAGGTCCTGAAGGGACAGGCCCTTCACATACCCGTGCTGGTGTTATGACTACGGAAGCCTGGACATTGCATTTTTCTACCTCGGGAATGAGGGCGATATCAGGCCCTTGTGATCCCAGTGAATATCGCCATTGTCCTCTGGATGGGAGCCTGGCCCGCTGGGGACCCATGAGCCTGTGCAGAGCCACAGCTGTCCCTGACCAGCCTTCGAGCAGAGTTCAGGAAATGGGACAACAGCCCTTGTTCGTCCACTTCACCTGCTCCGCGCAAGCCTGGGCAGACTTGGGGAGAAGTGGGATTGGCAGACGAGGACTTTGTCCTCTCCAAAGCTTTCTTATGTGGCAACTCCATATCACCTCAGCTATGTGTGCAGTTCCGTTTTCCCAAAACTGGCCGGAAGAGGACAGTTCTGTTTCTGCACTGGATTTGGGCAGCAAAGACAACATTGTAGAGGAAAAATCCAAGCGGACTTGCCTGGGGTTTGTGGAACTCTCTGCTCTGCTGGTGGAACCAGAAAACTACTACAAATTCATTTCCCACTTTCCCTAGAAAAGACAGGACTTGCTGCCTAAGGGTTCCTAACCTGACGAGGGACATCATCCCAGGGGGAAGCCACTCATAGCTTCTTTGTTCTAAAGCCCCAGTCACCCTGGACATCTGCCCCATCCCAGGAGGACAGTGAGGACCCTGCAAAACAGGCCTCCTTTCTACACCAAGGCTCCCTGAATTGGGGCACTGCCTGGGATGCAGGGTACTCCCTGAGCTACCTCGGCAGCCACAGGTAAATGGGAACCAGGGACATTGCTGTAGAACTTTGACTCAGTGGGTAAAGGAGTTCTTGCTCCCTGTCCCAGAGGCCACAGTTCAGGACACTAAAGTAGGGCACAAGAGCCGGTCTCACCATAGCTGCTCTTTCCAGATGTAGGTTCCAGATGAGGCGTTTGTGCAGAGGTAATGCGCACCTTCCCGGAGGGCTCTGGGCTGTCCGAGAACCCAGCCAGTGTTTCAGAGTGCTTGGTTCACGTTGCAGTCCAGGTAGTTTAGTGGGGCAGGATAAGCAGAGGTGAAAGACTAGAATTCTAAATATTTGCTTCTTCTATTTTTCTGTCATCAGTTCCATGTTTGCCAACTGCAACCCAGAAAACCCGGAGGAAAAGTTTCAGCTCTACATGCAGATCATTGAGTTTTTTAAAGGCCTGTGCTCTGTTACCACTCAGGTGAAACAGGTAGGACTGGGCAGAGTGTGGAGGTAATTAGTGAAGGGTCTCAGGATGAAATTATTGGCCCTTAGGATGGGAGAATGGCTTCTGAGGGGGGCCCTAGCTGGATCTCGCCCCGTCACACCACAAGGGGCCACTGGGCAGACGTTCTTTCATTCTCTCTGGCCTGCTCTTTGAATGGTCAACTTCAACCTCATCTGCTCTGTGAACTGGAGACATTCAGGGGGAACTGGGGAAAGAGACAGGGGAATGTTCGCCAGGGCAGACCTGGACTGGGAGCCCTTTGAAGCATAACCAGGTCCCAGGACCTGGCTCTTTGCTGGTGTTCATAAATGTCGTGTGAACCCTTGACACCTTTCCCCAAGGCTCAGCTGCTTCACCACTTTCTGAGACCCCACTGCAATGTCTGTTGTCAGCTTTGGAAGAATATTAACTTCTACTTCTGAAAAGCTGACTGTGTAGCTTCTGGAGACACAGGTCCTGGGGCTTCTGGCTAGGAGGTCATTCCTTGAACTCTCACAGGAAGGGGTTAATTGTCCCTGAGTCACCCAGGGGACAGGTCCTTTCAGACTTGTAGCCTTGGATTTCTCTATTACTTTAACAGAAATATGAGTTACAGTAATATTTAAGATGGTAAGCTCTATTAATGGCAAATGTTTGTCTAAAACTAATTATAATACCTTTTTAACTGGCTAGGGTACAATTTGCCCCTATTCCCATTAATCCTTCATTTCCCTCTGCCAAGACCACATTGAACCCCCTCTCACCCTTGGAGTTAAGAGCTCCTCCTTGGAGTTTGCCCCCCACCCTCTGATCCTTAGGTGGCTATTCCATAACAGCTGCCCCCACTTTCTCTCAGACACAGATCAATTAGCCACTTTACCTGAGACTAGATTAAAAAGACAATCTGCTTCCCTGCCTCCTTCCTCCACACGTGGTAGGAAAGAAAGCACACGCAGGGGCTAGCGTATGTATGCAAAGCTCAAACTCCAGCAATGGCTGTATCTTGAGGTGCTCAACTGACTACATCTGCAAAGACCTTGTTTCTAAATACGGTTCCCAGGGCAGGAATTTGGTACACTTCAGCACCCAGTACCAGCCAGCATCTGGCCGGGCCTGTTGCCTTCAGCAAATCTGCAACTCCAGAATGCCCCACACACCATCTTCAGAACATTCTGGACAACGTTCAAGCTCTTCCTGTGTGAGGGACTTGGGTGTTTGGTTCCCACTCAGGATGTGTGGTCTCCTGGCACCTCCTTTACTCTGACTCCCTCTTGTTCTAATCTGTGCTGTTGTCTTCACCTGAACAAGAATCCCACGTGATTCTCCTAGAGACCCCCCAGTCTCACCTCTCTCAGACTCTAGGTCCTCACCTCCCTGCCAGCATTAGGAGAGCATTGTGACTGGACCTTCTCTAGAGCAGGAAAGGCTTGGTTTGTGGGTGACCTCCATCTGAACGTGACCCTTGGGACCAGGTCCATTAGATGAGTGACTGGCGTTAGGGATGTTGCCCAGGGCCCATGGGGATCAACCCTGCTCTGCAGGGCTAACAAATGACAGGGCCATCTGTACTATACACTGTGGGGTGAGGAGAGACAGGAATAGCAAAAACCCAGGAACATACTTCAGGGGAGGAGGAATGGGCATCCCGAGAGTTTGGCTGGGACCATTGTAAAGGGAAGGAGAAACCCTGGCTAAACTCACATAGTGCTGCTTCTCAAAAAAATGATATCCTCGGGAACCAGCAGTTAGCGTAATGGCTATGTCGCTGGACTCCCACGTAGTCGACCACGGTTCGTGTCCCGGATCCGGTGGCTTAAAACTCACGCCAGGCGTGTGTGCGTGCGTGCCCAAGATCCCGAGAGGAGAATGGAGGAGAAGGGACTGCGGCGTGACCATCCCCCCTGGGGGGTGATTTCTCGCTTTCTATCTCTAATGTCTCTCTCTGTCTGTATGGCGAGCGCACGCGCCCTATAGTGAAAAAACCCAAAAAAAAAAAAAAAAAAAAGATCTCCTGGGCTGGGTCTATAGCCAAATGTTTCAGGGAAATGGGGTCCACATGGCCAACCACAGTTTCAGTCCCAGCCCTGGCAGCTTGAATACTCACAAATCCCCCAAATCCCAACAGGCTGGAGAAATGGAGGAGAAGGAATTGCGGGATGGCCCTGCCCCATTGGGTGTGCTTTCTCCTCTCTCTCCACCTCCAGTGAGTACATGCCCTCTGCCAATTAAAAAAATATATATATATATCTAATAGGTAAGCTATGTACATAGAATAAAATTCAGAAGTTACCAGAAGATCACGATGAACACTCAGTCTCTCTTCCCAGTGTCCTTTACTCACTAGAGGTAAATGTCATGACCGTTTTCTCGTACGTCCACCCCGATTGTACATGTTTTTTCGAACTGAACAAGTAGCCTACTACAGGAGTTGCTGCGCACTTCGCTCGGTGCATATCCCACAGGTAGAGAGTTATCTCATCCTTTCTTCAAGAAACAGCTGCCTGGTGTTCCATCGGAGGGTGCACCATGGTTCGCCTCGCCATCCTCTGTGGATGGGCATTTGCATAAAGCTGTAAGACTTCTCCTATTTCTCTTATGGGATCCCGAAAACTATAGGGAATAAAACTAGTTCTGCTGAAGACAGGGAAAGCCTTTCTTGTGGTCAGAGAGTGCTGAGATGAGTGAAAGAATGAGACCTCCCCCTGTATGGCCCTTACGTCCTGCCTGGAAGCTGCAGGTGAAGCTGCAGAGATGGGGAGTAGAAACTGGTGGAGTTAAGCATGCCTGAGATGCTGAGGCCTTCCCACCAGCCAGGGGCCTGGAACCCTTACAGGAAAATGTAAATGTCTTCCACTTTGTGTTTTGCAGGAGCCAGGCCT